>NC_090439.1:267883376-268186406 GCF_031143425.1 Pleurodeles waltl
GAACCTGGTCCGAGCCCCACAAATCACCCCATCTTGGATTCCCCTAGGTCTCTAGTTTTCAGAAATGCACAGGTTTGGTAGGTTTCCCTAGGTGCCGGCTGAGATAGAGGCCAAAATCTACAGGTAGGCACTTCGCAAAAAACACCTCTGTTTTCTTTCAAAAAGTTGGATGTGTCCACGCTGCGCTTTGGGGCGTTTCCTGTCACGGGCGCTAGGCCTACCCCCACAAGTGAGGTATCATTTTTATCGGGAGACTTGGGGGAACGCTGGCTGGAAGGACATTTCTGGCTCCTCTCAGATTCCAGACCTTTCTGCCACAGAAATGTGAGGAACATGTGTTTTTTTAGCCAAATTTTGAGGTTTGCAAAGGATTCTGGGTAACAGAACCTGGTCTGAGCCCCACAAGTCACCTCATCTTGGATTCCCCTAGGTCTCTAGTTGTCAGAAATGTACAGGTTTGGTAGGTTTCCCTAGGTGCCGGCTGAGCTAGATGCCAAAATCTACAGGTAGGCACTTCGCAAAAAACACCTCTGTTTCCTTTCAAAAATTTGGATGTGTCCATGCTGCGCTTTGGGGCGTTTCCTGTCGCGGGCGCTAGGCCTACCCACACAAGTGAGGTATCATTTTTATCGGGAGACTTGGGGGAACGCTGGCTGGAAGGAAATTTCTGGCTCCTCTCAGATTCCAGACCTTTCTGCCACAAAATGTGAGGAACATGTGTTTTTTTGCCAAATTTTGAGGTTTGCAAAGGATTCTGGGTAACAGAACCTGGTCTGAGCCCCACAAGTCACCCCATCTTGGATTCCCCTAGGTCTCTAGTTTTCAGAAATGCACAGGTTTGGTAGGTTTCCCTAGGTGCCGGCTGAGCTAGAGGCCAAAATCTACAGGTAGGCACTTCACAAAAAACACCTCTGTTTTCTTTCAAAAATTTGGATGTGTCCACGCTGCGCTTTGGGGCGTTTCCTGTCGCGGGCTCTAGGCCTACCCACACAAGTGAGGTATCATTTTTATCGGGAGACTTGGGGGAACGCTGGCTGGAAGGAAATTTGTGGCTCCTCTCAGATTCCAGAACTTTCTGCCACAGAAATATGAGGAACATGTGTTTTTTTAGCCAAATTTTGAGATTTGCAAAGGATTCTGGGTAACAGAACCTGGTCCGAGCCCCACAAGTCACCCCATCTTGGATTCCCCAAGGTCTCTAGTTTTCAGAAATGCACAGGTTTGGTAGGTTGCCATAGGTGCCGGCTGAGCTAGAGGCCAAAATCTACAGGTAGGCACTTCACAAAAAACACCTCGGTTTTCTTTCAAAAACTTGGATGTGTCCACGCTGCGCTTTGGGGCGTTACCTGTCGCGGGCGCTAGGCCTACCCACACAAGTGAGGTATCATTTTTATCGAGAGACCTGGGGAAACGCTGGCTGGAAGGAAATTTGTGGCTCCTCTCAGATTTCAGACCTTTCTGCCACAGAAATGTGAGGAACATGTGTTTTTTTAGCCAAATTTTGAGGTTTGTAAAGGATTCTGGGTAACAGAACCTGGTCCGAGCCCCACAAGTCACCCCATCTTAGATTCCCCTAGGTCTCTAGTTTTCAGAAATGCACAGGTTTGGTAGGTTTCCCTAGGTACCGGCTGACCTAGATGACAAAATCTACAGGTAGGCACTTCTCAAAAAACAGCTCTGTTTCCTTTCAAAAATTTGGATGTGTCCACGCTGCGCTTTGGGGCGTTTCCTGTCGCGGGCGCTAGGCCTACCCACACAAGTGAGGTATCATTTTTATTGGGAGACTTGGGGGAACGCTGGCTGGAAGGAATTTGTGGCTCCTCTCAGATTCCAGTCCTTTCTGCCACAGAAATGTGAGGAACATGTGTTTTTTTAGCCAAATTTTGAGGTTTGCAAAGGATTCTGGGTAACAGAACCTGGTCCGAGCCCCACAAGTCACCCCATCTTGGATTCCCCTAGGTCTCTAGTTTTCAGAAATGCACAGGTTTGGTAGGTTTCACTAGGTGCCGGCTGAGCTAGATGCCAAAATCTACAGGTAGGCACTTTGCAAAAAACACCTCTGTTTCCTTTCAAAAATTTGGATGTGTCCATGCTGCGCTTTGGGGCGTTTCCTGTCGCGGGCGCTAGGCCTACCCACACAAGTGAGGTATCATTCTTATCGGGAGACTTGGGGGAACGCTGGCTGGAAGGAAATTTGTTGCTCCTCTCAGATTCCAGACCTTTCTGCCACAAAATGTGAGGAACATGTGTTTTTTTAGCCAAATTTTGAGGTTTGCAAAGGATTCTGGGTAACAGAACCTGGTCCGAGCCCCACAAATCACAACATCTTGGATTCCCCTAGGTCTCTAGTTTTCAGAAATGCACAGGTTTGGTAGGTTTCCCTAGGTGCCGGCTGAGCTAGATGCCAAAATCTACAGGTAGGCACTTCGCAAAAAACACCTCTGTTTTCTTTCAAAAATTTGGATGTGTCCATGCTGCGCTTTGGGGCATTTCCTGTCGCGGGCGCTAGGCCTACCCACACAAGTGAGGTATCATTTTTATCGGGAGACTTGGGGGAACGCTGGCTGGAAGGAAATATGTGGCTCCTCTCAGATTCCAGAACTTTCTGCCACAGAAATGTGAGGAACATGTGTTTTTTTAGCCAAATTTTGAGGTTTGCAAAGGATTCTGGGTAACAGAACCTGGTCCGAGCCCCACAAGTCACCCCATCTTGGATTCCCCTAGGTATCTAGTTTTCAGAAATGCACAGGTTTGGTAGGTTTCCCTAGGTGCCGGCTGAGCTAGAGGCCAAAATCTACAGGTAGGCACTTCGCAAAAAACACCTCTGTTTTCTTTCAAAAAGTTGGATGTGTCCACGCTGCGCTTTGGGGCGTTTCCTGTCACGGGCGCTAGGCCTACCCACACAAGTGAGGTATCATTATTATCGGGAGACTTGGGGGAACGCTGGCTGGAAGGAAATTTCTGGCTCCTCTCAGATTCCAGACCTTTCTGCCACAGAAATGTGAGGAAGATGTGTTTTTTTAGCCAAATTTTGAGGTTTGCAAAGGATTCTGGGTAACAGAACCTGGTCTGAGCCCCACAAATCACCCCATCTTGGATTCCCCTAGGTCTCTAGTTTTCAGAAATGCACAGGTTTTGTAGGTTTCCCTAGGTGCCGGCTGAGCTAGATGCCAAAATCTACAGGTAGGCACTTCGCAAAAAACACCTCTGTTTCCTTTCAAAAATATGGATGTGTCCATGCTGCGCTTTGGGGCGTTTCCTGTCGCGGGCGCTAGGCCTACCCACACAAGTGAGGTATCATTTTTATCGGGAGTCTTGGGGGAACGCTGGCTGGAAGGAAATTTGTGGCTCCTCTCAGATTCCAGAACTTTCTGCCACAGAAATGTGAGGAACATGTGTTTTTTTAGCCAAATGTTGAGGTTTGCAAAGGATTCAGGGTAACAGAACCTGGTCCGAGCCCCACAAGTCACCCCATCTTGGATTCCCCTAGGTATCTAGTTTGCAGAAATGCACAGGTTTGGTAGGTTTCCCTAGGTGCCGGCTGAGCTAGAGGCCAAAATCTACAGGTAGGCACTTCGCAAAAAACACCTCTGTTTTCTTTCTAAAATTTGGATGTGTCCATGCTGCGCTTTGGGGCGTTTCCTGTCGCGGGCGCTAGGCCTACCCACACAAGTGAGGTATCATTTTTATCGGGAGACTTGGGGGAACGCTGGCTGGAAGGAAATATGTGGCTCCTCTCAGATTCCAGAACTTTCTGCCACAGAAATGTGAGGAACATGTGTTTTTTTAGCCAAATTTTGAGGTTTGCAAAGGATTCTGGGTAACAGAACCTGGTCTGAGCCCCACAAGTCACCCCATCTTGGATTCCCCTAGGTATCTAGTTTTCAGAAATGCACAGGTTTGGTAGGTTTCCCTAGGTGCCGGCTGAGCTAGAGGCCAAAATCTACAGGTAGGCACTTCGCAAAAAACACCTCTGTTTTCTTTCAAAAAGTTGGATGTGTCCACGCTGCGCTTTGGGGCGTTTCCTGTCACGGGCGCTAGGCCTACCCACACAAGTGAGGTATCATTTTTATCGGGAGACTTGGGGGAACGCTGGCTGGAAGGAAATTTCTGGCTCCTCTCAGATTCCAGACCTTTCTGCCACAGAAATGTGAGGAAGATGTGTTTTTTTAGCCAAATTTTGAGGTTTGCAAAGGATTCTGGGTAACAGAACCTGGTCTGAGCCCCACAAGTCACCGCATCTTGGATTCCCCTAGGTCTCTAGTTTTCAGAAATGCACAGGTTTGGTAGGTTTCCCTAGGTGCCGGCTGAGCTAGAGGCCAAAATCTACAGGTAGGCACTTCGCAAAAAACACCTCTGTTTTCTTTCAAAAAGTTGGATGTGTCCACGCTGCGCTTTGGGGCGTTTCCTGTCATGGGCGCTAGGCCTACCCACACAAGTGAGGTACCATTTTTATCGGGAGACTTGGGGGAACGCTGGCTGGAAGGAAATTTCTGGCTCCTCTCAGATTCCAGACATTTCTGCCACAATATGTGAGGAACATGTGTTTTTTTTGCCAAATTTTGAGGTTTGCAAAGGATTCTGGGTAACAGAACCTGGTCTGAGCCCCACAAGTCACCCCATCTTGGATTCCCCTAGGTCTCTAGTTTTCAGAAATGCACAGGTTTTGTAGGTTTCCCTAGGTGCCGGCTGAGCTAGATGCCAAAATCTACAGGTAGGCACTTCGCAAAAAACACCTCTGTTTCCTTTCAAAAATTTGGATGTGTCCATGCTGCGCTTTGGGGCGTTTCCTGTCGCGGGCGCTAGGCCTACCCACACAAGTGAGGTATCATTTTTATCGGGAGTCTTGGGGGAACGCTGGCTGGAAGGAAATTTGTGGCTCCTCCCAGATTCCAGACCTTTCTGCCACCAAATGTGAGGAACATGTGTTTTTTTAGCCAAATTTTGAGGTTTGCAAAGGATTCTGGGTAACAGAACCTGGTCCGAGCCCCACAAATCACCCCATCTTGGATTCCCCTAGGTCTCTAGTTTTCAGAAATGCACAGGTTTGGTAGGTTTCCCTAGGTGCCGGCTGAGCTAGAGGCCAAAATCTACAGGTAGGCACTTCGCAAAAAATACCTCTGTTTTCTTTCAAAAAGTTGGATGTGTCCACGCTGCGCATTGGGGCGTTTCCTGTCACGGGCGCTAGGCCTACCCACACAAGTGAGGTATCATTTTTATCGGGAGACTTGGGGGAACGCTGGCTGGAAGGAAACTTCTGGCTCCTCTCAGATTCCAGACCTTTCTGCCACAGAAATGTGAGGAACATGTGTTTTTTTAGCCAAATTTTGAGGTTTGCAAAGGATTCTGGGTAACAGAACCTGGTCCGAGCCCCACAAATCACCCCATCTTGGATTCCCCTAGGTCTCTAGTTTTCAGAAATGCACAGGTTTGGTAGGTTTCCCTAGGTGCCGGCTGAGCTAGATGCCAAAATCTACAGGTAGGCACTTCGCAAAAAACACCTCTGTTTCCTTTCAAAAATTTGGATGTGTCCATGCTGCGCTTTGGGTCGTTTCCTGTCGCGGGCCCTAGGCCTACCCACACAAGTGAGGTACCATTTTTATCGGGAGACTTGGGGGAACGCTGGCTTCAAGGAAATTTCTTGCTCTTCTCAGATTCCAGACCTTTCTGCCACAAAATGTGAGGAACATGTGTTTTTTTTGCCAAATTTTGAGGTTTGCAAAGGATTCTGGGTAACAGAACCTGGTCTGAGCCCCACAAGTCACCGCATCTTGGATTCCCCTAGGTCTCTAGTTTTCAGAAATGCACAGGTTTGGTAGGTTTCCCTAGGTGCCGGCTGAGCTAGAGGCCAAATTCTACAGGTAGGCACTTCGGAAAAAACACCTCTGTTTTCTTTCAAAAATGTGGATGTGTCCATGCTGCGCTTTGGGGCGTTTCCTGTCGCGGGCTCTAGGCCTACCCACACAAGTGAGGTATCATTTTTATCGGCAGACTTGGGGGAACGCTGGTTGGAAGGAAATTTGTGGCTCCTCTCAGATTTCAGACCTTTCTGCCACAGAAATGTGAGGAACATGTGTTTTTTTAGCCAAATTTTGAGGTTTGTAAAGGATTCTGGGTAACAGAACCTGGTCCGAGCCCCACAAGTCACCCCATCGTAGATTCCCCTAGGTCTCTAGTTTTCAGAAATGCACAGGTTTGGTAGGTTTCCCTAGGTGCCGGCTGACCTAGATGCCAAAATCTACAGGTAGGCACTTCTCAAAAAACACCTCTGTTTCCTTTCAAAAATTTGGATGTGTCCACGCTGCGCTTTGGGGCGTTTCCTGTCGCGGGCGCTAGGCCTATCCACACAAGTGAGGTATCATTTTTATCGGGAGACTTGGGGGAACGCTGGCTGGAAGGACATTTCTGGCTCCTCTCAGATTCCAGACCTTTCTGCCACAAAATGTGAGGAACATGTGTTTTTTGAGCCAAATTTTGAGGTTTGCAAAGGATTCTGGGTAACAGAACCTGGTCCGAGCCCCACAAATCACCCCATCTTGGATTCCCCTAGGTCTCTAGTTTTCAGAAATGCACAGGTTTGGTAGGTTTCCCTAGGTGCAGGCTGAGCTAGAGGCCAAAATCTACAGGAAGGCACTTCGCAAAAAACACCTCTGTTTTCTTTCAAAAATTTGGATGTGTCCATGCTGCACTTTGGGGCGTTTCCTGTCGCGGGCGCTGTGCCTACCCACACAAGTGAGGTATCATTTTTATCGGGAGACTTGGGGGAACGCTGGCTGGAAGGAAATTTGTGGCTCCTCTCAGATTCCAGAACTTTCTGCCACAGAAATGTGAGGAACATGTGTTTTTTTAGCCAAATTTTAAGGTTTGCAAAGGATTCTGGGTAACAGAACCTGGTCCGAGCCCCACAAGTCACCCCATCTTGGATTCCCCTATGTATCTATTTTTCAGAAATGAACAGGTTTGGTAGGTTTCCCTAGGTGCAGGCTGAGCTAGAGGCCAAAATCTACCGATAGGCACTTCACAAAAAACACCTCTGTTTTCTTTCAAAAATTTGGATGTGTCCACGCTGCGCTTTGGGGCGTTTCCTGTCGCGGCGCTAGGCCTACCCACACAAGTGAGGTATCATTTTTATCGGGAGACCTGGGGAAACGCTGGCTGGAAGGAAATTTTTGGCTCCTCTCAGATTTCAGACCTTTCTGCCACAGAAATGTGAGGAACATGTGTTTCTTTAGCCAAATTTTGAGGTTTGCAAAGGATTCTGGGTAACAGAACCTGGTCCGAGCCCCACAAGTCACCCAATCTTAGATTCCCCTAGGTCTCTAGTTTTCAGAAATGCACAGGTTTGGTAGGTTTCCCTAGGTGCCGGCTGACCTAGGTGCCAAAATCTACAGGTAGGCACTTCTCAAAAAACACCTCTGTTTCCTTTCAAAAATTTGGATGTGTCCACGCTGCGCTTTGGGGCGTTTCCTGTCGCGGGCGCTATGCCTATCCACACAAGTGAGGTATCATTTTTATCGGGAGACTTGGGGGAACGCTGGCTGGAAGGAAATTTCTGGCTCCTCTCAGATTCCAGACCTTTCTGCCACAGAAATGTTAGGAACATGTGTTTTTTTAGCCAAATTTTGAGGTTTGCAAAGGATTCTGGGTAACAGAACCTGGTCCGAGCCCCACAAGTCACACCATCTTGGATTCCCCTAGGTCTCTCTTTTTCAGAAATGCACAGTTTTGGTAGGTTTCCCCTATGTGCCGGCTGAGCTAGAGGCCAAAATCTACAGGTAGGCACTTCGCAAAAAACACCTCTGTTTTCTTTCAAAAAGTTGGATGTGTCCACGCTGCGCTTTGGGGCGTTTCCTGTCACGGGCGCTAGGCCTACCCACACAAGTGAGGTATCATTTTTATCGGGAGACTTGGGGGAACGCTGGCTGGAAGGAAATTTCTGGCTCCTCTCAGATTCCAGACCTTTCTGCCACAGAAATGTGAGGAACATGTGATTTTTTAGCCAAATTTTGAGGTTTGCAAAGGATTCTGGGTAACAGAACCTTGTCTGAGCCCCACAAGTCACCCCATCTTGGATTCCCCTAGGTCTCTAGGTTTCAGAAATGCACAGGTTTGGTAGGTTTCCCTAGGTGCCGGCTGAGCTAGTTGCCAAAATCTACAGGTAGGCACTTCGCAAAAAACACCTCTGTTTCCTTTCAAAAATTTGGATGTGTCCATGCTGCGCTTTGGGGCGTTTCCTGTCGCGGGCGCTAGGCCTACCCACACAAGTGAGGTATCATTTTTATCGGGAGTCTTGGGGGAACGCTGGCTGGAAGGAAATTTGTGGCTCCTCTCAGATTCCAGACCTTTCTGCCACAAAATGTGAGGAACATGTGTTTTTTTAGTCAAATTTTGAGGTTTGCAAAGGATTCTGGGTAACAGAACCTGGTCCGAGCCCCACAAATCACCCCATCTTGGATTCCCCTAGGTCTCTAGTTTTCAGAAATGCACAGGTTTGGTAGGTTTCCCTAGGTGCCGGCTGAGATAGAGGCCAAAATCTACAGGTAGGCACTTCGCAAAAAACACCTCTGTTTTCTTTCAAAAAGTTGGATGTGTCCATGCTGCGCTTTGGGGCGTTTCCTGTCACGGGCGCTAGGCCTACCCACACAAGTGAGGTATCATTTTTATCGGGAGACTTGGGGGAACGCTGGCTGGAAGGAAATTTCTGGCTCCTCTCAGATTCCAGACCTTTCTGCCACAGAAATGTGAGGAACATGTGTTTTTTTAGCCAAATTTTGAGGTTTGCAAAGGATTCTGGGTAACAGAACCTGGTCTGAGCCCCACAAGTCACCTCATCTTGGATTCCCCTAGGTCTCTAGTTGTCAGAAATGTACAGGTTTGGTAGGTTTCCCTAGGTGCCGGCTGAGCTAGATGCCAAAATCTACAGGTAGGCACTTCGCAAAAAACACCTCTGTTTCCTTTCAAAAATTTGGATGTGTCCATGCTGCGTTTTGGGGCGTTTCCTGTCGCGGGCGCTAGGCCTACCCACACAAGTGAGGTATCATTTTTATCGGGAGACTTGGGGGAACGCTGGCTGGAAGGAAATTTCTGGCTCCTCTCAGATTCCAGACCTTTCTGCCACAAAATGTGAGGAACATGTGTTTTTTTTGCCAAATTTTGAGGTTTGCAAAGGATTCTGGGTAACAGAACCTGGTCTGAGCCCCACAAGTCACCCCATCTTGGATTCCCCTAGGTCTCTAGTTTTCAGAAATGCACAGGTTTGGTAGGTTTCCCTAGGTGCCGGCTGAGCTAGAGGCCAAAATCTACAGGTAGGCACTTCACAAAAAACACCTCTGTTTTCTTTCAAAAATTTGGATGTGTCCACGCTGCGCTTTGGGGCGTTTCCTGTCGCGGGCTCTAGGCCTACCCACACAAGTGAGGTATCATTTTTATCGGGAGACTTGGGGGAACGCTGGCTGGAAGGAAATTTGTGGCTCCTCTCAGATTCCAGAACTTTCTGCCACAGAAATATGAGGAACATGTGTTTTTTTAGCCAAATTTTGAGATTTGCAAAGGATTCTGGGTAACAGAACCTGGTCCGAGCCCCACAAGTCACCCCATCTTGGATTCCCCAAGGTCTCTAGTTTTCAGAAATGCACAGGTTTGGTAGGTTTCCATAGGTGCCGGCTGAGCTAGAGGCCAAAATCTACAGGTAGGCACTTCACAAAAAACACCTCGGTTTTCTTTCAAAAACTTGGATGTGTCCACGCTGCGCTTTGGGGCGTTACCTGTCGCGGGCACTAGGCCTACCCACACAAGTGAGGTATCATTTTTATCGAGAGACCTGGGGAAACGCTGGCTGGAAGGAAATTTGTGGCTCCTCTCAGATTTCAGACCTTTCTGCCACAGAAATGAGAGGAACATGTGTTTTTTTAGCCAAATTTTGAGGTTTGTAAAGGATTCTGGGTAACAGAACCTGGTCCGAGCCCCACAAGTCACCCCATCTTAGATTCCCCTAGGTCTCTAGTTTTCAGAAATGCACAGGTTTGGTAGGTTTCCCTAGGTACCGGCTGACCTAGATGCCAAAATCTACAGGTAGGCACTTCTCAAAAAACAGCTCTGTTTCCTTTCAAAAATTTGGATGTGTCCACGCTGCTCTTTGGGGCGTTTCCTGTCGCGGGCGCTAGGCCTACCCACACAAGTGAGGTATCATTTTTATTGGGAGACTTGGGGGAACGCTGGCTGGAAGGAATTTGTGGCTCCTCTCAGATTCCAGTCCTTTCTGCCACAGAAATGTGAGGAACATGTGTTTTTTTAGCCAAATTTTGAGGTTTGCAAAGGATTCTGGGTAACAGAACCTGGTCCGAGCCCCACAAGTCACCCCATCTTGGATTCCCCTAGGTCTCTAGTTTTCAGAAATGCACAGGTTTGGTAGGTTTCCCTAGGTGCCGGCTGAGCTAGATGCCAAAATCTACAGGTAGGCACTTTGCAAAAAACACCTCTGTTTCCTTTCAAAAATTTGGAAGTGTCCATGCTGCGCTTTGGGGCGTTTCCTGTCGCGGGCGCTAGGCCTACCCACACAAGTGAGGTATCATTCTTATCGGGAGACTTGGGGGAACGCTGGCTGGAAGGAAATTTGTTTCTCCTCTCAGATTCCAGACCGTTCTGCCACAAAATGTGAGGAACATGTGTTTTTTTAGCCAAATTTTGAGGTTTGCAAAGGATTCTGGGTAACAGAACCTGGTCCGAGCCCCACAAATCACAACATCTTGGATTCCCCTAGGTCTCTAGTTTTCAGAAATGCACAGGTTTGGTAGGTTTCCCTAGGTGCCGGCTGAGCTAGATGCCAAAATCTACAGGTAGGCACTTCGCAAAAAACACCTCTGTTTTCTTTCAAAAATTTGGATGTGTCCATGCTGCGCTTTGGGGCGTTTCCTGTCGCGGGCGCTAGGCCTACCCACACAAGTGAGGTATCATTTTTATCGGGAGACTTGGGGGAACGCTGGCTGGAAGGAAATATGTGGCTCCTCTCAGATTCCAGAACTTTCTGCCACAGAAATGTGAGGAACATGTGTTTTTTTAGCCAAATTTTGAGGTTTGCAAAGGATTCTGGGTAACAGAACCTGGTCCGAGCCCCACAAGTCACCCCATCTTGGATTCCCCTAGGTATCTAGTTTTCAGAAATGCACAGGTTTGGTAGGTTTCCCTAGGTGCCGGCTGAGCTAGAGGCCAAAATCTACAGGTAGGCACTTCGCAAAAAACACCTCTGTTTTCTTTCAAAAAGTTGGATGTGTCCACGCTGCGCTTTGGGGCGTTTCCTGTCACGGGCGCTAGGCCTACCCACACAAGTGAGGTATCATTATTATTTGGAGACTTGGGGGAACGCTGGCTGGAAGGAAATTTCTGGCTCCTCTCAGATTCCAGACCTTTCTGCCACAGAAATGTGAGGAAGATGTGTTTTTTTAGCCAAATTTTGAGGTTTGCAAAGGATTCTGGGTAACAGAACCTGGTCTGAGCCCCACAAGTCACCCCATCTTGGATTCCCCTAGGTCTCTAGTTTTCAGAAATGCACAGGTTTTGTAGGTTTCCCTAGGTGCCGGCTGAGCTAGATGCCAAAATCTACAGGTAGGCACTTCGCAAAAAACACCTCTGTTTCCTTTCAAAAATATGGATGTGTCCATGCTGCGCTTTGGGGCGTTTCCTGTCGCGGGCGCTAGGCCTACCCACACAAGTGAGGTATCATTTTTATCGGGAGTCTTGGGGGAACGCTGGCTGGAAGGAAATTTGTGGCTCCTCTCAGATTCCAGAACTTTCTGCCACAGAAATGTGAGGAACATGTGTTTTTTTAGCCAAATGTTGAGGTTTGCAAAGGATTCAGGGTAACAGAACCTGGTCCGAGCCCCACAAGTCACCCCATCTTGGATTCCCCTAGGTATCTAGTTTGCAGAAATGCACAGGTTTGGTAGGTTTCCCTAGGTGCCGGCTGAGCTAGAGGCCAAAATCTACAGGTAGGCACTTCGCAAAAAACACCTCTGTTTTCTTTCAAAAATTTGGATGTGTCCATGCTGCGCTTTGGGGCGTTTCCTGTCGCGGGCGCTAGGCCTACCCACACAAGTGAGGTATCATTTTTATCGGGAGACTTGGGGGAATGCTGGCTGGAAGGAAATATGTGGCTCCTCTCAGATTCCAGAACTTTCTGCCACAGAAATGTGAGGAACATGTGTTTTTTTAGCCAAATTTTGAGGTTTGCAAAGGATTCTGGGTAACAGAACCTGGTCTGAGCCCCACAAGTCACCCCATCTTGGATTCCCCTAGGTATCTAGTTTTCAGAAATGCACAGGTTTGGTAGGTTTCCCTAGGTGCCGGCTGAGCTAGAGGCCAAAATCTACAGGTAGGCACTTCGCAAAAAACACCTCTGTTTTCTTTCAAAAAGTTGGATGTGTCCACGCTGCGCTTTGGGGCGTTTCCTGTCACGGGCGCTAGGCCTACCCACACAAGTGAGGTATCATTTTTATCGGGAGACTTGGGGGAACGCTGGCTGGAAGGAAATTTCTGGCTCCTCTCAGATTCCAGACCTTTCTGCCACAGAAATGTGAGGAAGATGTGTTTTTTTTGCCAAATTTTGAGGTTTGCAAAGGATTCTGGGTAACAGAACCTGGTCTGAGCCCCACAAGTCACCCCATCTTGGATTCCCCTAGGTCTCTAGTTTTCAGAAATGCACAGGTTTTGTAGGTTTCCCTAGGTGCCGGCTGAGCTAGATGCCAAAATCTACAGGTAGGCACTTTGCAAAAAAAACCTCTGTTTCCTTTCAAAAATTTGGATGTGTCCATGCTGCGCTTTGGGGCGTTTCCTGTCGCGGGCGCTAGGCCTACCCACACAAGTGAGGTATCATTTTTATCTGGAGTCTTGGGGGAACGCTGGCTGGAAGGAAATTTGTGGCTCCTCCCAGATTCCAGACCTTTCTGCCACCAAATGTGAGGAACATGTGTTTTTTTAGCCAAATTTTGAGGTTTGCAAAGGATTCTGGGTAACAGAACCTGGTCCGAGCCCCACAAATCACCCCATCTTGGATTCCCCTAGGTCTCTAGTTTTCAGAAATGCACAGGTTTGGTAGGTTTCCCTAGGTGCCGGCTGAGCTAGATGCCAAAATCTACAGGTAGGCACTTCGCAAAAAACACCTCTGTTTCCTTTCAAAAATTTGGATGTGTCCATGCTGCGCTTTGGGTCGTTTCCTGTCGCGGGCGCTAGGCCTACCCACACAAGTGAGGTAACATTTTTATCGGGAGACTTGGGGGAACGCTGGCTGGAAGGAAATTTCTGGCTCTTCTCAGATTCCAGACCTTTCTGCCACAAAATGTGAGGAACATGTATTTTTTTTGCAAAATTTTGAGGTTTGCAAAGGATTCTGGGTAACAGAACCTGGTCTGAGCCCCACAAGTCACCGCATCTTGGATTCCCCTAGGTCTCTAGTTTTCAGAAATGCACAGGTTTGGTAGGTTTCCCTAGGTGCCGGCTGAGCTAGAGGCCAAATTCTACAGGTAGGCACTTCGGAAAAAACACCTCTGTTTTCTTTCAAAAATGTGGATGTGTCCATGCTGCGCTTTGGGGCGTTTCCTGTCGCGGGCTCTAGGCCTACCCACACAAGTGAGGTATCATTTTTATCGGGAGACTTGGGGGAACGCTGGCTGGAAGGAAATTTGTGGCTCCTCTCAGATTTCAGACCTTTCTGCCACAGAAATGTGAGGAAGATGTGTTTTTTTAGCCAAATTTTGAGGTTTGTAAAGGATTCTGGGTAACAGAACCTGGTCCGAGCCCCACAAGTCACCCCATCGTAGATTCCCCTAGGTCTCTAGTTTTCAGAAATGCACAGGTTTGGTAGGTTTCCCTAGGTGCCGGCTGACCTAGATGCCAAAATCTACAGGTAGGCACTTCTCAAAAAACACCTCTGTTTCCTTTCAAAAATTTGGATGTGTCCACACTGCGCTTTGGGGCGTTTCCTGTCGCGGGCGCTAGGCCTATCCACACAAGTGAGGTATCATTTTTATCGGGAGACTTGGGGGAACGCTGGCTGGAAGGACATTTCTGGCTCCTCTCAGATTCCAGACCTTTCTGCCACAAAATGTGAGGAACATGTGTTTTTGTAGCCAAATTTTGAGGTTTGCAAAGGATTCTGGGTAACAGAACCTGGTCCGAGCCCCACAAATCACCCCATCTTGGATTCCCCTAGGTCTCTAGTTTTCAGAAATGCACAGGTTTGGTAGGTTTCCCTAGGTGCAGGCTGAGCTAGAGGCCAAAATCTACAGGAAGGCACTTCGCAAAAAACACCTCTGTTTTCTTTCAAAAATTTGGATGTGTCCATGCTGCACTTTGGGGCGTTTCCTGTCGCGGGCGCTGTGCCTACCCACACAAGTGAGGTATCATTTTTATCGGGAGACTTGGGGGAACGCTGGCTGGAAGGAAATTTGTGGCTCCTCTCAGATTCCAGAACTTTCTGCCACAGAAATGTGAGGAACATGTGTTTTTTTAGCCAAATTTTAAGGTTTGCAAAGGATTCTGGGTAACAGAACCTGGTCCGAGCCCCACAAGTCACCCCATCTTGGATTCCCCTATGTATCTATTTCTCAGAAATGAACAGGTTTGGTAGGTTTCCCTAGGTGCAGGCTGAGCTAGAGGCCAAAATCTACCGATAGGCACTTCACAAAAAACACCTCTGTTTTCTTTCAAAAATTTGGATGTGTCCACGCTGCGCTTTGGGGCGTTTCCTGTCGCGGGCTCTAGGCCTACCCACACAAGTGAGGTATCATTTTTATCGGGAGACTTGGGGGAACGCTGGCTGGAAGGACATTTCTGGCTCCTCTCAGATTCCAGACCTTTCTGCCACAGAAATGTGAGGAACATGTGTTTTTTTAGCCAAATTTTGAGGTTTGCAAAGGATTCTGGGTAACAGAACCTGGTCCGAGCCCCACAAATCACCCCATCTTGGATTCCCCTAGGTCTCTAGTTTTCAGAAATGCACAGGCTTGGTAGGTTTCCCTAGGTGCCGGCTGAGCTAGAGGCCAAAATCTACAGGTAGGCACTTCGCAAAAAACACCTCTGTTTTCTTTCAAAAATTTGGATGTGTCCATGCTGCACTTTGGGGCGTTTCTGTCGCGGGCGCTAGGCCTACCCACACAAGTGAGGTATCATTTTTATCGGGAGACTTGGGGGAACGCTGGCTGGAAGGAAATTTGTGGCTCCTCTCAGATTCCAGAACTTTCTGCCACAAAAATGTGAGGAACATGTGTTTTTTTAGCCAAATTTTGAGGTTTGCAAAGGATTCTGGGTAACAGAACCTGGTCCGAGCCCCACAAGTCACCCCATCTTGGATTCCCCTAGGTATCTAGTTTCAGAAATGCACAGGTTTGGTAGGTTTCCCTAGGTGCCGGCTGAGCTAGAGGTTAAAATCTACAGGTAGGCACTTCACAAAAAACATCTTGGTTTTCTTTCAAAAACTTGGATGTGTCCACGCTGCGCTTTGGGGCGTTACCTGTCGCGGGCGCTAGGCCTATCCACACAAGTGAGGTATCATTTTTATCGGGAGACCTGGGGAAACGCTGGCTGGAAGGAAATTTGTGGCTCCTCTCAGATTTCAGACCTTTCTGCCACAGAAATGTGAGGAACATGTGTTTTTTTAGCCAAATTTTGAGGTTTGTAAAGGATTCTGGGTAACAGAACCTGGTCCGAGCCCCACAAGTCACCCCATCTTAGATTCCCCTAGGTCTCTAGTTTTCAGAAATGCACAGGTTTGGTAGGTTTGCCTAGGTGCCGGCTGACCTAGATGCCAAAATCTACAGGTAGGCACTTCGCAAAAAACACCTCTGTTTCCTTTAAAAAATTTGGATGTGTCCACGCTGCGCTTTGGGGCGTTTCCTGTCGTGGGCGCTAGGCCTATCCACACAAGTGAGGTATCATTTTTATCGGGAGACTTGGGGGAACGCTGGCTGGAAGGACATTTCTGGCTCCTCTCAGATTCCAGACCTTTCTGCCACAGAAATGTGAGGAACATGTGTTTTTTTAGCCAAATTTTGAGGTTTGCAAAGGATTCGGGGTAACAGAAACTGGTCCGAGCCCCACAAATCACCCCATCTTGGATTCCCCTAGGTCTCTAGTTTTCAGAAATGCACAGGTTTGGTAGGTTTCCCTAGGAGCCGGCTGAGCTAGAGGCCAAAATCTACAGGTAGGCACTTCGCAAAAAACACCTCTGTTTTCTTTCAAAAATTTGGATGTGTCCATGCTGCACTTTGGGGCGTTTCCTGTCGCGGGCGCTAGGCCTACCCACACAAGTGAGGTATCATTTTTATCGGGAGACTTGGGGGAACGCTGGCTGGAAGGAAATTTGTGGCTCCTCTCAGATTCCAGAACTTTCTGCCACAGAAATGTGAGGAACATGTGTTTTTTTAGCCAAATTTTAAGGTTTGCAAAGGATTCTGGGTAACAGAACCTGGTCCGAGCCCCACAAGTCACCCCATCTTGGATTCCCCTATGTATCTATTTTTCAGAAATGAACAGGTTTGGTAGGTTTGCCTAGGTGCCGGCTGAGCTAGAGGCCAAAATCTACAGGTAGGCACTTCACAAAAAACACCTCTGTTTTCTTTCAAAAATTTGGATGTGTCCACGCTGCGCTTTGGGGCGTTTCCTGTCGCAGGCTCTAGGCCTACCCACACAAGTGAGGTATCATTTTTATCGGGAGACTTGGGGGAACGCTGGCTGGAAGGACATTTCTGGCTCCTCTCAGATTCCAGACCTTTCTGCCACAGAAATGTGAGGAACATGTGTTTTTTTAGCCACATTTTGAGGTTTGCAAAGGATTCGGGGTAACAGAACCTGGTCCGAGCCCCACAAGTCACCCCATCTTGGATTCCCATAGGTATCTAGTTTTCAGAAATGCACAGGTTTGGTAGGTTTCCCTAGGTGCCGGCTGAGCTAGAGGCCAAAATCTACAGGTAGGCACTTCGCAAAAAACACCTCTGTTTTCTTTCAAAAATTTGGATGTGTCCATGCTGCGCTTTGGGGCGTTTCCTGTCGCGGGCGCTAGGCCTACCCACACAAGTGAGGTATCATTTTTATCGGGAGACTTGGGGGAACGCTGGCTGGAAGGAAATTTGTGGCTCCTCTCAGATTCCAGAACTTTCTGCCACAGAAATGTGAGGAACATGTGTTTTTTAAGCCAAATTATGAGGTTTGCAAAGGATTCGGGGTAACAGAACCTGGTCCGAGCCCCACAAGTCACCCCATCTTGGATTCCCATAGGTATCTAGTTTTCAGAAATGCACAGGTTTGGTAGGTTTCCCTAGGTGCCGGCTGAGCTAGAGGCCAAAATCTACAGGTAGGCACTTCGCAAAAAACACCTCTGTTTTCTTTCAAAAAGTTGGATGTGTCCACGCTGCGCTTTGGGGCGTTTCCTGTCACGGGCACTAGGCCTACCCACACAAGTGAGGTATCATTTTTATCGGGAGACTTGGGGGAACGCTGGCTGGAAGGAAATTTGTGGCTCCTCTCAGATTCCAGACCTTTCTGCCACAAAATGTGAGGAACATGTGTTTTTTTAGCAAAATTTTGAGGTTTGCAAAGGATTCTGGGTAACAGAACCTGGTCCGAGCCCCACAAATCACCCCATCTTGGATTCCCCTAGGTCTCTAGTTTTAAGAAATGCACAGGTTTGGTAGGTTTCCCTAGGTGCAGGCTGAGCTAGAGGCCAAAATCTACAGGTAGGCACTTCGCAAAAAACACCTCTGCTTTCTTTCAAAAATTTGGATGTGTCCATGCTGCGCTTTGGGGCGTTTCCTGTCGCGGGCGCTAGGCCTACCCACACAAGTGAGGTATCATTTTATCGGGAGACTTGGGGGAACGCTGGCTGGAAGGAAATTTCTGGCTCCTCTCAGATTCCAGAACTTTCTGCACCAGAAATGTGAGGAACATGTGTTTTTTTAGCCACATTTTGAGGTTTGCAAAGGATTCTGGGTAACAGAACCTGGTCCGAGCCCCACAAATCACCCCATCTTGGATTCCCCTAGGTCTCTAGTTTTCAGAAATGCACAGGTTTGGTAGGTTTCCCTAGGTGCCGGCTGAGCTAGAGGCCAAAATCTACAGGTAGGCACTCCGCAAAAAACACCTCTGTTTTCTTTCAAAAATTTGGATGTGTCCATGCTGCACTTTGGGGCGTTTCCTGTCGCGGGCGCTAGGCCTACCCACACAAGTGAGGTATCATTTTTATCGGGAGACTTGGGGGAACGCTGGCTGGAAGGAAATTTGTGGCTCCTCTCAGATTCCAGAACTTTCTGCCACAGAAATGTGAGGAACATGTGTTTTTTTAGCCAAATTTTGAGGTTTGCAAAGGATTCTGGGTAACAGAACCTGGTCCGAGCCCCACAAGTCACCCCATCTTGGATTCCCCTATGTATCTATTTTTCAGAAATGCACAGGTTTGTAGGTCTCCCTAGGTGCCGGCTGAGCTAGAGGCCAAAATCTACAGGTAGGCACTTCACAAAAAACACCTCTGTTTTCTTTCAAAAAGTTGGAGGTGTCCACGCTGCGCTTTGGGGCGTTTCCTGTCACGGGCGCTAGGCCTACCCACACAAGTGAGGTATCATTTTCATCGGGAGACTTGGGGGAACGCTGGCTGGAAGGACATTTCTGGCTCCTCTCAGATTCCAGACCTTTCTGCCACAGAAATGTGAGGAACATGTGTTTTTTAAGCCAAATTTTGAGGTTTGCAAAGGATTCGGGGTAACAGAACCTGGTCCGAGCCCCACAAGTCACCCCATCTTGGATTCCCATAGGTATCTAGTTTTCAGAAATGCACAGGTTTGGTAGGTTTCCCTAGGTGCCGGCTGAGCTAGAGGCCAAAATCTACAGGTAGGCACTTCGCAAAAAACACCTCTGTTTTCTTTCAAAAAGTTGGATGTGTCCACGCTGCGCTTTGGGGAGTTTCCTGTCACGGGCGCTAGGCCTACCCACACAAGTGAGGTATCATTTTTATCGGGAGACTTGGGGGAACGCTGGCTGGAAGGAAATTTGTGGCTCCTCTCAGATTCCAGACCATTCTGCCACAAAATGTGAGGAACATGTGTTTTTTTAGCCAAATTTTGAGGTTTGCAAAGGATTCTGGGTAACAGAACCTGGTCCGAGCCCCACAAATCACCCCATCTTGGATTCCCCTAGGTCTCTAGTTTTCAGAAATGCACAGGTTTGGTAGGTTTCCCAAGGTGCCGGCTGAGCTAGATGCCAAAATCTACAGGTAGGCACTTCGCGAAAAAAACACCTCTGTTTCCCTTCAAAAATTCGGATGTGTCCATGCTGCGCTTTGGGGCGTTTCCTGTCGTGGGCGCTAGGCCTACCCACACAAGTGAGGTATCATTTTTATCGGGAGACTTGGGGGAACGCTGGCTGGAAGGAAATTTGTTGCTCCTCTCAGATTCCAGACCTTTGTTCCACAAAATGTGAGGAACATGTGTTTTTTTAGCCAAATTTTGAGGTTTGCAAAGGATTCTGGGTAACAGAACCTGGTCCGAGCCCCACAAAACACCCCATCTTGGATTCCCCTAGGTCTCTAGTTTTCAGAAATGCACAGGTTTGGTAGGTTTCCCTAGGTGCCGGCTGAGCTAGAGGCCAAAATCTACAGGTAGGCACTTCGCAAAAAACACCTCTGTTTTCTTTAAAAAATTTGGATGTGTCCATGCTGCGCTTTGGGGCGTTTCCTGTCGCGGGCGCTAGGCCTACCCACACAAGTGAGGTATCATTTTTATCGGGAGACTTGGGGGAACGCTGGCTGGAAGGAAATTTCTGGCTCCTCTCAGATTCCAGAACTTTCTGCACCAGAAATGTGAGGAACATGTGTTTTTTTAGCCAAATTATGAGGTTTGCAAAGGATTCGGGGTAACAGAACCTGGTCCGAGCCCCACAAGTCACCCCATCTTGGATTCCCATAGGTATCTAGTTTTCAGAAATGCACAGGTTTGGTAGGTTTCCCTAGGTGCCGGCTGAGCTAGAGGCCAAAATCTACAGGTAGGCACTTCGCAAAAAACACCTCTGTTTTCTTTCAAAAAGTTGGATGTGTCCACGCTGCGCTTTGGGGCGTTTCCTGTCACGGGCACTAGGCCTACCCACACAAGTGAGGTATCATTTTTATCGGGAGACTTGGGGGAACGCTGGCTGGAAGGACATTTCTGGCTCCTCTCAGATTCCAGACCTTTCTGCCACAAAATGTGAGGAACATGTGTTTTTTTAGCCAAATGTTGAGGTTTGCAAAGGATTCTGGGTAACAGAACCTGGTCCGAGCCCCACAAATCACCCCATCTTGGATTCCCCTAGGTCTCTAGTTTTCAGAAATGCACAGGTTTGGTAGGTTTCCCTAGGTGCAGGCTGAGCTAGAGGCCAAAACCTACAGGTAGGCACTTCGCAAAAAACACCTCTGCTTTCTTTCAAAAATTTGGATGTGTCCATGCTGCGCTTTGGGGCGTTTCCTGTCGCGGGCGCTAGGCCTACCCACACAAGTGAGGTATCATTTTTATCGGGAGACTTGGGGGAACGCTGGCTGGAAGGAAATTTCTGGCTCCTCTCAGATTCCAGAACTTTCTGCACCAGAAATGTGAGGAACATGTGTTTTTTTAGCCAAATTTTGAGGTTTGCAAAGGATTCTGGGTAACAGAACCTGGTCCGAGCCCCTCAAATCACCCCATCTTGGATTCCCCTAGGTCTCTAGTTTTCAGAAATGCAGAGGTTTGGTAGGTTTCCCTAGGTGCCGGCTGAGCTAGAGGCCAAAATCTACAGGTAGGCACTTCGCAAAAAACACCTCTGTTTTCTTTCAAAAATTTGGATGTGTCCATGCTGCACTTTGGGGCGTTTCCTGTCGCGGGCGCTAGGCCTACCCACACAAGTGAGGTATCATTTTCATCGGGAGACTTGGGGGAACGCTGGCTGGAAGGACATTTCTGGCTCCTCTCAGATTCCAGACCTTTCTGCCACAGAAATGTGAGGAACATGTGTTTTTTAAGCCAAATTTTGAGGTTTGCAAAGGATTCGGGGTAACAGAACCTGGTCCGAGCCCCACAAGTCACCCCATCTTGGATTGCCATAGGTATCTAGTTTTCAGAAATGCACAGGTTTGGTAGGTTTCCCTAGGTGCCGGCTGAGCTAGAGGCCAAAATCTACAGGTAGGCACTTCGCAAAAAACACCTCTGTTTTCTTTCAAAAAGTTGGATGTGTCCACGCTGCGCTTTGGGGCGTTCCCTGTCACGGGCGCTAGGCCTACCCACACAAGTGAGGTATCATTTTTATCGGGAGACTTGGGGGAACGCTGGCTGGAAGGAAATTTGTGGCTCCTCTCAGATTCCAGACCTTTCTGCCACAAAATGTGAGGAACATGTGTTTTTTTAGCCAAATTTTGAGGTTTGCAAAGGATTCTGGGTAACAGAACCTGGTCCGAGCCCCACAAATCACCCCATCTTGGATTCCCCTAGGTCTCTAGTTTTCAGAAATGCACAGGTTTGGTAGGTATCCCAAGGTGCCGGCTGAGCTAGATGCCAAAATCTACAGGTAGGCACTTCACGAAAAAAACACCTCTGTTTCCCTTCAAAAATTCGGATGTGTCCATGCTGCGCTTTGGGGCGTTTCCTGTCGTGGGCGCTAGGCCTACCCACACAAGTGAGGTATCATTTTTATCGGGAGACTTGGGGAACGCTGGCTGGAAGGAAATTTGTTGCTCCTCTCAGATTCCAGACCTTTCTGCCACAAAATGTGAGGAACATGTGTTTTTTTAGCCAAATTTTGAGGTTTGCAAAGGATTCTGGGTAACAGATCCTGGTCCGAGCCCCACAAATCACCCCATCTTGGATTCCCCTAGGTCTCTAGTTTTCAGAAATGCACAGGTTTGGTAGGTTTCCCTAGGTGCCGGCTGAGCTAGAGGCCAAAATCTACAGGTAGGCACTTCGCAAAAAACACCTCTGTTTTCTTTCAAAAATTTGGATGTGTCCATGCTGCGCTTTGGGGCGTTTCCTGTCGCGGGCGCTAGGCCTACCCACACAAGTGAGGTATCATTTTTATCGGGAGACTTGGGGGAACGCTGGCTGGAAGGAAATTTGTGGCTCCTCTCAGATTCCAGACCTTTCTGCCACAAAATGTGAGGAACATGTGTTTTTTTAGCCAAATTTTGAGGTTTGCAAAGGATTCTGGGTAACAGAACCTGGTCCGAGCCCCACAAATCACCCCATCTTGGATTCCCCTAGGTCTCTAGTTTTCAGAAATGCACAGGTTTGGTAGGTATCCCAAGGTGCCGGCTGAGCTAGATGCCAAAATCTACAGGTAGGCACTTCACGAAAAAAACACCTCTGTTTCCCTTCAAAAATTCGGATGTGTCCATGCTGCGCTTTGGGGCGTTTCCTGTCGTGGGCGCTAGGCCTACCCACACAAGTGAGGTATCATTTTTATCGGGAGACTTGGGGGAACGCTGGCTGGAAGGAAATTTGTTGCTCCTCTCAGATTCCAGACCTTTCTGCCACAAAATGTGAGGAACATGTGTTTTTTTAGCCAAATTTTGAGGTTTGCAAAGGATTCTGGGTAACAGAACCTGGTCCGAGCCCCACAAATCACCCCATCTTGGATTCCCCTAGGTCTCTAGTTTTCAGAAATGCACAGGTTTGGTAGGTTTCCCTAGGTGCCGGCTGAGCTAGAGGCCAAAATCTACAGGTAGGCACTTCGCAAAAAACACCTCTGTTTTCTTTCAAAAATTTGGATGTGTCCATGCTGCGCTTTGGGGCGTTTCCTGTCGCGGGCGCTAGGCCTACCCACACAAGTGAGGTATCATTTTTATCGGGAGACTTGGGGGAACGCTGGCTGGAAGGAAATTTGTGGCTCCTCTCAGATTCCAGAACTTTCTGCCACAGAAATGTGAGGAACATGTGTTTTTTTTAGCCAAATTTTGAGGTTTGCAAAGGATTCGGGGTAACAGAACCTGGTCCGAGCCCCACAAGTCACCCCATCTTGGATTCCCATAGGTATCTAGTTTTCAGAAATGCACAGGTTTGGTAGGTTTCCCTAGGTGCCGGCTGAGCTAGAGGCCAAAATCTACAGGTAGGCACTTCGCAAAAAAACACCTCTGTTTTCTTTCAAAAAGTTGGATGTGTCCACGCTGCGCTTTGGGGCGTTTCCTGTCACGGGCGCTAGGCCTACCCACACAAGTGAGGTATCATTTTTATCGGGAGACTTGGGGGAACGCTGGCTGTAAGGAAATTTGTGGCTCCTCTCAGATTCCAGACCTTTCTGCACCAGAAATGTGAGGAACATGTGTTTTTTTAGCCAAATTTTGAGGTTTGCAAAGGATTCTGGGTAACAGAACCTGGTCCGAGCCCCACAAATCACCCCATCTTGGATTCCCCTAGGTCTCTAGTTTTCAGAAATGCAGAGGTTTGGTAGGTTTCCCTAGGTGCCGGCTGAGCTAGAGGCCAAAATCTACAGGTAGGCACTTCGCAAAAAACACCTCTGTTTTCTTTCAAAAATTTGGATGTGTCCATGCTGCACTTTGGGGCGTTTCCTGTCGCGGGCGCTAGGCCTACCCACACAAGTGAGGTATCATTTTCATCGGGAGACTTGGGGGAACGCTGGCTGGAAGGACATTTCTGGCTCCTCTCAGATTCCAGACCTTTCTGCCACAGAAATGTGAGGAACATGTGTTTTTTAAGCCAAATTTTGAGGTTTGCAAAGGATTCGGGGTAACAGAACCTGGTCCGAGCCCCACAAGTCACCCCATCTTGGATTGCCATAGGTATCTAGTTTTCAGAAATGCACAGGTTTGGTAGGTTTCCCTAGGTGCCGGCTGAGCTAGAGGCCAAAATCTACAGGTAGGCACTTCGCAAAAAACACCTCTGTTTTCTTTCAAAAAGTTGGATGTGTCCACGCTGCGCTTTGGGGCGTTTCCTGTCACGGGCGCTAGGCCTACCCACACAAGTGAGGTATCATTTTTATCGGGAGACTTGGGGGAACGCTGGCTGGAAGGAAATTTGTGGCTCCTCTCAGATTCCAGACCTTTCTGCCACAAAATGTGAGGAACATGTGTTTTTTTTAGCCAAATTTTGAGGTTTGCAAAGGATTCTGGGTAACAGAACCTGGTCCGAGCCCCACAAATCACCCCATCTTGGATTCCCCTAGGTCTCTAGTTTTCAGAAATGCACAGGTTTGGTAGGTATCCCAAGGTGCCGGCTGAGCTAGATGCCAAAATCTACAGGTAGGCACTTCACGAAAAAAACACCTCTGTTTCCCTTCAAAAATTCGGATGTGTCCATGCTGCGCTTTGGGGCGTTTCCTGTCGTGGGCGCTAGGCCTACCCACACAAGTGAGGTATCATTTTTATCGGGAGACTTGGGGGAACGCTGGCTGGAAGGAAATTTGTTGCTCCTCTCAGATTCCAGACCTTTCTGCCACAAAATGTGAGGAACATGTGTTTTTTTAGCCAAATTTTGAGGTTTGCAAAGGATTCTGGGTAACAGATCCTGGTCCGAGCCCCACAAATCACCCCATCTTGGATTCCCCTAGGTCTCTAGTTTTCAGAAATGCACAGGTTTGGTAGGTTTCCCTAGGTGCCGGCTGAGCTAGAGGCCAAAATCTACAGGTAGGCACTTCGCAAAAAACACCTCTGTTTTCTTTCAAAAATTTGGATGTGTCCATGCTGCGCTTTGGGGCGTTTCCTGTCGCGGGCGCTAGGCCTACCCACACAAGTGAGGTATCATTTTTATCGGGAGACTTGGGGGAACGCTGGCTGGAAGGAAATTTGTGGCTCCTCTCAGATTCCAGACCTTTCTGCCACAAAATGTGAGGAACATGTGTTTTTTTAGCCAAATTTTGAGGTTTGCAAAGGATTCTGGGTAACAGAACCTGGTCCGAGCCCCACAAATCACCCCATCTTGGATTCCCCTAGGTCTCTAGTTTTCAGAAATGCACAGGTTTGGTAGGTATCCCAAGGTGCCGGCTGAGCTAGATGCCAAAATCTACAGGTAGGCACTTCACGAAAAAAACACCTCTGTTTCCCTTCAAAAATTCGGATGTGTCCATGCTGCGCTTTGGGGCGTTTCCTGTCGTGGGCGCTAGGCCTACCCACACAAGTGAGGTATCATTTTTATCGGGAGACTTGGGGGAACGCTGGCTGGAAGGAAATTTGTTGCTCCTCTCAGATTCCAGACCTTTCTGCCACAAAATGTGAGGAACATGTGTTTTTTTAGCCAAATTTTGAGGTTTGCAAAGGATTCTGGGTAACAGAACCTGGTCCGAGCCCCACAAATCACCCCATCTTGGATTCCCCTAGGTCTCTAGTTTTCAGAAATGCACAGGTTTGGTAGGTTTCCCTAGGTGCCGGCTGAGCTAGAGGCCAAAATCTACAGGTAGGCACTTCGCAAAAAACACCTCTGTTTTCTTTCAAAAATTTGGATGTGTCCATGCTGCGCTTTGGGGCGTTTCCTGTCGCGGGCGCTAGGCCTACCCACACAAGTGAGGTATCATTTTTATCGGGAGACTTGGGGGAACGCTGGCTGGAAGGAAATTTGTGGCTCCTCTCAGATTCCAGAACTTTCTGCCACAGAAATGTGAGGAACATGTGTTTTTTTAGCCAAATTTTGAGGTTTGCAAAGGATTCGGGGTAACAGAACCTGGTCCGAGCCCCACAAGTCACCCCATCTTGGATTCCCATAGGTATCTAGTTTTCAGAAATGCACAGGTTTGGTAGGTTTCCCTAGGTGCCGGCTGAGCTAGAGGCCAAAATCTACAGGTAGGCACTTCGCAAAAAAACACCTCTGTTTTCTTTCAAAAAGTTGGATGTGTCCACGCTGCGCTTTGGGGCGTTTCCTGTCACGGGCGCTAGGCCTACCCACACAAGTGAGGTATCATTTTTATCGGGAGACTTGGGGGAACGCTGGCTGTAAGGAAATTTGTGGCTCCTCTCAGATTCCAGACCTTTCTGCCACAAAATGTGAGGAACATGTGTTTTTTTAGCCAAATTTTGAGGTTTGCAAAGGATTCGGGTAACAGAACCTGGTCCGAGCCCCACAAATCACCCCATCTTGGATTCCCCTAGGTCTCTAGTTTTCAGAAATGCACAGGTTTGGTAGGTTTCCCTAGGTGCAGGCTGAGCTAGAGGCCAAAATCTACAGGTAGGCACTTAGCAAAAAACACCTCTGCTTTCTTTCAAAAATTTGGATGTGTCCATGCTGCGCTTTGGGGCGTTTCCTGTCACGGGCGCTAGGCCTACCCACACAAGTGAGGTATCATTTTTATCGGGAGACTTGGGGGAACGCTGGCTGGAAGGAAATTTGTGGCTCCTCTCAGATTCCAGAACTTTCTGCCACAGAAATGTGAGGAACTTGTGTTTTTTTAGCCAAATTTTGAGGTTTGCAAAGGATTCTGGGTAACAGAACCTGGTCCGAGCCCCACAAATCACCCCATCTTGGATTCCCCTAGGTCTCTAGTTTTCAGAAATGCACAGGTTTGGTAGGTTTCCCTAGGTGCCGGCTGAGCTAGAGGCCAAAATCTACAGGTAGGCACTTCGCAAAAAACACCTCTGTTTTCTTTCAAAAATTTGGATGTGTCCATGCTGCACTTTGGGGCGTTTCCTGTCGCGGGCGCTGTGCCTACCCACACAAGTGAGGTATCATTTTTATCGGGAGACTTGGGGGAACGCTGGCTGGAAGGAAATTTGTGGCTCCTCTCAGATTCCAGAACTTTCTGCCACAGAAATGTGAGGAACATGTGTTTTTTTAGCCAAATTTTAAGGTTTGCAAAGGATTCTGGGTAACAGAACCTGGTCCGAGCCCCACAAGTCACCCCATCTTGGATTCCCCTATGTATCTATTTTTCAGAAATGAACAGGTTTGGTAGGTTTCCCTAGGTGCAGGCTGAGCTAGAGGCCAAAATCTACCGATAGGCACTTCACAAAAAACACCTCTGTTTTCTTTCAAAAATTTGGATGTGTCCACGCTGCGCTTTGGGGCGTTTCCTGTCGCGGGCTCTAGGCCTACCCACACAAGTGAGGTATCATTTTTATCGGGAGACTTGGGGGAACGCTGGCTGGAAGGACATTTCTGGCTCCTCTCAGATTCCAGACCTTTCTGCCACAGAAATGTGAGGAACATGTGTTTTTTTAGCCAAATTTTGAGGTTTGCAAAGGATTCTGGGTAACAGAACCTGGTCCGAGCCCCACAAATCACCCCATCTTGGATTCCCCTAGGTCTCTAGTTTTCAGAAATGCACAGGCTTGGTAGGTTTCCCTAGGTGCCGGCTGAGCTAGAGGCCAAAATCTACAGGTAGGCACTTCGCAAAAAACACCTCTGTTTTCTTTCAAAAATTTGGATGTGTCCATGCTGCACTTTGGGGCGTTTCTGTCGCGGGCGCTAGGCCTACCCACACAAGTGAGGTATCATTTTTATCGGGAGACTTGGGGGAACGCTGGCTGGAAGGAAATTTGTGGCTCCTCTCAGATTCCAGAACTTTCTGCCACAAAAATGTGAGGAACATGTGTTTTTTTAGCCAAATTTTGAGGTTTGCAAAGGATTCTGGGTAACAGAACCTGGTCCGAGCCCCACAAGTCACCCCATCTTGGATTCCCCTAGGTATCTAGTTTCAGAAATGCACAGGTTTGGTAGGTTTCCCTAGGTGCCGGCTGAGCTAGAGGTTAAAATCTACAGGTAGGCACTTCACAAAAAACACCTCTGTTTTCTTTCAAAAACTTGGATGTGTCCACGCTGCGCTTTGGGGCGTTACCTGTCGCGGGCGCTAGGCCTATCCACACAAGTGAGGTATCATTTTTATAGGGAGACCTGGGGAAACGCTGGCTGGAAGGAAATTTGTGGCTCCTCTCAGATTTCAGACCTTTCTGCCACAGAAATGTGAGGAACATGTGTTTTTTTAGCCAAATTTTGAGGTTTGTAAAGGATTCTGGGTAACAGAACCTGGTCCGAGCCCCACAAGTCACCCCTTCTTAGATTCCCCTAGGTCTCTAGTTTTCAGAAATGCACAGGTTTGGTAGGTTTGCCTAGGTGCCGGCTGACCTAGATGCCAAAATCTACAGGTAGGCACTTCGCAAAAAACACCTCTGTTTCCTTTAAAAAATTTGGATGTGTCCACGCTGCGCTTTGGGGCGTTTCCTGTCGCGGGCGCTAGGCCTATCCACACAAGTGAGGTATCATTTTTATCGGGAGACTTGGGAGAACGCTGGCTGGAAGGACATTTCTGGCTCCTCTCAGATTCCAGACCTTACTGCCACAGAAATGTGAGGAACATGTGTTTTTTTAGCCAAATTTTGAGGTTTGCAAAGGATTCGGGGTAACAGAAACTGGTCCGAGCCCCACAAATCACCCCATCTTGGATTCCCCTAGGTCTCTAGTTTTCAGAAATGCACAGGTTTGGTAGGTTTCCCTAGGTGCCGGCTGAGCTAGAGGCCAAAATCTACAGGTAGGCACTTTGCAAAAAACACCTCTGCTTTCTTTCAAAAATTTGGATGTGTCCATGCTGCGCTTTGGGGCGTTTCCTGTCACGGGCGCTAGGCCTACCCACACAAGTGAGGTATCATTTTTATCGGGAGACTTGGGGGAACGCTGGCTGGAAGGAAATTTGTGGCTCCTCTCAGATTCCAGACCTTTCTGCCACAAAATGTGAGGAACATGTGTTTTTTTAGCCAAATTTTGAGGTTTGCAAAGGATTCTGGGTAACAGGACCTGGTCCGAGCCCCACAAATCACCCCATCTTGGATTCCCCTAGGTCTCTAGTTTTCAGAAATGCACAGGTTTGGTAGGTTTCCCTAGGTGCAGGCTGAGCTAGAGGCCAAAATCTACAGGAAGGCACTTCGCAAAAAACACCTCTGTTTTCTTTCAAAAATTTGGATGTGTCCATGCTGCACTTTGGGGCGTTTCCTGTCGCGGGCGCTAGGCCTACCCACACAAGTGAGGTATCATTTTTATCGGGAGACTTGGGGGAACGCTGGCTGGAAGGAAATTTGTGGCTCCTCTCAGATTCCAGAACTTTCTGCCACAGAAATGTGAGGAACATGTGTTTTTTTAGCCAAATTTTAAGGTTTGCAAAGGATTCTGGGTAACAGAACCTGGTCCGAGCCCCACAAGTCACCCCATCTTGGATTCCCCTATGTATCTATTTTTCAGAAATGAACAGGTTTGGTAGGTTTGCCTAGGTGCCGGCTGAGCTAGAGGCCAAAATCTACAGGTAGGCACTTCACAAAAAACACCTCTGTTTTCTTTCAAAAATTTGGATGTGTCCACGCTGCGCTTTGGGGCGTTTCCTGTCGCGGGCTCTAGGCCTACCCACACAAGTGAGGTATCATTTTTATCGGGAGACTTGGGGGAACGCTGGCTGGAAGGACATTTCTGGCTCCTCTCAGATTCCAGACCTTTCTGCCACAGAAATGTGAGGAACATGTGTTTTTTTAGCCACATTTTGAGGTTTGCAAAGGATTCGGGGTAACAGAACCTGGTCCGAGCCCCACAAGTCACCCCATCTTGGATTCCCATAGGTATCTAGTTTTCAGAAATGCACAGGTTTGGTATGTTTCCCTAGGTGCCGGCTGAGCTAGAGGCCAAAATCTACAGGTAGCCACTTCGCAAAAAACACCTCTGTTTTCTTTCAAAAAGTTGGATGTGTCCACGCTGCGCTTTGGGGCGTTTCCTGTCACGGGCGCTAGGCCTACCCACACAAGTGAGGTATCATTTTTATCGGGAGACTTGGGGGAACGCTGGCTGGAAGGAAATTTGTTGCTCCTCTCAGATTCCAGACCTTTCTGCCACAAAATGTGAGGAACATGTGTTTTTTTAGCCAAATTTTGAGGTTTGCAAAGGATTCTGGGTAACAGAACCTGGTCCGAGCCCCACAAATCACCCCATCTTGGATTCCCCTAGGTCTCTAGTTTTCAGAAATGCACAGGTTTGGTAGGTTTCCCTAGGTGCCGGCTGAGCTAGAGGCCAAAATCTACAGGTAGGCACTTCGCAAAAAACACCTCTGTTTTCTTTCAAAAATTTGGATGTGTCCATGCTGCGCTTTGGGGCGTTTCCTGTCGCGGGCGCTAGGCCTACCCACACAAGTGAGGTATCATTTTTATCGGGAGACTTGGGGGAACGCTGGCTGGAAGGAAATTTGTGGCTCCTCTCAGATTCCAGAACTTTCTGCCACAGAAATGTGAGGAACATGTGTTTTTTTAGCCAAATTATGAGGTTTGCAAAGGATTCGGGGTAACAGAACCTGGTCCGAGCCCCACAAGTCACCCCATCTTGGATTCCCATAGGTATCTAGTTTTCAGAAATGCACAGGTTTGGTAGGTTTCCCTAGGGGCCGGCTGAGCTAGAGGCCAAAATCTACAGGTAGGCACTTCGCAAAAAACACCTCTGTTTTCTTTCAAAAAGTTGGATGTGTCCACGCTGCGCTTTGGGGCGTTTCCTGTCACGGGCACTAGGCCTACCCACACAAGTGAGGTATCATTTTTATCGGGAGACTTGGGGGAACGCTGGCTGGAAGGAAATTTGTGGCTCCTCTCAGATTCCAGACCTTTCTGCCACAAAATGTGAGGAACATGTGTTTTTTTAGCCAAATTTTGAGGTTTGCAAAGGATTCTGGGTAACAGAACCTGGTCCGAGCCCCACAAATCACCCCATCTTGGATTCCCCTAGGTCTCTAGTTTTAAGAAATGCACAGGTTTGGTAGGTTTCCCTAGGTGCAGGCTGAGCTAGAGGCCAAAATCTACAGGTAGGCACTTCGCAAAAAACACCTCTGCTTTCTTTCAAAAATTTGGATGTGTCCATGCTGCGCTTTGGGGCGTTTCCTGTCGCGGGCGCTAGGCCTACCCACACAAGTGAGGTATCATTTTTATCGGGAGACTTGGGGGAACGCTGGCTGGAAGGAAATTTGTGGCTCCTCTCAGATTCCAGAACTTTCTGCACCAGAAATGTGAGGAACATGTGTTTTTTTAGCCACATTTTGAGGTTTGCAAAGGATTCTGGGTAACAGAACCTGGTCCGAGCCCCACAAATCACCCCATCTTGGATTCCCCTAGGTCTCTAGTTTTCAGAAATGCACAGGTTTGGTAGGTTTCCCTAGGTGCCGGCTGAGCTAGAGGCCAAAATCTACAGGTAGGCACTTCGCAAAAAACACCTCTGTTTTCTTTCAAAAATTTGGATGTGTCCATGCTGCACTTTGGGGCGTTTCCTATCGCGGGCGCTAGGCCTACCCACACAAGTGAGGAATCATTTTTATCGGGAGACTTGGGGGAACGCTGCCTGGAAGGAAATTTGTGGCTCCTCTCAGATTCCAGAACTTTCTGCCACAGAAATGTGAGGAACATGTGTTTTTTTAGCCAAATTTTGAGGTTTGCAAAGGATTCTGGGTAACAGAACCTGGTCCGAGCCCCACAAGTCACCCCATCTTGGATTCCCCTATGTATCTATTTTTCAGAAATGCACAGGTTTGTAGGTCTCCCTAGGTGCCGGCTGAGCTAGAGGCCAAAATCTACAGGTAGGCACTTCACAAAAAACACCTCTGTTTTCTTTCAAAAAGTTGGAGGTGTCCACGCTGCGCTTTGGGGCGTTTCCTGTCACGGGCGCTAGGCCTACCCACACAAGTGAGGTATCATTTTCATCGGGAGACTTGGGGGAACGCTGGCTGGAAGGACATTTCAGCTCCTCTCAGATTCCAGACCTTTCTGCCACAGAAATGTGAGGAACATGTGTTTTTTAAGCCAAATTTTGAGGTTTGCAAAGGATTCGGGGTAACAGAACCTGGTCCGAGCCCCACAAGTCACCCCATCTTGGATTCCCATAGGTATCTAGTTTTCAGAAATGCACAGGTTTGGTAGGTTTCCCTAGGTGCCGGCTGAGCTAGAGGCCAAAATCTACAGGTAGGCACTTCGCAAAAAACACCTCTGTTTTCTTTCAAAAAGTTGGATGTGTCCACGCTGCGCTTTGGGGAGTTTCCTGTCACGGGCGCTAGGCCTACCCACACAAGTGAGGTATCATTTTTATCGGGAGACTTGGGGGAACGCTGGCTGGAAGGAAATTTGTGGCTCCTCTCAGATTCCAGACCTTTCTGCCACAAAATGTGAGGAACATGTGTTTTTTTAGCCAAATTTTGAGGTTTGCAAAGGATTCTGGGTAACAGAACCTGGTCAGAGCCCCACAAATCACCCCATCTTGGATTCCCCTAGGTCTCTAGTTTTCAGAAATGCACAGGTTTGGTAGGTTTCCCAAGGTGCCGGCTGAGCTAGATGCCAAAATCTACAGGTAGGCACTTCGCGAAAAAAACACCTCTGTTTCCCTTCAAAAATTTGGATGTGTCCATGCTGCGCTTTGGGGCGTTTCCTGTCGTGGGCGCTAGGCCTACCCACACAAGTGAGGTATCATTTTTATCGGGAGACTTGGGGGAACGCTGGCTGGAAGGAAATTTGTTGCTCCTCTCAGATTCCAGACCTTTCTGCCACAAAATGTGAGGAACATGTGTTTTTTTAGCCAAATTTTGAGGTTTGCAAAGGATTCTGGGTAACAGAACCTGGTCCGAGCCCCACAAATCACCCCATCTTGGATTCCCCTAGGTCTCTAGTTTTCAGAAATGCACAGGTTTGGTAGGTTTCCCTAGGTGCCGGCTGAGCTAGAGGCCAAAATCTACAGGTAGGCACTTCGCAAAAAACACCTCTGTTTTCTTTCAAAAATTTGGATGTGTCCATGCTGCGCTTTGGGGCGTTTCCTGTCGCGGGCGCTAGGCCTACCCACACAAGTGAGGTATCATTTTTATCGGGAGACTTGGGGGAACGCTGGCTGGAAGGAAATTTCTGGCTCCTCTCAGATTCCAGAACTTTCTGCACCAGAAATGTGAGGAACATGTGTTTTTTTAGCCAAATTATGAGGTTTGCAAAGGATTCGGGGTAACAGAACCTGGTCCGAGCCCCACAAGTCACCCCATCTTGGATTCCCATAGGTATCTAGTTTTCAGAAATGCACAGGTTTGGTAGGTTTCCCTAGGTGCCGGCTGAGCTAGAGGCCAAAATCTACAGGTAGGCACTTCGCAAAAAACACCTCTGTTTTCTTTCAAAAAGTTGGATGTGTCCACGCTGCGCTTTGGGGCGTTTCCTGTCACGGGCACTAGGCCTACCCACACAAGTGAGGTATCATTTTTATCGGGAGACTTGGGGGAACGCTGGCTGGAAGGAAATTTGTGGCTCCTCTCAGATTCCAGACCTTTCTGCCACAAAATGTGAGGAACATGTGTTTTTTTAGCCAAATGTTGAGGTTTGCAAAGGATTCTGGGTAACAGAACCTGGTCCGAGCCCCACAAATCACCCCATCTTGGATTCCCCTAGGTCTCTAGTTTTCAGAAATGCACAGGTTTGGTAGGTTTCCCTAGGTGCAGGCTGAGCTAGAGGCCAAAACCTACAGGTAGGCACTTCGCAAAAAACACCTCTGCTTTCTTTCAAAAATTTGGATGTGTCCATGCTGCGCTTTGGGGCGTTTCCTGTCGCGGGCGCTAGGCCTACCCACACAAGTGAGGTATCATTTTTATCGGGAGACTTGGGGGAACGCTGGCTGGAAGGAAATTTCTGGCTCCTCTAAGATTCCAGAACTTTCTGCACCAGAAATGTGAGGAACATGTGTTTTTTTAGCCAAATTTTGAGGTTTGCAAAGGATTCTGGGTAACAGAACCTGGTCCGAGCCCCACAAGTCACCCCATCTTGGATTCCCCTATGTATCTATTTTTCAGAAATGCACAGGTTTGTAGGTCACCCTAGGTGCCGGCTGAGCTAGAGGCCAAAATCTACAGGTAGGCACTTCACAAAAAACACCTCTGTTTTCTTTCAAAAAGTTGGAGGTGTCCACGCTGCGCTTTGGGGCGTTTCCTGTCACGGGCGCTAGGCCTACCCACACAAGTGAGGTATCATTTTCATCGGGAGACTTGGGGGAACGCTGGCTGGAAGGACATTTCTGGCTCCTCTCAGATTCCAGACCTTTCTGCCACAGAAATGTGAGGAACATGTGTTTTTTAAGCCAAATTTTGAGGTTTGCAAAGGATTCGGGGTAACAGAACCTGGTCCGAGCCCCACAAGTCACCCCATCTTGGATTCCCATAGGTATCTAGTTTTCAGAAATGCACAGGTTTGGTAGGTTTCCCTAGGTGCCGGCTGAGCTAGAGGCCAAAATCTACAGGTAGGCACTTCGCAAAAAACACCTCTGTTTTCTTTCAAAAAGTTGGATGTGTCCACGCTGCGCTTTGGGGAGTTTCCTGTCACGGGCGCTAGGCCTACCCACACAAGTGAGGTATCATTTTTATCGGGAGACTTGGGGGAACGCTGGCTGGAAGGAAATTTGTGGCTCCTCTCAGATTCCAGACCTTTCTGCCACAAAATGTGAGGAACATGTGTTTTTTTAGCCAAATTTTGAGGTTTGCAAAGGATTCTGGGTAACAGAACCTGGTCAGAGCCCCACAAATCACCCCATCTTGGATTCCCCTAGGTCTCTAGTTTTCAGAAATGCACAGGTTTGGTAGGTTTCCCAAGGTGCCGGCTGAGCTAGATGCCAAAATCTACAGGTAGGCACTTCGCGAAAAAAACACCTCTGTTTCCCTTCAAAAATTCGGATGTGTCCATGCTGCGCTTTGGGGCGTTTCCTGTCGTGGGCGCTAGGCCTACCCACACAAGTGAGGTATCATTTTTATCGGGAGACTTGGGGGAACGCTGGCTGGAAGGAAATTTGTTGCTCCTCTCAGATTCCAGACCTTTCTGCCACAAAATGTGAGGAACATGTGTTTTTTTAGCCAAATTTTGAGGTTTGCAAAGGATTCTGGGTAACAGAACCTGGTCCGAGCCCCACAAATCACCCCATCTTGGATTCCCCTAGGTCTCTAGTTTTCAGAAATGCACAGGTTTGGTAGGTTTCCCTAGGTGCCGGCTGAGCTAGAGGCCAAAATCTACAGGTAGGCACTTCGCAAAAAACACCTCTGTTTTCTTTCAAAAATTTGGATGTGTCCATGCTGCGCTTTGGGGCGTTTCCTGTCGCGGGCGCTAGGCCTACCCACACAAGTGAGGTATCATTTTTATCGGGAGACTTGGGGGAACGCTGGCTGGAAGGAAATTTCTGGCTCCTCTCAGATTCCAGAACTTTCTGCACCAGAAATGTGAGGAACATGTGTTTTTTTAGCCAAATTATGAGGTTTGCAAAGGATTCGGGGTAACAGAACCTGGTCCGAGCCCCACAAGTCACCCCATCTTGGATTCCCATAGGTATCTAGTTTTCAGAAATGCACAGGTTTGGTAGGTTTCCCTAGGTGCCGGCAGAGCTAGAGGCCAAAATCTACAGGTAGGCACTTCGCAAAAAACACCTCTGTTTTCTTTCAAAAAGTTGGATGTGTCCACGCTGCGCTTTGGGGCGTTTCCTGTCACGGGCACTAGGCCTACCCACACAAGTGAGGTATCATTTTTATCGGGAGACTTGGGGGAACGCTGGCTGGAAGGAAATTTGTGGCTCCTCTCAGATTCCAGACCTTTCTGCCACAAAATGTGAGGAACATGTGTTTTTTTAGCCAAATGTTGAGGTTTGCAAAGGATTCTGGGTAACAGAACCTGGTCCGAGCCCCACAAATCACCCCATCTTGGATTCCCCTAGGTCTCTAGTTTTCAGAAATGCACAGGTTTGGTAGGTTTCCCTAGGTGCAGGCTGAGCTAGAGGCCAAAACCTACAGGTAGGCACTTCGCAAAAAACACCTCTGCTTTCTTTCAAAAATTTGGATGTGTCCATGCTGCGCTTTGGGGCGTTTCCTGTCGCGGGCGCTAGGCCTACCCACACAAGTGAGGTATCATTTTTATCGGGAGACTTGGGGGAACGCTGGCTGGAAGGAAATTTCTGGCTCCTCTAAGATTCCAGAACTTTCTGCACCAGAAATGTGAGGAACATGTGTTTTTTTAGCCAAATTTTGAGGTTTGCAAAGGATTCTGGGTAACAGAACCTGGTCCGAGCCCCACAAGTCACCCCATCTTGGATTCCCCTAGGTCTCTAGTTTTCAGAAATGCACAGGTTTGGTAGGTTTCCCTAGGTGCCGGCTGAGCTAGATGCCAAAATCTACAGGTAGGCACTTCGCGAAAAAAACACCTCTGTTTCCTTTCAAAAATTTGGATGTGTCCATGCTGCGCTTTGGGGCGTTTCCTGTCGCGGGCGCTAGGCCTACCCACACAAGTGAGGTATCATTTTTATCGGGAGACTTGGGGGAACGCTGGCTGGAAGGAAATTTGTTGCTCCTCTCAGATTCCAGACCTTTCTGCCACAAAATGTGAGGAACATGTGTTTTTTTAGCCAAATTTTGAGGTTTGCAAAGGATTCTGGGTAACAGAACCTGGTCCGAGCCCCACAAATCACCCCATCTTGGATTCCCCTAGGTCTCTAGTTTTCAGAAATGCACAGGTTTGGTAGGTTTCCCTAGGTGCCGGCTGAGCTAGAGGCCAAAATCTACAGGTAGGCACTTCGCAAAAAACACCTCTGTTTTCTTTCAAAAATGTGGATGTGTCCATGCTGCGCTTTGGGGCGTTTCCTGTTGCGGGCGCTAGGCCTACCCACACAAGTGAGGTATCATTTTTATAGGGAGACTTGGGGGAACGCTGGCTGGAAGGAAATTTGTGGCTCCTCTCAGATTCCAGAACTTTCTGCCACAGAAATGTGAGGAACATGTGTTTTTTTAGCCAAATTTTGAGGTTTGCAAAGGATTCTGGGTAACAGAACCTGGTCTGAGCCCCACAAGTCACCCCATCTTGGATTCCCCTAGGTCTCTAGTTTTCAGAAATGCACAGGTTTTGTAGGTTTCCCTAGGTGCCGGCTGAGCTAGATGCCAAAATCTACAGGTAGGCACTTCGCAAAAAACACCTCTGTTTCCTTTCAAAAATTTGGATGTGTCCATGCTGCGCTTTGGGGCGTTTCCTGTCGCGGGCGCTAGGCCTACCCACACAAGTTAGGTATCATTTTTATCGAGAGACTTGGGGGAACGCTGGCTGGAAGGAAATTTGTGGCTCCTCTCAGATTCCAGACCTTTCTGCCACAAAATGTGAGGAACATGTGTTTTTTTAGCCAAATTTTGAGGTTTGCAAAGGATTCTGGGTAACAGAACCTGGTCCGAGCCCCACAAATCACCCCATCTTGGATTCCCCTAGGTCTCTAGTTTTCAGAAATGCACAGGTTTGGTAGGTTTCCCTAGGTGCCGGCTGAGCTAGACGCCAAAATCTACAGGTAGGCACTTCGCAAAAAACACCTCTGTTTTCTTTCAAAAATTTGGATGTGTCCATGCTGCGCTTTGGGGCGTTTCCTGTCGCGGGCGCTAGGCCTACCCACACAAGTGAGGTATCATTTTTATCGGGAGACTTGGGGGAACGCTGGCTGGAAGGAAATTTGTGGCTCCTCTCAGATTCCAGAACTTTCTGCCACAGAAATGTGAGGAACATGTGTTTTTTTAGCCAAATTTTGAGGTTTGCAAAGGATTCTGGGTAACAGAACCTGGTCCGAGCCCCACAAGTCACCCCATCTTGGATTCCCCTAGGTCTCTAGTTTTCAGAAATGCACAGGTTTGGTAGGTTTCCCTAGGTGCCGGCTGAGCTAGATGCCAAAATCTACAGGTAGGCACTTCGCGAAAAAAACACCTCTGTTTCCTTTCAAAAATTTGGATGTGTACATGCTGCGCTTTGGGGCGTTTCCTGTCGCGGGCGCTAGGCCTACCCACACAAGTGAGGTATCATTTTTATCGGGAGACTTGGGGGAACGCTGGCTGGAAGGAAATTTGTGGCTCCTCTCAGATTCCAGAACTTTCTGCCACAGAAATGTGAGGAACATGTGTTTTTTTAGCCAAATTTTGAGGTTTGCAAAGGATTCTGGGTAACAGAACCTGGTCCGAGCCCCACAAGTCACCCCATCTTGGATTCCACTAGGTATCTAGTTTTCAGAAATGCACAGGTTTGGTAGGTTTCCCTAGGTGCCGGCTGAGCTAGAGGCCAAAATCTACAGGTAGGCACTTCGCAAAAAACACCTCTGTTTTCTTTCAAAAAGTTGGATGTGTCCACGCTGCGCTTTGGGGCGTTTCCTGTCACGGGCGCTAGGCCTACCCACACAAGTGAGGTATCATTTTTATCGGGAGACTTGGGGGAACGCTGGCTGGAAGGAAATTTGTGGCTCCTCTCAGATTCCAGAACTTTCTGCCACAGAAATGTGAGGAACATGTGTTTTTTTAGCCAAATTTTGAGGTTTGCAAAGGATTCTGGGTAACAGAACCTGGTCCGAGCCCCACAAGTCACCCCATCTTGGATTCCCCTAGGTCTCTAGTTTTCAGAAATGCACAGGTTTGGTAGGTTTCCCTAGGTGCCGGCTGAGCTAGAGGCCAAAATCTACAGGTAGGCACTTCGCAAAAAACACCTCTGTTTTCTTTCAAAAATTTGGATGTGTCCATTCTGCGCTTTGGGGCGTTTCCTGTCGCCGGCGCTAGGCCTACCCACACAAGTGAGGTATCATTTTTATCGGGAGACTTGGGGGAACGCTGGCTGGAAGGAAATTTGTGGCTCCTCTCAGATTCCAGACCTTTCTGCCACAAAATGTGAGGAACATGTGTTTTTTTAGCCAAATTTTGAGGTTTGCAAAGGATTCTGGGTAACAGAACCTGGTCTGAGCCCCACAAATCACCCCATCTTGGATTCCCCTAGGTCTCTAGTTTTCAGAAATGCACAGGTTTGGTAGGTTTCCCTAGGTGCCGGCTGAGCTAGAGGCCAAAATCTACAGGTAGGCACTACGCAAAAAACACCTCTGTTTTCTTTCAAATTATTGGATATGTCCATGCTGCGCTTTGGGGCGTTTCCTGTCGCGGGCGCTAGGCCTACCCACACAAGTGAGGTATCATTTTTATCGGGAGACTTGGGGGAACGCTGGCTGGAAGGAAATTTGTGGCTCCTCTCAGATTCCAGAACTTTCTGCCACAGAAATGTGAGGAACATGTGTTTTTTTACCCAAATTGTAAGGTTTGCAAAGGATTCTGGGTAACAGAACCTGGTCCGAGCCCCACAAATCACCCCATCTTGGATTCCCCTAGGTCTCTAGTTTTCAGAAATGCACATGTTTTGTAGGTTTCCCTAGGTGCCGGCTGAGCTAGAGGCCAAAATCTACAGGTAGGCACTTCGCAAAAAACACCTCTGTTTTCTTTCAAAAAGTTGGATGTGTCCACGCTGCGCTTTGGGGCGTTTCCTGTCACGGGCGCTAGGCCTACCCACACAAGTGAGGTATCATTTTTATCGGGAGACTTGGGGGAACGCTGGCTGGAAGGAAATTTGTGGCTCCTCTCAGATTCCAGAACTTTCTGCCACAGAAATGTGAGGAACATGTGTATTTTTAGCCAAATTTTGAGGTTTGCAAAGGATTCTGGGTAACAGAACCTGGTCCGAGCCCCACAAGTCACCCCATCTTGGATTCCCCTAGGTCTCTAGTTTTCAGAAATGCACAGGTTTGGTAGGTTTCCCTAGGTGCCGGCTGAGCTAGAGGCCAAAATCTACAGGTAGGCACTTCGCAAAAAACACCTCTGTTTTCTTTCAAAAATTTGGATGTGTCCATTCTGCGCTTTGGGGCGTTTCCTGTCGCCGGCGCTAGGCCTACCCACACAAGTGAGGTATCATTTTTATCGGGAGACTTGGGGGAACGCTGGCTGGAAGGAAATTTGTGGCTCCTCTCAGATTCCAGACCTTTCTGCCACAAAATGTGAGGAACATGTGTTTTTGTAGCCAAATTTTGAGGTTTGCAAAGGATTCTGGGTAACAGAACCTGGTCTGAGCCCCACAAATCACCCCATCTTGGATTCCCCTAGGCCTCTAGTTTTCAGAAATGCACAGGTTTGGTAGGTTTCCCTAGGTGCCGGCTGAGCTAGAGGCCAAAATCTACAGGTAGGCACTACGCAAAAAACACCTCTGTTTTCTTTCAAATTATTGGATATGTCCATGCTGCGCTTTGGGGCGTTTCCTGTCGCGGGAGCTAGGCCTACCCACACAAGTGAGGTATCATTTTTATCGGGAGACTTGGGGCAACGCTGGCTGGAAGGATATTTGTGGCTCCTCTCAGATTCCAGAACTTTCTGCCACAGAAATGTGAGGAACATGTGTTTTTTTAGCCAAATTGTGAGGTTTGCAAAGGATTCTGGGTAACAGAACCTGGTCCGAGCCCCACAAGTCACCCCATCTTGGATTCCCCTAGGTATCTATTTTTCAGAAATGTACAGGTTTGGTAGGTTTCCCTAGGTGCCGGCTGAGCTAGAGGCCAAAATCTACAGGTAGGCACTTCACAAAAAACACCTCTGTTTTCTTTCAAAAATTTGGATGTGTCCACGCTGCGCTTTGGGGCGTTTCCTGTCGCGGGCTCTAGGCCTACCCACACAAGTGAGGTATCATTTTTATCGGGAGACTTGGGGGAACGCTGGCTGGAAGGAGATTTGTGGCTCCTCTCAGATTCCAGAACTTTCTGCCACAGAAATATGAGGAACATGTGTTTTTTTAGCCAAATTTTGAGGTTTGCAAAGGATTCTGGGTAACAGAACCTGGTCCGAGCCCCACAAGTCACCCCATCTTGGATTCCACTAGGTCTCTAGTTTTCAGAAATGCACAGTTTTGGTAGGTTTCCCTATGTGCCGGCTGAGCTAGAGGCCAAAATCTACAGGTAGGCGCTTCGCGAAAAAAACACCTCTGTTTCCTTTCAAAAATTTGGATGTGTCCATGCTGCGCTTTGGGGCGTTTCCTGTCGCGGGCGCTAGGCCTACCCACACAAGTGAGGTATCATTTTTATCGGGAGACTTGGGGGAACGCTGGCTGGAAGGAAATTTGTTGCTCCTCTCAGATTCCAGACCTTTCTGCCACAAAATGTGAGGAACATGTGTTTTTTTAGCCAAATTTTGAGGTTTGCAAAGGATTCTGGGTAACAGAACCTGGTCCGAGCCCCACAAATCACCCCATCTTGGATTCCCCTAGGTCTCTAGTTTTCAGAAATGCACAGTTTTGGTAGGTTTCCCTATGTGCCGGCTGAGCTAGAGGCCAAAATCTACAGGTAGGCACTTCGCGAAAAAAACACCTCTGTTTCCTTTCAAAAATTTGGATGTGTCCATGCTGCGCTTTGGGGCGTTTCCTGTCGCGGGCGCTAGGCCTACCCACACAAGTGAGGTATCATTTTTATCGGGAGACTTGGGGGAACGCTGGCTGGAAGGAAATTTGTTGCTCCTCTCAGATTCCAGACCTTTCTGCCACAAAATGTGAGGAACATGTGTTTTTTTAGCCAAATTTTGAGGTTTGCAAAGGATTCTCGGTAACAGATCCTGGTCCGAGCCCCACAAATCACCCCATCTTGGATTCCCCTAGGTCTCTAGTTTTCAGAAATGCATAGGTTTGGTAGGTTTCCCTAGGTGCCGGCTGAGCTAGAGGCCAAAATCTACAGGTAGGCACTTCGCAAAAAACACCTCTGTTTTCTTTCAAAAATTTGGATGTGTCCATGCTGCGCTTTGGGGCGTTTCCTGTTGCGGGCGCTAGGCCTACCCACACAAGTGAGGTATCATTTTTATAGGGAGACTTGGGGGAACGCTGGCTGGAAGGAAATTTGTGGCTCCTCTCAGATTCCAGAACTTTCTGCCACAGAAATGTGAGGAACATGTGTTTTTTTAGCCAAATTTTGAGGTTTGCAAAGGATTCTGGGTAACAGAACCTGGTCCGAGCCCCACAAGTCACCCCATCTTGGATTCCCCTAGGTCTCTAGTTTTCAGAAATGCACAGGTTTGGTAGGTTTCCCTAGGTGCCGGCTGAGCTAGATGCCAAAATCTACAGGTAGGCACTTCGCGAAAAAAACACCTCTGTTTCCTTTCAAAAATTTGGATGTGTACATGCTGCGCTTTGGGGCGTTTCCTGTCGCGGGCGCTAGGCCTACCCACACAAGTGAGGTATCATTTTTATCGGGAGACTTGGGGGAACGCTGGCTGGAAGGAAATTTGTGGCTCCTCTCAGATTCCAGAACTTTCTGCCACAGAAATGTGAGGAACATGTGTTTTTTTAGCCAAATTTTGAGGTTTGCAAAGGATTCTGGGTAACAGAACCTGGTCCGAGCCCCACAAGTCACCCCATCTTGGATTCCACTAGGTATCTAGTTTTCAGAAATGCACAGGTTTGGTAGGTTTCCCTAGGTGCCGGCTGAGCTAGAGGCCAAAATCTACAGGTAGGCACTTCGCAAAAAACACCTCTGTTTTCTTTCAAAAAGTTGGATGTGTCCACGCTGCGCTTTGGGGCGTTTCCTGTCACGGGCGCTAGGCCTACCCACACAAGTGAGGTATCATTTTTATCGGGAGACTTGGGGGAACGCTGGCTAGAAGGAAATTTCTGCCTCCTCTCAGATTCCAGACCTTTCTGCCACAGAAATGTGAGGAACATGTGTTTTTTTAGCCAAATTTTGAGGTTTGCAAAGGATTCTGGGTAACAGAACCTGGTCTGAGCCCCACAAGTCACCCCATCTTGGATTCCACTAGGTATCTAGTTTTCAGAAATGCACAGGTTTTGTAGGTTTCCCTAGGTGCCGGCTGAGCTAGATGCCAAAATCTACAGGTAGGCACTTCGCAAAAAACACCTCTGTTTCCATTCAAAAATGTGGATGTGTCCATGCTGCGCTTTGGGGCGTTTCCTGTCACGGGCGCTAGGCCTACCCACACAAGTGAGGTATCATTTTTATCGGGAGACTTGGGGGAACGCTGGCTGGAAGGAAATTTGTGGCTCCTCTCAGATTCCAGACCTTTCTGCCACAAAATGTGAGGAACATGTGTTTTTTTAGCCATATTTTGAGGTTTGCACAGGATTCTGGGTAACAGAACCTGGTCCGAGCCCCACAAATCACCCCATCTTGGATTCCCCTAGGTCTCTAGTTTTCAGAAATGCACAGGTTTGGTAGGTTTCCCTAGGTGCCGGCTGAGCTAGAGGCCAAAATCTACAGGTAGGCACTTCGCAAAAAACACCTCTGTTTTCTTTCAAAATATTGGATGTGTCCATGCTGCGCTTTGGGGCGTTTCCTGTCGCGGGCGCTAGGCCTACCCACACAAGTGAGGTATCATTTTTATCGGGAGACTTGGGGGAACGCTGGCTGGAAGGAAATTTGTGGCTCCTCTCAGATTCCAGAACTTTCTGCCACAGAAATGTGAGGAACATGTGTTTTTTTAGCCAAATTTTGAGGTTTGCAAAGGATTCTGGGTAACAGAACCTGGTCAGAGCCCCACAAGTCACCCCATCTTGGATTCCCCTAGGTATCTATTTTTCAGAAATGCACAGGTTTGGTAGGTTTCCCTAGGTGCCGGCTGAGCTAGAGGCCAAAATCTACAGGTAGGCACTTCACAAAAAACACCTCTGTTTTCTTTCAAAAATTTGGATGTGTCCACGCTGCGCTTTGGGGCGTTTCCTGTCGCAGGCTCTAGGCCTACCCACACAAGTGAGGTATCATTTTTATCGGGAGACTTGGGGGAACGCTGGCTGGAAGGAAATTTGTGGCTCCTCTCAGATTCCAGAACTTTCTGCCACAGAAATATGAGGAACATGTGTTTTTTTAGCCAAATTTTGAGGTTTGCAAAGGATTCTGGGTAACAGAACCTGGTCCGAGCCCCACAAATCACCCCATCTTGGATTCCCCTAGGTCTCTAGTTTTCAGAAATGCACATGTTTTGTAGGTTTCCCTAGGTGCCGGCTGAGCTAGATGCCAAAATCTACAGGTAGGCACTTCGCAAAAAACACCTCTGTTTCCTTTAAAAAATTTGGATGTGTCCATGCTGCGCTTTGGGGCGTCTCCTGTCGCAGGCGCTAGGCCTACCCACACAAGTGAGGTATCATTTTTATCGGGAGACTTGGGGGAACGCTGGCTGGAAGGAAATTTGTGGCTCCTCTCAGATTCCAGAACTTTCTGCCACAGAAATGTGAGGAACATGTGTTTTTTTAGCCAAATTTTGAGGTTTGCAAAGGATTCTGGGTAACAGAACCTGGTCCGAGCCCCACAAGTCACCCCATCTTGGATTCCACTAGGTATCTAGTTTTCAGAAATGCACAGGTTTGGTAGGTTTCCCTAGGTGCCGGCTGAGCTAGAGGCCAAAATCTACAGGTAGGCACTTCGCAAAAAACACCTCTGTTTTCTTTCAAAAAGTTGGATGTGTCCACGCTGCGCTTTGGGGCGTTTCCTGTCGCGGGCGCTAGGCCTACCCACACAAGTGAGGTATCATTTTTATCGGGAGACTTGGGGGAACGCTGGCTGGAAGGAAATTTGTTGCTCCTCTCAGATTCCAGACCTTTCTGCCACAAAATGTGAGGAACATGTGTTTTTTTAGCCAAATTTTGAGGTTTGCAAAGGATTCTGGGTAACAGAACCTGGTCCGAGCCCCACAAATCACCCCATCTTGGATTCCCCTAGGTCTCTAGTTTTCAGAAATGCACAGGTTTGGTAGGTTTCCCTAGGTGCCGGCTGAGCTAGAGGCCAAAATCTACAGGTAGGCACTTCGCAAAAAACACCTCTGTTTTCTTTCAAAAATTTGGATGTGTCCATGCTGCGCTTTGGGGCGTTTCCTGTTGCGGGCGCTAGGCCTACCCACACAAGTGAGGTATCATTTTTATAGGGAGACTTGGGGGAACGCTGGCTGGAAGGAAATTTGTGGCTCCTCTCAGATTCCAGAACTTTCTGCCACAGAAATGTGAGGAACATGTGTTTTTTTAGCCAAATTTTGAGGTTTGCAAAGGATTCTGGGTAACAGAACCTGGTCTGAGCCCCACAAGTCACCCCATCTTGGATTCCCCTAGGTCTCTAGTTTTCAGAAATGCACAGGTTTTGTAGGTTTCCCTAGGTGCCGGCTGAGCTAGATGCCAAAATCTACAGGTAGGCACTTCGCAAAAAACACCTCTGTTTCCTTTAAAAAAATTGGATGTGTCCATGCTGCGCTTTGGGGCGTTTCCTGTCGCGGGCGCTAGGCCTACCCACACAAGTGAGGTATCATTTTTATCGAGAGACTTGGGGGAACGCTGGCTGGAAGGAAATTTGTGGCTCCTCTCAGATTCCAGACCTTTCTGCCACAAAATGTGAGGAACATGTGTTTTTTTAGCCAAATTTTGAGGTTTGCAAAGGATTCTGGGTAACAGAACCTGGTCCGAGCCCCACAAATCACCCCATCTTGGATTCCCCTAGGTCTCTAGTTTTCAGAAATGCACAGGTTTGGTAGGTTTCCCTAGGTGCCGGCTGAGCTAGACGCCAAAATCTACAGGTAGGCACTTCGCAAAAAACACCTCTGTTTTCTTTCAAAAATTTGGATGTGTCCATTCTGCGCTTTGGGGCGTTTCCTGTCGCCGGCGCTAGGCCTACCCACACAAGTGAGGTATCATTTTTATCGGGAGACTTGGGGGAACGCTGGCTGGAAGGAAATTTGTGGCTCCTCTCAGATTCCAGACCTTTCTGCCACAAAATGTGAGGAACATGTGTTTTTTTAGCCAAATTTTGAGGTTTGCAAAGGATTCTGGGTAACAGAACCTGGTCTGAGCCCCACAAATCACCCCATCTTGGATTCCCCTAGGTCTCTAGTTTTCAGAAATGCACAGGTTTGGTAGGTTTCCCTAGGTGCCGGCTGAGCTAGAGGCCAAAATCTACAGGTAGGCACTACGCAAAAAACACCTCTGTTTTCTTTCAAATTATTGGATATGTCCATGCTGCGCTTTGGGGCGTTTCCTGTCGCGGGCGCTAGGCCTACCCACACAAGTGAGGTATCATTTTTATCGGGAGACTTGGGGGAACGCTGGCTGGAAGGAAATTTGTGGCTCCTCTCAGATTCCAGAACTTTCTGCCACAGAAATGTGAGGAACATGTGTTTTTTTACCCAAATTGTAAGGTTTGCAAAGGATTCTGGGTAACAGAACCTGGTCCGAGCCCCACAAATCACCCCATCTTGGATTCCCCTAGGTCTCTAGTTTTCAGAAATGCACATGTTTTGTAGGTTTCCCTAGGTGCCGGCTGAGCTAGAGGCCAAAATCTACAGGTAGGCACTTCGCAAAAAACACCTCTGTTTTCTTTCAAAAAGTTGGATGTGTCCACGCTGCGCTTTGGGGCGTTTCCTGTCACGGGCGCTAGGCCTACCCACACAAGTGAGGTATCATTTTTATCGGGAGACTTGGGGGAACGCTGGCTGGAAGGAAATTTGTGGCTCCTCTCAGATTCCAGAACTTTCTGCCACAGAAATGTGAGGAACATGTGTATTTTTAGCCAAATTTTGAGGTTTGCAAAGGATTCTGGGTAACAGAACCTGGTCCGAGCCCCACAAGTCACCCCATCTTGGATTCCCCTAGGTCTCTAGTTTTCAGAAATGCACAGGTTTGGTAGGTTTCCCTAGGTGCCGGCTGAGCTAGAGGCCAAAATCTACAGGTAGGCACTTCGCAAAAAACACCTCTGTTTTCTTTCAAAAATTTGGATGTGTCCATTCTGCGCTTTGGGGCGTTTCCTGTCGCCGGCGCTAGGCCTACCCACACAAGTGAGGTATCATTTTTATCGGGAGACTTGGGGGAACGCTGGCTGGAAGGAAATTTGTGGCTCCTCTCAGATTCCAGACCTTTCTGCCACAAAATGTGAGGAACATGTGTTTTTTTAGCCAAATTTTGAGGTTTGCAAAGGATTCTGGGTAACAGAACCTGGTCTGAGCCCCACAAATCACCCCATCTTGGATTCCCCTAGGCCTCTAGTTTTCAGAAATGCACAGGTTTGGTAGGTTTCCCTAGGTGCCGGCTGAGCTAGAGGCCAAAATCTACAGGTAGGCACTACGCAAAAAACACCTCTGTTTTCTTTCAAATTATTGGATATGTCCATGCTGCGCTTTGGGGCGTTTCCTGTCGCGGGAGCTAGGCCTACCCACACAAGTGAGGTATCATTTTTATCGGGAGACTTGGGGCAACGCTGGCTGGAAGGATATTTGTGGCTCCTCTCAGATTCCAGAACTTTCTGCCACAGAAATGTGAGGAACATGTGTTTTTTTAGCCAAATTGTGAGGTTTGCAAAGGATTCTGGGTAACAGAACCTGGTCCGAGCCCCACAAGTCACCCCATCTTGGATTCCCCTAGGTATCTATTTTTCAGAAATGTACAGGTTTGGTAGGTTTCCCTAGGTGCCGGCTGAGCTAGAGGCCAAAATCTACAGGTAGGCACTTCACAAAAAACACCTCTGTTTTCTTTCAAAAATTTGGATGTGTCCACGCTGCGCTTTGGGGCGTTTCCTGTCGCGGGCTCTAGGCCTACCCACACAAGTGAGGTATCATTTTTATCGGGAGACTTGGGGGAACGCTGGCTGGAAGGAGATTTGTGGCTCCTCTCAGATTCCAGAACTTTCTGCCACAGAAATATGAGGAACATGTGTTTTTTTAGCCAAATTTTGAGGTTTGCAAAGGATTCTGGGTAACAGAACCTGGTCCGAGCCCCACAAGTCACCCCATCTTGGATTCCACTAGGTCTCTAGTTTTCAGAAATGCACAGTTTTGGTAGGTTTCCCTATGTGCCGGCTGAGCTAGAGGCCAAAATCTACAGGTAGGCGCTTCGCGAAAAAAACACCTCTGTTTCCTTTCAAAAATTTGGATGTGTCCATGCTGCGCTTTGGGGCGTTTCCTGTCGCGGGCGCTAGGCCTACCCACACAAGTGAGGTATCATTTTTATCGGGAGACTTGGGGGAACGCTGGCTGGAAGGAAATTTGTTGCTCCTCTCAGATTCCAGACCTTTCTGCCACAAAATGTGAGGAACATGTGTTTTTTTAGCCAAATTTTGAGGTTTGCAAAGGATTCTGGGTAACAGAACCTGGTCCGAGCCCCACAAATCACCCCATCTTGGATTCCCCTAGGTCTCTAGTTTTCAGAAATGCACAGTTTTGGTAGGTTTCCCTATGTGCCGGCTGAGCTAGAGGCCAAAATCTACTGGTAGGCACTTCGCGAAAAAAACACCTCTGTTTCCTTTCAAAAATTTGGATGTGTCCATGCTGCGCTTTGGGGCGTTTCCTGTCGCGGGCGCTAGGCCTACCCACACAAGTGAGGTATCATTTTTATCGGGAGACTTGGGGGAACGCTGGCTGGAAGGAAATTTGTTGCTCCTCTCAGATTCCAGACCTTTCTGCCACAAAATGTGAGGAACATGTGTTTTTTTAGCCAAATTTTGAGGTTTGCAAAGGATTCTCGGTAACAGATCCTGGTCCGAGCCCCACAAATCACCCCATCTTGGATTCCCCTAGGTCTCTAGTTTTCAGAAATGCATAGGTTTGGTAGGTTTCCCTAGGTGCCGGCTGAGCTAGAGGCCAAAATCTACAGGTAGGCACTTCGCAAAAAACACCTCTGTTTTCTTTCAAAAATTTGGATGTGTCCATGCTGCGCTTTGGGGCGTTTCCTGTTGCGGGCGCTAGGCCTACCCACACAAGTGAGGTATCATTTTTATAGGGAGACTTGGGGGAACGCTGGCTGGAAGGAAATTTGTGGCTCCTCTCAGATTCCAGAACTTTCTGCCACAGAAATGTGAGGAACATGTGTTTTTTTAGCCAAATTTTGAGGTTTGCAAAGGATTCTGGGTAACAGAACCTGGTCCGAGCCCCACAAGTCACCCCATCTTGGATTCCCCTAGGTCTCTAGTTTTCAGAAATGCACAGGTTTGGTAGGTTTCCCTAGGTGCCGGCTGAGCTAGATGCCAAAATCTACAGGTAGGCACTTCGCGAAAAAAACACCTCTGTTTCCTTTCAAAAATTTGGATGTGTACATGCTGCGCTTTGGGGCGTTTCCTGTCGCGGGCGCTAGGCCTACCCACACAAGTGAGGTATCATTTTTATCGGGAGACTTGGGGGAACGCTGGCTGGAAGGAAATTTGTGGCTCCTCTCAGATTCCAGAACTTTCTGCCACAGAAATGTGAGGAACATGTGTTTTTTTAGCCAAATTTTGAGGTTTGCAAAGGATTCTGGGTAACAGAACCTGGTCCGAGCCCCACAAGTCACCCCATCTTGGATTCCACTAGGTATCTAGTTTTCAGAAATGCACAGGTTTGGTAGGTTTCCCTAGGTGCCGGCTGAGCTAGAGGCCAAAATCTACAGGTAGGCACTTCGCAAAAAACACCTCTGTTTTCTTTCAAAAAGTTGGATGTGTCCACGCTGCGCTTTGGGGCGTTTCCTGTCACGGGCGCTAGGCCTACCCACACAAGTGAGGTATCATTTTTATCGGGAGACTTGGGGGAACGCTGGCTAGAAGGAAATTTCTGCCTCCTCTCAGATTCCAGACCTTTCTGCCACAGAAATGTGAGGAACATGTGTTTTTTTAGCCAAATTTTGAGGTTTGCAAAGGATTCTGGGTAACAGAACCTGGTCTGAGCCCCACAAGTCACCCCATCTTGGATTCCACTAGGTATCTAGTTTTCAGAAATGCACAGGTTTTGTAGGTTTCCCTAGGTGCCGGCTGAGCTAGATGCCAAAATCTACAGGTAGGCACTTCGCAAAAAACACCTCTGTTTCCATTCAAAAATGTGGATGTGTCCATGCTGCGCTTTGGGGCGTTTCCTGTCACGGGCGCTAGGCCTACCCACACAAGTGAGGTATCATTTTTATCGGGAGACTTGGGGGAACGCTGGCTGGAAGGAAATTTGTGGCTCCTCTCAGATTCCAGACCTTTCTGCCACAAAATGTGAGGAACATGTGTTTTTTTAGCCATATTTTGAGGTTTGCACAGGATTCTGGGTAACAGAACCTGGTCCGAGCCCCACAAATCACCCCATCTTGGATTCCCCTAGGTCTCTAGTTTTCAGAAATGCACAGGTTTTGTAGGTTTCCCTAGGTGCCGGCTGAGCTAGATGCCAAAATCTACAGGTAGGCACTTCGCAAAAAACACCTCTGTTTCCTTTCAAAAATTTGGATGTGTCCATGCTGCGCTTTGGGGCGTCTCCTGTCGCAGGCGCTAGGCCTACCCACACAAGTGAGGTATCATTTTTATCGGGAGACTTGGGGGAACACTGGCTGGAAGGAAATTTGTGGCTCCTCTCAGATTCCAGACCTTTCTGCCACAAAATGTGAGGAACATGTGTTTTTTTAGCCAAATTTTGAGGTTTGCAAAGGATTCTGGGTAACAGAACCTGGTCCGAGCCCCACAAATCACCCCATCTTGGATTCCCCTAGGTCTCTAGTTTTCAGAAATGCACAGGTTTGGTAGGTTTCCCTAGGTGCCGGCTGAGCTAGAGGCCAAAATCTACAGGTAGGCACTTCGCAAAAAACACCTCTGTTTTCTTTCAAAATATTGGATGTGTCCATGCTGCGCTTTGGGGCGTTTCCTGTCGCGGGCGCTAGGCCTACCCACACAAGTGAGGTATCATTTTTATCGGGAGACTTGGGGGAACGCTGGCTGGAAGGAAATTTGTGGCTCCTCTCAGATTCCAGAACTTTCTGCCACAGAAATGTGAGGAACATGTGTTTTTTTAGCCAAATTTTGAGGTTTGCAAAGGATTCTGGGTAACAGAACCTGGTCAGAGCCCCACAAGTCACCCCATCTTGGATTCCCCTAGGTATCTATTTTTCAGAAATGCACAGGTTTGGTAGGTTTCCCTAGGTGCCGGCTGAGCTAGAGGCCAAAATCTACAGGTAGGCACTTCACAAAAAACACCTCTGTTTTCTTTCAAAAATTTGGATGTGTCCACGCTGCGCTTTGGGGCGTTTCCTGTCGCAGGCTCTAGGCCTACCCACACAAGTGAGGTATCATTTTTATCGGGAGACTTGGGGGAACGCTGGCTGGAAGGAAATTTGTGGCTCCTCTCAGATTCCAGAACTTTCTGCCACAGAAATATGAGGAACATGTGTTTTTTTAGCCAAATTTTGAGGTTTGCAAAGGATTCTGGGTAACAGAACCTGGTCCGAGCCCCACAAATCACCCCATCTTGGATTCCCCTAGGTCTCTAGTTTTCAGAAATGCACATGTTTTGTAGGTTTCCCTAGGTGCCGGCTGAGCTAGATGCCAAAATCTACAGGTAGGCACTTCGCAAAAAACACCTCTGTTTCCTTTAAAAAATTTGGATGTGTCCATGCTGCGCTTTGGGGCGTCTCCTGTCGCAGGCGCTAGGCCTACCCACACAAGTGAGGTATCATTTTTATCGGGAGACTTGGGGGAACGCTGGCTGGAAGGAAATTTGTGGCTCCTCTCAGATTCCAGAACTTTCTGCCACAGAAATGTGAGGAACATGTGTTTTTTTAGCCAAATTTTGAGGTTTGCAAAGGATTCTGGGTAACAGAACCTGGTCCGAGCCCCACAAGTCACCCCATCTTGGATTCCACTAGGTATCTAGTTTTCAGAAATGCACAGGTTTGGTAGGTTTCCCTAGGTGCCGGCTGAGCTAGAGGCCAAAATCTACAGGTAGGCACTTCGCAAAAAACACCTCTGTTTTCTTTCAAAAAGTTGGATGTGTCCACGCTGCGCTTTGGGGCGTTTCCTGTCGCGGGCGCTAGGCCTACCCACACAAGTGAGGTATCATTTTTATCGGGAGACTTGGGGGAACGCTGGCTGGAAGGAAATTTGTTGCTCCTCTCAGATTCCAGACCTTTCTGCCACAAAATGTGAGGAACATGTGTTTTTTTAGCCAAATTTTGAGGTTTGCAAAGGATTCTGGGTAACAGAACCTGGTCCGAGCCCCACAAATCACCCCATCTTGGATTCCCCTAGGTCTCTAGTTTTCAGAAATGCACAGGTTTGGTAGGTTTCCCTAGGTGCCGGCTGAGCTAGAGGCCAAAATCTACAGGTAGGCACTTCGCAAAAAACACCTCTGTTTTCTTTCAAAAATTTGGATGTGTCCATGCTGCGCTTTGGGGCGTTTCCTGTTGCGGGCGCTAGGCCTACCCACACAAGTGAGGTATCATTTTTATAGGGAGACTTGGGGGAACGCTGGCTGGAAGGAAATTTGTGGCTCCTCTCAGATTCCAGAACTTTCTGCCACAGAAATGTGAGGAACATGTGTTTTTTTAGCCAAATTTTGAGGTTTGCAAAGGATTCTGGGTAACAGAACCTGGTCTGAGCCCCACAAGTCACCCCATCTTGGATTCCCCTAGGTCTCTAGTTTTCAGAAATGCACAGGTTTTGTAGGTTTCCCTAGGTGCCGGCTGAGTTAGATGCCAAAATCTACAGGTAGGCACTTCGCAAAAAACACCTCTGTTTCCTTTAAAAAAATTGGATGTGTCCATGCTGCGCTTTGGGGCGTTTCCTGTCGCGGGCGCTAGGCCTACCCACACAAGTGAGGTATCATTTTTATCGAGAGACTTGGGGGAACGCTGGCTGGAAGGAAATTTGTGGCTCCTCTCAGATTCCAGACCTTTCTGCCACAAAATGTGAGGAACATGTGTTTTTTTAGCCAAATTTTGAGGTTTGCAAAGGATTCTGGGTAACAGAACCTGGTCCGAGCCCCACAAATCACCCCATCTTGGATTCCCCTAGGTCTCTAGTTTTCAGAAATGCACAGGTTTGGTAGGTTTCCCTAGGTGCCGGCTGAGCTAGACGCCAAAATCTACAGGTAGGCACTTCGCAAAAAACACCTCTGTTTTCTTTCAAAAATTTGGATGTGTCCATGCTGCGCTTTGGGGCGTTTCCTGTCGCGGGCGCTAGGCCTACCCACACAAGTGAGGTATCATTTTTATCGGGAGACTTGGGGGAACGCTGGCTGGAAGGAAATTTGTGGCTCCTCTCAGATTCCAGAACTTTCTGCCACAGAAATGTGAGGAACATGTGTTTTTTTAGCCAAATTTTGAGGTTTGCAAAGGATTCTGGGTAACAGATCCTGGTCCGAGCCCCACAAGTCACCCCATCTTGGATTCCCCTAGGTCTCTAGTTTTCAGAAATGCACAGGTTTGGTAGGTTTCCCTAGGTGCCGGCTGAGCTAGATGCCAAAATCTACAGGTAGGCACTTCGCGAAAAAAACACCTCTGTTTCCTTTCAAAAATTTGGATGTGTACATGCTGCGATTTGGGGCGTTTCCTGTCGGCGGCGCTAGGCCTACCCACACAAGTGAGGTATCATTTTTATCGGGAGACTTGGGGGAACGCTGGCTGGAAGGAAATTTGTGGCTCCTCTCAGATTCCAGAACTTTCTGCCACAGAAATGTGAGGAACATGTGTTTTTTTAGCCAAATTTTGAGGTTTGCAAAGGATTCTGGGTAACAGAACCTGGTCCGAGCCCCACAAGTCACCCCATCTTGGATTCCACTAGGTATCTAGTTTTCAGAAATGCACAGGTTTGGTAGGTTTCCCTAGGTGCCGGCTGAGCTAGAGGCCAAAATCTACAGGTAGGCACTTCGCAAAAAACACCTCTGTTTTCTTTCAAAAAGTTGGATGTGTCCACGCTGCGCTTTGGGGCGTTTCCTGTCACGGGCGCTAGGCCTACCCACACAAGTGAGGTATCATTTTTATCGGGAGACTTGGGGGAACGCTGGCTAGAAGGAAATTTCTGCCTCCTCTCAGATTCCAGACCTTTCTGCCACAGAAATGTGAGGAACATGTGTTTTTTTAGCCAAATTTTGAGGTTTGCAAAGGATTCTGGGTAACAGAACCTGGTCTGAGCCCCACAAGTCACCCCATCTTGGATTCCACTAGGTATCTAGTTTTCAGAAATGCACAGGTTTTGTAGGTTTCCCTAGGTGCCGGCTGAGCTAGATGCCAAAATCTACAGGTAGGCACTTCGCAAAAAACACCTCTGTTTCCTTTCAAAAATGTGGATGTGTCCATGCTGCGCTTTGGGGCGTTTCCTGTCGCAGGCGCTAGGCCTACCCACACAAGTGAGGTATCATTTTTATCGGGAGACTTGGGGGAACGCTGGCTGGAAGGAAATTTGTGGCTCCTCTCAGATTCCAGACCTTTCTGCCACAAAATGTGAGGAACATGTGTTTTTTTAGCCACATTTTGAGGTTTGCACAGGATTCTGGGTAACAGAACCTGGTCCGAGCCCCACAAATCACCCCATCTTGGATTCCCCTAGGTCTCTAGTTTTCAGAAATGCACAGGTTTTGTAGGTTTCCCTAGGTGCCGGCTGAGCTAGATGCCAAAATCTACAGGTAGGCACTTCGCAAAAAACACCTCTGTTTCCTTTCAAAAATTTGGATGTGTCCATGCTGCGCTTTGGGGCGTCTCCTGTCGCAGGCGCTAGGCCTACCCACACAAGTGAGGTATCATTTTTATCGGGAGACTTGGGGGAACACTGGCTGGAAGGAAATTTGTGGCTCCTCTCAGATTCCAGACCTTTCTGCCACAAAATGTGAGGAACATGTGTTTTTTTAGCCAAATTTTGAGGTTTGCAAAGGATTCTGGGTAACAGAACCTGGTCCGAGCCCCACAAATCACCCCATCTTGGATTCCCCTAGGTCTCTAGTTTTCAGAAATGCACAGGTTTGGTAGGTTTCCCTAGGTGCCGGCTGAGCTAGAGGCCAAAATCTACAGGTAGGCACTTCGCAAAAAACACCTCTGTTTTCTTTCAAAATATTGGATGTGTCCATGCTGCGCTTTGGGGCGTTTCCTGTCGCGGGCGCTAGGCCTACCCACACAAGTGAGGTATCATTTTTATCGGGAGACTTGGGGGAACGCTGGCTGGAAGGAAATTTGTGGCTCCTCTCAGATTCCAGAACTTTCTGCCACAGAAATGTGAGGAACATGTGTTTTTTTAGCCAAATTTTGAGGTTTGCAAAGGATTCTGGGTAACAGAACCTGGTCAGAGCCCCACAAGTCACCCCATCTTGGATTCCCCTAGGTATCTATTTTTCAGAAATGCACAGGTTTGGTAGGTTTCCCTAGGTGCCGGCTGAGCTAGAGGCCAAAATCTACAGGTAGGCACTTCACAAAAAACACCTCTGTTTTCTTTCAAAAATTTGGATGTGTCCACGCTGCGCTTTGGGGCGTTTCCTGTCGCAGGCTCTAGGCCTACCCACACAAGTGAGGTATCAGTTTTATCGGGAGACTTCGGGGAACGCTGGCTGGAAGGAAATTTGTGGCTCCTCTCAGATTCCAGAACTTTCTGCCACAGAAATATGAGGAACATGTGTTTTTTTAGCCAAATTTTGAGGTTTGCAAAGGATTCTGGGTAACAGAACCTGGTCCGAGCCCCACAAATCACCCCATCTTGGATTCCCCTAGGTCTCTAGTTTTCAGAAATGCACATGTTTTGTAGGTTTCCCTAGGTGCCGGCTGAGCTAGATGCCAAAATCTACAGGTAGGCACTTCGCAAAAAACACCTCTGTTTCCTTTAAAAAATTTGGATGTGTCCATGCTGCGCTTTGGGGCGTCTCCTGTCGCAGGCGCTAGGCCTACCCACACAAGTGAGGTATCATTTTTATCGGGAGACTTGGGGGAACGCTGGCTGGAAGGAAATTGGTGGCTCCTCTCAGATTCCAGAACTTTCTGCCACAGAAATGTGAGGAACATGTGTTTTTTTAGCCAAATTTTGAGGTTTGCAAAGGATTCTGGGTAACAGAACCTGGTCCGAGCCCCACAAGTCACCCCATCTTGGATTCCACTAGGTATCTAGTTTTCAGAAATGCACAGGTTTGGTAGGTTTCCCTAGGTGCCGGCTGAGCTAGAGGCCAAAATCTACAGGTAGGCACTTCGCAAAAAACACCTCTGTTTTCTTTCAAAAAGTTGGATGTGTCCACGCTGCGCTTTGGGGCGTTTCCTGTCACGGGCGCTAGGCCTACCCACACAAGTGAGGTATCATTTTTATCGGGAGACTTGGGGGAACGCTGGCTAGAAGGAAATTTCTGCCTCCTCTCAGATTCCAGACCTTTCTGCCACAGAAATGTGAGGAACATGTGTTTTTTTAGCCAAATTTTGAGGTTTGCAAAGGATTCTGGGTAACAGAACCTGGTCTGAGCCCCACAAGTCACCCCATCTTGGATTCCACTAGGTATCTAGTTTTCAGAAATGCACAGGTTTTGTAGGTTTCCCTAGGTGCCGGCTGAGCTAGATGCCAAAATCTACAGGTAGGCACTTCGCAAAAAACACCTCTGTTTCCTTTCAAAAATGTGGATGTGTCCATGCTGCGCTTTGGGGCGTTTCCTGTCGCAGACGCTAGGCCTACCCACACAAGTGAGGTATCATTTTTATCGGGAGACTTGGGGGAACGCTGGCTGGAAGGAAATTTGTGGCTCCTCTCAGATTCCAGACCTTTCTGCCACAAAATGTGAGGAACATGTGTTTTTTTAGCCACATTTTGAGGTTTGCACAGGATTCTGGGTAACAGAACCTGGTCCGAGCCCCACAAATCACCCCATCTTGGATTCCCCTAGGTCTCTAGTTTTCAGAAATGCACAGGTTTTGTAGGTTTCCCTAGGTGCCGGCTGAGCTAGATGCCAAAATCTACAGGTAGGCACTTCGCAAAAAACACCTCTGTTTCCTTTCAAAAATTTGGATGTGTCCATGCTGCGCTTTGGGGCGTCTCCTGTCGCAGGCGCTAGGCCTACCCACACAAGTGAGGTATCATTTTTATCGGGAGACTTGGGGGAACACTGGCTGGAAGGAAATTTGTGGCTCCTCTCAGATTCCAGACCTTTCTGCCACAAAATGTGAGGAACATGTGTTTTTTTAGCCAAATTTTGAGGTTTGCAAAGGATTCTGGGTAACAGAACCTGGTCCGAGCCCCACAAATCACCCCATCTTGGATTCCCCTAGGTCTCTAGTTTTTAGAAATGCACAGGTTTGGTAGGTTTCCCTAGGTGCCGGCTGAGCTAGAGGCCAAAATCTACAGGTAGGCACTTCGCAAAAAACACCTCTGTTTTCTTTCAAAATATTGGATGTGTCCATGCTGCGCTTTGGGGCGTTTCCTGTCGCGGGCGCTAGGCCTACCCACACAAGTGAGGTATCATTTTTATCGGGAGACTTGGGGGAACGCTGGCTGGAAGGAAATTTGTGGCTCCTCTCAGATTCCAGAACTTTCTGCCACAGAAATGTGAGGAACATGTGTTTTTTTAGCCAAATTTTGAGGTTTGCAAAGGATTCTGGGTAACAGAACCTGGTCAGAGCCCCACAAGTCACCCCATCTTGGATTCCCCTAGGTATCTATTTTTCAGAAATGCACAGGTTTGGTAGGTTTCCCTAGGTGCCGGCTGAGCTACAGGCCAAAATCTACAGGTAGGCACTTCACAAAAAACACCTCTGTTTTCTTTCAAAAATTTGGATGTGTCCACGCTGCGCTTTGGGGCGTTTCCTGTCGCAGGCTCTAGGCCTACCCACACAAGTGAGGTATCATTTTTATCGGGAGACTCGGGGGAACGCTGGCTGGAAGGAAATTTGTGGCTCCTCTCAGATTCCAGAACTTTCTGCCACAGAAATATGAGGAACATGTGTTTTTTTAGCCAAATTTTGAGGTTTGCAAAGGATTCTGGGTAACAGAACCTGGTCCGAGCCCCACAAATCACCCCATCTTGGATTCCCCTAGGTCTCTAGTTTTCAGAAATGCACAGGTTTGGTAGGTTTCCCTAGGTGCCGGCTGAGCTAGAGGCCAAAATCTACAGGTAGGCACTTCGCAAAAAACACCTCTGTTTTCTTTCAAAATTTTGGATGTGTCCATGCTGCGCTTTGGGGCGTTTCCTGTCGCGGGCGCTAGGCCTACCCACACAAGTGAGGTATCATTTTTATCGGGAGACTTGGGGGAACGCTGGCTGGAAGGAAATTTGTGGCTCCTCTCAGATTCCAGAACTTTCTGCCACAGAAATGTGAGGAACATGTGTTTTTTTAGCCAAATTTTGAGGTTTGCAAAGGATTCTGGGTAACAGAACCTGGTCAGAGCCCCACAAGTCACCCCATCTTGGATTCCCCTAGGTATCTATTTTTCAGAAATGCACAGGTTTGGTAGGTTTCCCTAGGTGCCGGCTGAGCTACAGGCCAAAATCTACAGGTAGGCACTTCACAAAAAACACCTCTGTTTTCTTTCAAAAATTTGGATGTGTCCACGCTGCGCTTTGGGGCGTTTCCTGTCGCAGGCTCTAGGCCTACCCACACAAGTGAGGTATCATTTTTATCGGGAGACTCGGGGGAACGCTGGCTGGAAGGAAATTTGTGGCTCCTCTCAGATTCCAGAACTTTCTGCCACAGAAATATGAGGAACATGTGTTTTTTTAGCCAAATTTTGAGGTTTGCAAAGGATTCTGGGTAACAGAACCTGGTCCGAGCCCCACAAATCACCCCATCTTGGATTCCCCTAGGTCTCTAGTTTTCAGAAATGCACAGGTTTGGTAGGTTTCCCTAGGTGCCGGCTGAGCTAGAGGCCAAAATCTACAGGTAGGCACTTCGCAAAAAACACCTCTGTTTTCTTTCAAAATTTTGGATGTGTCCATGCTGCGCTTTGGGGCGTTTCCTGTCGCGGGTGCTAGGCCTACCCACACAAGTGAGGTATCATTTTTATCGGGAGACTTGGGGGAACGCTGGCTGGAAGGAAATTTGTGGCTCCTCTCAGATTCCAGAACTTTCTGCCACAGAAATGTGAGGAACATGTGTTTTTTTAGCCAAATTTTGAGGTTTGCAAAGGATTCTGGGTAACAGAACCTGGTCAGGGCCCCACAAGTCACCCCATCTTGGATTCCCCTAGGTATCTATTTTTCAGAAATGCACAGGTTTGGTAGGTTTCCCTAGGTGCCGGCTGAGCTAGAGGCCAAAATCTACAGGTAAGCACTTCACAAAAAACACCTCTGTTTTCTTTCAAAAATTTGGATGTGTCCACGCTGCGCTTTGGGGCGTTTCCTGTCGCAGGCTCTAGGCCTACCCACACAAGTGAGGTATCATTTTTATCGGGAGACTTGGGGGAACGCTGGCTGGAAGGAAATTTGTGGCTCCTCTCAGATTCCAGAACTTTCTGCCACAGAAATATGAGGAACATGTGTTTTTTTAGCCAAATTTTGAGGTTTGCAAAGGATTCTGGGTAACAGAACCTGGTCCGAGCCCCACAAGTCACCCCATCTTAGATTCCCCTAGGTCTCTAGTTTTCAGAAATGCACAGGTTTGGTAGGTTTCCCTAGGTGCCGGCTGACCTAGAGGCCAAAATCTACAGGTAGGCACTTCTCAAAAAACACCTCTGTTTCCTTTAAAAAATGTGGATGTGTCCACGCTGCGCTTTGGGGCGTTTCCTGTCGTGGGCGCTAGGCCTACCCACACAAGTGAGGTATCATTTTTATCGGGAGACTTGGGGGAACGCAGGCTGGAAGGAAATTTGTTGCTCCTCTCAGATTCCAGACCTTTCTGCCACAAAATGTGAGGAACATGTGTTTTTTTAGCCAAATTTTGAGGTTTGCAAAGGATTCTGGGTAACAGAACCTGGTCCGAGCCCCACAAATCACCCCATCTTGGATTCCCCTAGGTCTCTAGTTTTCAGAAATGCACATGTTTTGTAGGTTTCCCTAGGTGCCGGCTGAGCTAGATGCCAAAATCTACAGGTAGGCACTTCGCAAAAAACACCTCTGTTTCCTTTCAAAAATTTGGATGTGTCCATGCTGCGCTTTGGGGCGTCTCCTGTCGCAGGCGCTAGGCCTACCCACACAAGTGAGGTATCATTTTTATCGGGAGACTTGGGGGAACACTGGCTGGAAGGAAATTTGTGGCTCCTCTCAGATTCCAGACCTTTCTGCCACAAAATGTGAGGAACATGTGTTTTTTTAGCCAAATTTTGAGGTTTCCAAAGGATTCTGGGTAACAGAACCTGGTCCGAGCCCCACAAATCACCCCATCTTGGATTCCCCTAGGTCTCTAGTTTTCAGAAATGCACAGGTTTGGTAGGTTTCCCTAGGTGCCGGCTGAGCTAGAGGCCAAAATCTACAGGTAGGCACTTCGCAAAAAACACCTCTGTTTTCTTTCAAAATTTTGGATGTGTCCATGCTGCGCTTTGGGGCGTTTCCTGTCGCGGGTGCTAGGCCTACCCACACAAGTGAGGTATCATTTTTATCGGGAGACTTGGGGGAACGCTGGCTGGAAGGAAATTTGTGGCTCCTCTCAGATTCCAGAACTTTCTGCCACAGAAATGTGAGGAACATGTGTTTTTTTAGCCAAATTTTGAGGTTTGCAAAGGATTCTTGGTAACAGAACCTGGTCAGAGCCCCACAAGTCACCCCATCTTGGATTCCCCTAGGTATCTATTTTTCAGAAATGCACAGGTTTGGTAGGTTTCCCTAGGTGCCGGCTGAGCTAGAGGCCAAAATCTACAGGTAAGCACTTCACAAAAAACACCTCTGTTTTCTTTCAAAAATTTGGATGTGTCCACGCTGCGCTTTGGGGCGTTTCCTGTCGCAGGCTCTAGGCCTACCCACACAAGTGAGGTATCATTTTTATCGGGAGACTTGGGGGAACGCTGGCTGGAAGGAAATTTGTGGCTCCTCTCAGATTCCAGAACTTTCTGCCACAGAAATATGAGGAACATGTGTTTTTTTAGCCAAATTTTGAGGTTTGCAAAGGATTCTGGGTAACAGAACCTGGTCCGAGCCACACAAGTCACCCCATCTTAGATTCCCCTAGGTCTCTAGTTTTCAGAAATGCACAGGTTTGGTAGGTTTCCCTAGGTGCCGGCTGACCTAGAGGCCAAAATCTACAGGTAGGCACTTCTCAAAAAACACCTCTGTTTCCTTTAAAAAATGTGGATGTGTCCACGCTGCGCTTTGGGGCGTTTCCTGTCGTGGGCGCTAGGCCTACCCACACAAGTGAGGTATCATTTTTATCGGGAGACTTGGGGGAACGCAGGCTGGAAGGAAATTTGTTGCTCCTCTCAGATTCCAGACCTTTCTGCCACAAAATGTGAGGAACATGTGTTTTTTTAGCCAAATTTTGAGGTTTGCAAAGGATTCTGGGTAACAGAACCTGGTCCGAGCCCCACAAGTCACCCCATCTTGGATTCCCCTAGGTCTCTAGTTTTCAGAAATGCACAGGTTTGGTAGGTTTCACTAGGTGCCGGCTGAGCTAGATGCCAAAATCTACAGGTAGGCACTTTGCAAAAAACACCTCTGTTTCCTTTCAAAAATTTGGATGTGTCCATGCTGCGCTTTGGGGCGTTTCCTGTCGCGGGCGCTAGGCCTACCCACACAAGTGAGGTATCATTCTTATCGGGAGACTTGGGGGAACGCTGGCTGGAAGGAAATTTCTGGCTCCTCTCAGATTCCAGACCTTTCTGCCACAGAAATGTGAGGAACATGTGTTTTTTTAGCCAAATTTTGAGGTTTGCAAAGGATTCTGGGTAACAGAACCTGGTCTGAGCCCCACAAGTCACCCCATCTTGGATTCCCCTAGGTCTCTAGTTTTCAGAAATGCACAGGTTTGGTAGGTTTCCCTAGGTGCCGGCTGAGCTAGAGGCCAAAATCTACAGGTAGGCACTTCGCAAAAAACACCTCTGTTTTCTTTCAAAATTTTGGATGTGTCCATGCTGCGCTTTGGGGCGTTTCCTGTCGCGGGCGCTAGGCCTACCCACACAAGTGAGGTATCATTTTTATCGGGAGACTTGGGGGAACGCTGGCTGGAAGGAAATTTGTGGCTCCTCTCAGATTCCAGAACTTTCTGCCACAGAAATGTGAGGAACATGTGTTTTTTTAGCCAAATTTTGAGGTTTGCAAAGGATTCTGGGTAACAGAACCTGGTCAGAGCCCCACAAGTCACCCCATCTTGGATTCCCCTAGGTATCTATTTTTCAGAAATGCACAGGTTTGGTAGGTTTCCCTAGGTGCCGGCTGAGCTAGAAGCCAAAATCTACAGGTAGGCACTTCACAAAAAAGACCTCTGTTTTCTTTCAAAAATTTGGATGTGTCCACGCTGCGCTTTGGGGCGTTTCCTGTCGCAGGCTCTAGGCCTACCCACACAAGTGAGGTATCATTTTTATCGGGAGACATGGGGGAACGCTGGCTGGAAGGAAATTTGTGGCTCCTCTCAGATTCCAGAACTTTCTGCCACAGAAATATGAGGAACATGTGTTTTTTTAGCCAAATTTTGAGGTTTGCAAAGGATTCTGGGTAACAGAACCTGGTCCGAGCCCCACAAGTCACCCCATCTTAGATTCCCCTAGGTCTCTAGTTTTCAGAAATGCACAGGTTTGGTAGGTTTCCCTAGGTGCCGGCTGACCTAGAGGCCAAAATCTACAGGTAGGCACTTCTCAAAAAACACCTCTGTTTCCTTTCAAAAATGTGGATGTGTCCACGCTGCGCTTTGGGGCGTTTCCTGTCGCGGGCGCTAGGCCTACCCACACAAGTGAGGTATCATTTTTATCGGGAGACTTGGGGGAACGCTGGCTGGAAGAAAAATTTCTGGCTCCTCTCAGATTCCAGACCTTTCTGCCACAAAATGTGAGGAACATGTGTTTTTTTAGCCAAATTTTGAGGTTTGCAAAGGATTCTGGGTAACAGAACCTGGTCCGAGCCCCACAAATCACTCCATCTTGGATTCCCCTAGGTCTCTAGTTTTCAGAAATGCACAGGTTTGGTAGGTTTCCCTAGGTGCCGGCTGAGCTAGAGGCCAAAATCTACAGGTAGGCACTTCGCAAAAAACACCTCTGTTTTCTTTCAAAATTTTGGATGTGTCCATGCTGCGCTTTGGGGCGTTTCCTGTCGCGGGCGCTAGGCCTACCCACACAAGTGAGGTATCATTTTTATCGGGAGACTTGGGGGAACGCTGGCTGGAAGGAAATTTCTGGCTCCTCTCAGATTCCAGACCTTTCTGCCACAGAAATATGAGGAACATGTGTTTTCTTAGCCAAATTTTGAGGTTTGCAAAGGATTCTGGGTAACAGAACCTGGTCCGAGCCCCGCAAGTCACCCCTTCTTGGATTCCCCTAGGTCTCTAGTTTTCAGAAATGCACATGTTTGTTAGGTTTCTCTAGGTGCCAGCTGAGCTAGAGGCTAAAATCTACAGGTAGGCTCTTCGCAAAAATCACCTCTGTTTTCTTTCAAAAAAATGGGATGTGTCCACGTTGCGCTTTGGGGCGTTTCCTGTCGCTGGCGCTAGGCCTACCCACACAAGTGAGGTATCATTCTTATCGAGAGACTTGGGGGAACATAGATTAGCAAAACAAGTGTTATTGCACCTTGTCTTTCTTTATATTTTTTCCTTCCAAAAATAGGAGAGTGTGTAAAAAATACATCTATTTGAGAAATGCCCTGTAATTCACATGCTAGTATGGTCACCCCGGAATTCAGAGATGTGCAAATACCCACTGCTCCTCAACACCTTATCTTGTGCCCTTTTTGGAAATACAAAGGTTTTCTTGAAAGCAATTTTTTACTCTTTATATTTCAGCAAATGAATTGCTGTATACCCGGTATAGAATGAAAACGCACTGCAGGGTGCAGCTCATTTATTGGCTCTGGGTTCCTCGGGTTCTTGATGAACCTACAAGCCCTATATATCCCGGCAACCAGAGGAGTCCAGCAGATGTAACAGTATATTGCTTTCGATAATCTGACATTGCAGGGAAAAGTTACAAAGTAAAACGTAGAGAAAAATTGATGTTTTTTTCACCTCAATTTCAATATTTTTCTTTTTCAGTTGTTATTTTCTGTAGGAAACCCTTGTAGGATCTACACAAATGACCCCTTGCTGAATTCAGATTTTTTTCTACTTTTCAGAAATGTTTAGTTGTCTGGGATCCAGCATTGGTTTCATGCCCATTTCTGTCACTGACTGGAAGGAGGATGAAAGCACAAAAAATTGCAAAAATGGGGTATGTCCCAGTAAAATGCCAAAATTGTGTTGAAAACTTGGGTTTTCTGATTCAAGTCTGCCTTTTCCTGAAAGCTGGGAAGTTGCTGAGTTTATCACTGCAAACCCTTTGTTGATGCCATTTTCAGGGGAAAAACCACAAGCCTTCTTCTGCAGCCACTTTTTCAATTTTTTAAAAAAAAAACGAAATTTTCACTGTATTTTGGCTAATTTCTTGGCCTCCTTCAGGGGAACCCACAAAGTCTGTGTACCTCTAGAATCCCTAGGATGTTGGAAAAAAGGACGCAAATTTGGCTTGGTTAGCTTATGTGGACAAAAAGTTATGAGGGCCTAAGCGCGAACTGCCCCAAATAGCAAAAAAAGGCCTGGCACAGGAGGGGTAAAAGGCCTGGCAGCGAAGGGGTTCATTGCGGCAAGTGTTTCCTCCAAGGTAAAGAGAACATAATCATCCTGATTACACACGTCCGATCCCAAGTCACCAGAAAGTAAGCACACTGCAGCCAATTGCTGGGAATGAGAATCATAGGTGGAAAGGTTACAGGGCAGGGCATAAAGATTAGAAAAATGATCTACCCAATTCTCAGGTTGAATGTAAGAACACATGGTGTTCTTACCCTCTGTATGTCTCCCAGACAATAGTGTCCAGAAAGACATGTTGTTATTGTGTCTGGCAGCGTCCAACAGATTCTGCCATATTGGCTCATCACAGTTTTTCTTTGCCTGTGCTATAGCTTTATAATAGACTAATCTGGCTGTTCTAATTGCCCCCTGGGAGCGGGACACAATAGCTAATTTAATTTAACCAATTGTGCATCATTACAAGGTGTTTCATGTAGAAAGGCTATTTGAGAGTTAAGTTTGGACAAATGAGAAAGTACCCTTTGTAATTTAACCAGATGCCCAAGTCTACAGACGTTCCACATGACAATGTTAAACATATTGGATACACAAGGATGAGGGTACAGGAAAATGAGTGAGAAGCTGCAAAAATGGAAAGGGAGACAACATCACAACCCTTATTAAAGATAACATAGGACATGAATGAAATATTTTATGATGTTAAGTGACATAGGAACACTCAGAAAATAGATATGAAAGGAAGAAAAGGAGAAGTAGATCAGGACCCTCAAGAGTCTTTCGCAGACCGTACAAGTGACGATTATTGTGACGATTCCTGTTTTCAAGACCATCCACATGTGTCAGACCAGGCATCTTTTGGTGTGTTTTCCATGTCTTTTTGCCTTCTGACCTCCTGTTTTTATGGTATACTGGACTTGTTTTGCTGGTTTTTGGTTTATGCTCACTTTACCACTGTTGATCAGTGCTAAAGTGCAAGTGCTCCCTGTGTAAATTGTATTGGTTTATCCATGACTCTCATATTTGATTTAATAGGAAGTTCCTAGTAAAGTGCACTATGTGTGCCCAGGACCTGTAAATTAAATGCTGCGAGTGGGCCTGCAGCACTGATAGTGCCACCCACATGCGTAGCCCTGTAAACATCTCAGACCTGCCACTGCAGTGTCTGTGTGTGCAGTCTTAAACTGCCATGTTGACATGGCCCAAACCTTCCCTTTTAGTACATAGAAGTCACCCCTAAGACAGGCCCTAGTTAGCCCCATGGGCTGGGTGTAGTGTATTTAAAAGGTAGGACATGTACTTGTGACTTTTAGATGTCCTGATAGTGAAATACTGCCAAATTTGTTTTTCACTATTGCAAGGCCTATCTCTCCCAGATGTTAATATGGGAACTGTCTTTAAATATCTTTAAAGTGCAGTTTCCCATTGGGAGAAGGTGGAGATTTGGAGTTTGTAATCTTCGAACTTGCAATTTTAAAATACATCTTTTTATAGAGTTGGTTTTTAGATTGTCTGTTTGAAAATGCCACTTTTAGAAAGGGGCATTTCTTGCTTAACCATTCTGTGCCTCTGCCTGCCTGTGGAATCCATGCCTGGGTGAGACTGACAGTTGGGCTGTTTGTGAATTCCCTTTAGACAGTGACACAAAGGGAGCTGAGGTGTGTCTTCCTGTGATAAAGTGGGGAGGGAGGAGCTGACACCTGCACCTGGAAGGGCTGTGCCTTTCCTCACACAATGCAGTCTCTAACCTACTGTAGTGTGTCTGAGGCTAGGCCTGGGCAAGGCAGGATCTTGTGAACAACAGAGACTTTCCTTTGACCTTTATCTACTTCAAAGGCAGAAATGAGTATAAGTAGTGGACCTAGTACCCCAGACTTTTAGAACACTTCTGGATCAAGGGGAACCTCTGCCAAGGAGAAGAACTGGAGGAGGAGTACTACCTTTTTGCTGTGTTCTTTGCTCTGTTGGCCTGCAGTTGCTGCTTCTGCCATAAAGAGAGCAAAGACTGGACTTTGCTGTGTATCCTGCTTGTGAAGTTTCTGCAAGGGCTTGAAGTAGAGCTTGCTTCCTGTTGGAAGTCTCAGGGATATCAAAGACTTCAGGTTTATCTGCCTACAGCACTGGGATCTGTGTGTTTTGTGCTGCAACAGAAGAAATACCACCACAATGCTGACAATGATGCTGCTGCTTGCACCGTGACTTGACGATGCTGCACAGAGCTGTGCCCCACATCGCACCGCAGCCCTGGTCTCACCAACGCCGCCACCTGATGCCACACCGAGCCGTTGCTTGCACTGTGACCTGTGGGCCCACCCTCTGTATCGCCTTGCTCACAACTTAGCCTTGGTATCCCCGGCAACAACGCTCTACACTGACACAGATGCCGCTGTCTGCACCGTGGCCTAAGGACACCGCTCGTGAGGTACATGAAGCACCATCTCGTCCCGCAACGCAGCTCCGGTCCAACGATTCCAGTGCTGTCGACTCCAGCATCATCAACAGACACCAATGTCTGCACCTCGACCCGTGGGCACCACACAGAGCCTGCCCCGCATCATACTGTTGCCTTGTGCCCACCGATGACAGTGCTTCAGCAGTGATGACGCACTGCCCCGCTTCACTGCACATCACTAGTCTTACCAACACTGCAGGATTTCATCACTGAGCCCCTTACTGCACCATGACCTGTGGGCACCGCTCCATCACATCGTCCCGCTTCACACCACAGCCCTTATGCCATCAATGCCAGCACCCTTGAATTCGTCATCAGCTCGGAGTTCGATCAGTAATTTGTGACTTTAAGGGCCCACCGACTCCGGCACTGACCTCCAGAATCAACGCCTGCCGACGCCTGCCAATGCCAGCAAGCCTGCACTCCTGATCTCATCGTAAGGACCACAACGCCCTACATTTGCAAGGTACTGTTTGCGGGTCTTCCTGATGACCACAGCAGGCCTTTGACTCTGTGGTCAGTCTGATCTGTTGATTATGTTGTTCATGATGCTGTGATAGCCCCAGCTGGAGCTATCAACTTCAGGGAACTGTAGCTCATATTTAAGAAAAGTAGCAATGCACACAGTGTGGTGCCACTTTTCTTGCAGCCCTTAGCGCCCCCTCCCGCCACCATATGTGCATCATATTTAAAATACGGCACACCATGGCGCATGATAGGGGGCAATAGCATCATTCTTTTACGCTATTGATGTACTCTGCAGGAGTAGTGTCACAATGTTGGCGCTACTCCTGCAGAATACGTAGGGAGCCCATTGTAATCAATGGCATGCCCCTTTTTATTGCCTGGTCTGAGCAGGGGTTAAAAGTGCTGAAAATAATTACGCAAGAAAATCTCTTTGATTGCTTCACTCAAGAGCATCATCAGTTGCATCCCTGGATTTGGTTTTTGAGGAGTATACATTGGAAACCTACAGTGTGAAGAAACTGAAGTGAGTTTGCAAAAGCCTCAAAGTTCAAATTAGAGGTTTCACAAGAAAGGAGGAGCTGCAAAAAGCACTGAGGGCCTGGATAGCAGCCAGAAATGCAGTCAAGTAACCAGTCAAGGTTATCAGAAGGACCCGGTGCCTGAAACAGTGGCCCAGGTGCCTGCCAATAGAAAGGGTAGAGGGTATGGGAAACCGGCCACTGATGTTCCCACAGTCTGGGAGGAGGCTGACCTCGAGGGGGATGCCCTGGCACTTACAGGGGAACAAGTGGCCAAACTGGGAGACCTACCTGAGCTGACCGACTGGCAACAAGAAGGGGTTCCACCAGGAAAGAGTTCTGTGCAGAGCAGAAAGTGTGCCCTACTCTCGTGGGTCTTAGGCAGCAGGCTGAGCCCAAATTTCCCCTGATCTATTGGGAGTATACAGTCTCCTGTATAGCGAGCCTAAGGCCGCTGAGCCTGGGCAACCCGTGTCCTGTTTGTACACCAACACTTCAGAGCCTTCCTACTGGGTTTGGCTTATGATGTGCCTCTGGCAGAACAAGTAAGGCAGAGCAAGACCTTTGACAGGTTTGTTACTCACTTCTACTGGCCCCAAATAAGAAAAAAATATGGATTCTTTCTATAGGTCCTGTCAGACTTGCAAAGAGAGTGGCAAGAGTGGAGGGAAATGTAAATCTCCCCTCCAACCCTTCGCTGTTGTGAGCACCCCTTTCGAGAGAGTGTGGACATTGACATAGTAGGCTATGTCTAGACCCCCAGGCAGCCCACGTTCATCATTGTGTTGGTTGACCATGACACTCAGTACCCAGAGACTATCCCTCAGAGGACAGTGATGGCACCCGTTGTGGGCCAGGCACTAATTGAAATCTTCACCTAAGTGGGTTTCCCCAAGGTGATGGTATCTGACTGGGGTACCAACTTTAGGTCCATGTACATAAATGCCACGTAGAAAGAGTGTGGAGTCAACTACAAGTTCATCACCATTTAACACCCCCAAAGTAAGGGTTGGTTGAGAAATTCAACCGAACCTTGAAAGGCTTGATTGGGAGTATGGCAGACTCCATGAGGCATAAGCTGGATGTCCTCTTGCCATGCCTTCTCTTTGCCTAGAGGGAAGTAGAGTTGTTTTTTAGATTGTCTGTTTGAAAATGCCACTTTGAGAAAGTGGGCCTTTTCTTGCTTAACCATTCTGTGCCTCTACCTGCCTGTGGAATCCATGTCTGGGTCAGACTGACAGTTGGGCTGTTTGTAAATTCCCTCTACACAGTTACACAAAAGGAGCTGATCTGTGTCCTGCATATCCTGATCAGTCTTCCTGCAATTACTATGCCCCTGCTTGCACCGTGTCCTGGTGACACCGCACGTCACACCGCCCCACTTCACATCACAGCCCTGGTCTCACCGATGCTGCAGGATGCCGTTACCGAACTGCTGCCTGCACCATGACCTGTGGCCATCTCCTGTTGCATCATCCTGCTTCACACCTCAGCCATGACACCATCAACACCAGCACCCCTGACTTCGTCATCAGCTCAGTTTGATCTGCAAAGCGTGTGACTTCAAGGACCTTATGAGCCCTGCACCGACCTCCGGAACTGACGCCCTCTGACGCCTGCCGACACCAGTGATGCCGCACTCCAGGTCTCATAACGAGGACCACAACAACCTACATTTCCAAGGTACTGTTTGCGGGTCTTCCCAACACCATAGCTGGCCCACTACCCCACAGTCGGTCTGAACTGTTTGATTTGCTGTTCATGATGCCGTTATAGCCCCAGGCAGAAATATCAACTTCAAGGAATTGTTTTTTGAGTTAATTCTTTCAAAATGTATATCTTTATTACTGTATGTGGATTTTTATCGTTTTGGTCTTGTTTTACACAATTAAATATTGGCTTTTTTCTAAAACTGGTGTGTTGTCCTTTTGTAGTGTTTTCACTGTATTACTGTGTGTTATGTGCAAATACTTTCCACATTGCTTCTGTGATAAGCCTGACTGCTTGTGCCAAGCTACCAATGGGGTGAGCAGGGGTTATCTGAGCTTGGTATCTCCCTTACCCTGACTAGAGTGAGCGTCCCTACTTGGATAGTGCATAAACTGACTGCCAGCTAGAGACCCCATTTCTAACAATATGTAGTTTGAGTTTTAGGATTTTCTGTTCACGGAAAGGAATTTTAGTAGCCACATCTTGCGGAGAAGTGACACAGTGTCCATTTTGACCATTTTATCCTTCATAATAATCCAGCAGTCCTCAGTTTGTTGAAGATTGTTACTGGTGGCACACATAAAAGTTTAAGCCGCTTTCCTTGCCACGGATGGTGTCTAGAACTGGATTGTGAATTGAAATACTAGATGATTCAGTAAAATTCTTCACCCTTTTAGGCTAGATGCAGTGACGTTAGCAGATGCAAGGAGGCCACTTGCCAGCTTTGTGCAATGTTCAGTATGATGAGGGATATTTTTTATGAATTTGGTTAGTGACTGAAGCATTAGTAGGATGTAGAAAATGTATGTTAGGAACCTTTAAAAGTAAACAGTGGTAATGAAGCAATGGTAAATTGCCTGGTTAAGCGAAGAAATATATGATAAGAGAGCGTCACAGCATGGTTGACCAGAGACATCATGAAATGATCAAGGAAAAAATCTCAGCCCATCTAAATCTCCACAGTACTTGCACCATACAGAAGTGGTAAGACTAGTAGTAAAAAAATATGAGTGAAGACCAGAGGAACTTTACATTGCTGTTAAGAAGTATGGGAACTTATTGCAAGATAAAACAGAACTGTTCCAAATTATCAGAACTAGGGATGGAGGTCATTCCTTCTAGTAATTGTGAGGACAAGTGCCCAAAAATTAGGAGCGGCAGCGTGCTGACAAAATGGCGGCCCACGCTATTTCCAGGAATCACTGCTTCAGCTGGAGGTCATAGCAGGTATTTAAAAAAGGACTTGGAGGGGTGTCCTGAAGTTAATTAATATGAGGCCAGTTATTTAAACTTATTAATGTCATCATGTTGCTTAGTCTAATTGTATGGGTTTGAACCTATAAATAAGGTCTGAATCCTTGGCCCATTGTGAAGACCCTATAAATAATTAAAAGTCAAACTTTAGATTTGTATTCAGCACATCCTGCATCTTCTATCATGAAATTCTGGTAAAGCTATTAAATTGCCTATGTTTTCTGATTAATCAGTTCAGACCACAAAACGCTGACCAACTAGGAAATCATTTTATTATTGAACCCGTCAAGATCATAAAACTATGGAAAAGTGTCTTCATCATATGCATGAACATGGGGAAGCATGTTGTTGTTTACATTTTACTCAAGTATTAACTGGGAAGCAGAAGCTGTTTTTTTTAATAGACATGGATCACATGGCCGAATTGCAAAGCCACTTCACCTACTCTTATTTATTATTTTTAATGTTTTTTGTAAATAATTAACTTTCCTGCTGACTAGTGGCCCCAACCTTCAACCCAGCAGCTTGTCCCACTGGTGCTAAGCTACCTTCATTGAAATCAACACCTGCCTACCCACAGTTCAGGCCCCTTCTTCCAAAGGTCCTCCCTCCTCAATGTCCTTCCACATCTCTCAATAGTGCACTAACCTTGTGGTCCCCCAGAAGAGCCACAAGCTCCTCCCAACACCGGCCACTAATACCTCCGGAAGAAGCAGAGAGCTGCCATACCTGAGGGTGTGTTTCTTATGCATATGTTCTCACCTGTGTGCCTCCTTCTTTCTTGGCAGCACAATGGGAGACAAACAGATGGCCAGGGGCAGCTCCTCCACTAAGATGGAGGAGCGTCACCCCACTGAATTTAGCAGAAGGAAAAATAAAATGATAATAATGGAGCATGATTATCATTTTAGTTTTCAGCTGAGCCACGTTAAGAGGGGCAGGGTTGAGGGGACTGGAGGGAGGAGGGGTTCATGCACCAAAAGTGTACATGTGTGTTTTGCTGGCCATGTTTACATGTCCCCTCCTGGCTGTATTATACAGCCGGTAGGAGAAATTACACAGGGCTTCAGTCCCTCTGTAAGCGCTGAAGCAGGTTGGTCACACCAATCACAATGCTGCTGTCATACTGGTGACAGCAGCTTTGTGTTTGGCTGAGACGAGTCTGGAAGCCTGTGTGCTACCTGGATGAGGAGGACAGAGGAGACAAACCCATCTCCGGAAGAAACAGGTAAGTGTTTTTGGGGAGGTTATCTCCCCCATCCACCCGGCCATCCCCGTTCAGTTGCAACCACCAGTGCAGATGGCTGCTTCCGTCCCCAGCCATTTGAAGTCCACGGTTTGACCAAAGACATATGGCCAATACATCATAAATTTGAGTATTACATATAAACAGTGTACACCTCTTTATGGCAAAATCTTTGTGGATCAGAGCCTACATCAGGATGTAGACTTATAAAAAGATTTACCTACTGTTTGTGGGGATATATTTTCTTTCAAGGAAAGTTTTCAGATCCCTCGTACCTGGAAACCCACAAACTACAGTGCATTTGTACAGACCTTTCCCCATTTTTAACATGAACAGGATATAGGGCCAGATGTAGGAAAGGAACATTTTGCGACTTGCAAATTGTGAGTCTGACCGACTTGCAAATTGCAACTTGCAAAATGGGAAGCAGAAAGGTGTCTCAGACACCATCTGCGACTCGCTATGGGGTCGCAAAGACCCACCTCATTAATATTAACGATGTGGGTCGCAGTTTGCGACCCCATGGCGAGTCCCTGCACTCAAAGGGATGGTGGCCTGCTGTAGTCAGCAGACCTCCATGTCTGTGACTGCTTTTTCAATAAAGCAGTTTTTTTTGTATTTTTGCAGCCCGTTTTCCTTAAAGGAAAACGAGTTGCAAAAAGAAAAAACTTCTGAAACCATTTGGTTTCGTTTTTTTCAGAGTAGGCAGTGGTCCACAGTACCACTGCCTGCTCTGAAAAAATATTTTTTGGGGCATTCACAAAGGGGAAGGGGTCCCATGGGGACCCCTTCCCTTTTGCGAATGAGTTACCACTAGTGTGACACTGGTGGTAACTACGAGTTAGTTTGCGACTGCATTCGCGGTCACAAAGCAACTCAGCATGGCGATGCGGTCGCAAATAGGAAGGGGAACCCCCTTCCTATTTGCGAGTCGCATTCTCAAATTGCGAGTCGGTACCGACTCGCAATTTGAGGATGAGCATCGCGTTCGGCCTTTTGCATGCCGCAAACTGCGTTTTTCGCAGTTTGCAACGTGCAAAAGGCTTCCTACATCTGGCCCACAATAGTTGATATAGGTATGTGGAGGAAACACCATTGAAAAATGGAGTGCAGAGAAGTGGTTTCTTCACGCAGAAATATTTCATCCGTTGAGAGAAAAATGTACTCTATTGTGTTCCATTTATCCATGCATAAATGTACAGATGAACATCAGAAAATGTTTGTGCATGATTGTAAATGAAATTTATAAAATGAATACCAGGAGTATCGGAGAACCTGTGACTGTCACAACTTCCTTTGCATGGTGGACATTTACGACGAAAGTATAAAAAAAGCCCTAGTGAGTAGATTTCCAGCTTGGTCTCAATTCACAAAAGTAAATCTTGTGGGGAAATTTCTCTACACATAGATTTATGCTTGTGTCTGGGCATAAATCTCTAACTAGATCCAATTTAGTAACTCTGGGTGGAGATTTATCACATATAATAGGAGTACAGGTTCCCCAACCAAGTTTCATGAGGGATTGAGACACTAGCAGCTCCTAATACTGTGAAGATACTAGTAGAAACTTTATGGTCATATTTAGGGAGACATTTGCCTAGTTCTACATAGCATGATATGTGATTTCTGTCTATGTTATTTAGAGTTATAAGGTGAAAATAAAAAGCCATTATTTAAGAGAAATTGCACACACCTGACAAACGTTCCTACTGGGATCATATACATAGCAACCAAACCCAGGGCTCTACCCTGGTACCAATGTGCAGGGTAACATTGTGGAAACAGACATCAGATATTAATGTCTTGTGTATGTTTGTGTGTGTGCATGTGCATATGTGTTTTTTTTGTGTGTGTGTGCATGTGTGGTACAACATTTGTAATTTTCTGTATATGTAAATCTGCTATGTTTACATTCTTAAGATATGATTTCACACAGGTGTCTGCAAATGCTATATTATTATTATTATTATTATTAGTAGTAGTATTATTATTATCATTATTATTATGTTTCTGTGTTTTCCAATATTTTGTATATCACTGCATGCATTGTCACTGTCTGAATTTATATGACCATTTTTATATCAACTTTTTAAGTTCATTTTTAATTTTTTTACTTTTTTCGATTTATTGTTTTAATTGTTTATTTTATTTTATTTTTATTTTTGTAGGTGTTGGGTTTTGTGCTGGTAACACTACTCCCCTAAGGGCTGATTCAAAAAGCCATTTATGAATATGCAAAATAATACTACACTATTCAGTATACTATATTTTCATGAATGCATTAATACATTAATATGTTAATTTTTGGTTTGAAAGGCTTAATCCATGTAAATTAAAATAAACTGAATGATGTGTTGAATAGCTAAGAACAATCAAAGGTCCTGTGTTTGTTTGAACTAGCTTTGCTCTGAAGTGTAGTATACTCTCACTGTCCGACTCACAATTATTTAAATGTGAGTAGCTCTTGCTCCTGACTTACTACTAAATTCCCAGAGTATGCCTGAAATGTTATTGGCTTACTTCTAGAATTCAGTAGTAAGGATTAAGTCCTACAATAGTAAGTGACAGCTACTTGTACCAGAATCTTTGAGTATCAGGCTCTTAGGCCCATATTTATGAGAAAATGGCACAGTGCAGAGCAGCAAGTCATCTTGCTGTGCTGAACAACATCACTGGAAAAGGACAGGTATGAGCCATTTTTAAGTCAATAGGTGCATTCCTATCCTTTTCACTTATGCTGGCGCACAATGGGCTGCCCAGCGCCAAAGCAGGTCCCTTACTCCATGGTGCAAGGGTGTCTGTGTTGTATGTAGGATTGTTTTTGTGAAGAAAGGGACACCATCCTGCACAAAACAACCCTGCAATTATTTTTCCTCTTTGCCGGTGTGCTGCAGAATGCAACGCACATAGAAAGATGAAAAACAAGGAGAAATAGTGATATTTCTCCTTGTTATACCTCCTCCTGGGAGGCGAAAGGTTTTGGTGCATCCCCAGGTTGACAAGGTCTTGTAAATCTGAGGATGTGTTAAATTCTATGGGAGTTGCATGGGAACACCCACCGCAATGCCCATGGAATGCCTACCCAGGGCATAGTAGTGCAATACAGTGACTTGCACTGCATTGCCCTACTCCAGATTTATGAGGCCACTAAAAGTCATGCAAAGTGGCTTTGCGTGACTTCATAAATCTGACCAAGAACTTTGCAACATCCATACATCACTTTGCATGGTACAAATGGGATGCAAGGCTCTAGTAAATATGCCCCTTAGTACCTTTCTGTGCATTGTATTAGATGAATAGCAGAGGAATGTTAGGTGAAATAAAGCCTTGAAATGAAGTGTTCTTCTGAGCAGGATGTTACATAATCATGCAAAATGCATCATAGATTTAACCATGGAAAATAACTGTGCAGGTGAGTGTGATATCCTGTCCTTAGAGGTGAATAACTGTCTGGCGGCAAGTACATGGTGTTAAATTATTATCAATGCCCTATTGGTCACATTTGGCCCTCTTCTTCTGGGGGAGCTTGTCTTCACCCATGTTGTCCTTATGCTAGCCCACAATGTCCTGTTCCTTTCTGACCAGTAACTTGGCACAGGAAGTAATGGCCAGTGTCCTGGTGGTAGACACAGCACAAGGGCATCCAGTGTTGTCCCAACAACTATTCCCTCTGTAGAGAAAAAACATGTGACCTCACCCTCTTTCTTAAAAAAGACACATTTTTTCCCTCCTACACTTGAGGAGAAAATCCCTTGGTTTCTTACCATTTGTCAAGTATTGCCAATTCTAAGTTTGTTTAGTCAGTCAAGGTGCTCCTATTGTTGGTGATTATATGATTTTCATGTTGTGTGCCTCTGGATGGTATGTTTAGGCCTGTAGCTGGTGGCTATGTGTCTTTGGAATAGAGTATGCTGTTCTCAGAATGGAATAGATTCTCTGAGATTGATGTCTTTTAAGTGATTGTTAGCAGGTTTTTTTTTCTTGACTTTGATGCTTGACTGCAGGAATATTTTTCTTGACCTTGAAGTGATTGCTTTCATTCCCAGGATTCTGTTGATTCAATTGAGCTTGATGAAGTGTACCATATATCTTTGAATATTTTTTGACTGTCACACCTCAACAACATTTGTTTGATCTTCCATCCAGTTGGTTATGCTTGGAGTTGGTGAATACTGCTTCAATCTGACAGAATCACTTTCTTCCTCATTCTGATCTCATACCTTTTGTTGATGTTGTCAAACGGTGTATCTTGCTCCATCTGTTTGCGTTATGTCAGTCATATCTACACTCCTCATGTGGGATTGACCACAACTTCTCCATTCTCTCCATTTTGTTGTGTCTTTCTTGGGTGTATTTGTGTCTGACATCTGGCCTATAGGGGCATTATCAAATGTTTGGAGGCTTGTTGATAGAAAGTGGATTCTGAGCTGGGGTGGATGGTGTGGATGGTTGTCCAATACAAGTAATAATGACACTATGGGAGTTATTCCAACTTTGGAGGAAGTGGTAATCCGTCCCAAAAGTGACGGTAAAGTGACGGATATACCACCAGCCGTATTACAAGTCCATTATATCCTATGGAACTCGTAATACGGCTGGTGGTAAATCCGTCACATTTGGGACGGATTACCACCTCCTCCAAAGTTGGAATAACCCCCTATGTTTGTTAAGTCAAGAAAGGTTTGTGTAATGTAAACCAGAGCTCACCCCTAGGTAGTTATGGCACAGAGCAGACAGGCTTAGTCTACGAAAAAGAGTAAAGCATGTGTAAAGCACAAAACACAAGAAAACCCCACTCCAATTAAAAAACAGGCTGCATAACTTTGAGCCTTCAACTGGTAAATTTTTTTACCTTCAGACCTGCAGCCTAATTACGAGTTTGGCAATCTGTGCACCACCATTGACTTGTTGGTCAGACCTCAATATTAGGATGTTGGTGGACCCATAGAGCAAAGACCGCAGCAGCCCCATGGGCACTGCCAGGCAGCACAGACTGCTGCAGTGACCAGGCAGGACAAACAGGCCATCGGAGCCATTGTTTCCGCTGTCCTCATTATGATGTTGCACACCGCCAATGTGACCGAAGCAGTCCAACCACCACGTCCTAGCTGGCAGAAATGGAGAGCATAAAGGATGCAACAATCTTTACATGTCCTCTGCCACCATAGAGCCAATCACACACGTCTTACACCTTCTGCTGCTCATCGAAGATGCCCAAAATCCACACTGCTGTGGACGCAACAGACGGTAAGTGCCCACACCTACCTGTGCAATGAATCTCAAAAACAGATTATTGTGCCATCATCCACATAATATGGGGTCACGCTACGGGCACCAAGTACACGTGTCATTGTGTCCACAATCGGAGTCATTCACAAAGACTGACACATTCACAGCCATGAAACGCCCCCTTTGGTCAGTTCACTGACACTGCACCACCACACTACACAAAAACATACATATGCACATCTCGGGTACAGAGACAGTGAAGTGTAAACAGCATTGTGTCATACAACAGCAACATCACATCAACATCACATATACCAATTCAACCTACACCCTAACATTGCACATGTGCCATGGACTGTCGTCAGACTGAACACACAAATGCATGGATGTGTAATAGAACACAAACACCCCTCTCTTGAAACAGCCCTGCAATGGACCCACACATCACCCACATTGCAACACAATGGAAGGTCAATTGAATGCACAATAGTTTGAGAGACAAACATCCAAAGAGCACTATGCAAACAATGCCCACACAATAGGGTTTGGGGCATCAAGATCACCCATGGAAGGATGCTGCCCTGGGACACTTTACACTTTGCACATGCCCCTAAAACAACATTTGCACAGAAACTGGCCCTTCATGGCTCTTAGGGACAAACAATAGTAGAACCAAGTGACATGCCTATCTACATAATAATGTGGAAGTGCAAGTCAAGAAAGCAAATACACCAGAAACAGCATGAGCCATACATCTAGATGAAGTAGCTACAATGTGCACACATCAAAATGGACACATGCTCAGTTAAATGCAAAGAAGCTAGCAAAATTGAACACCCTCCATGCGTGGACAGACAAAACTCTAGCTTCTCCACATGAGACAAATGTACAATCCATATCAGGGGGACCAGTCTAACACCATACAGGCTGACATTGGACAACACAAGATGAAATACTCAGCATACCAAACATAACACAATGTAATAACACCCCATTTGGATGAACACCCACATATCCATACAGTCAACATCTACCTTTGCCTTGGGTGATAACAACACTGCCCACAAAGTCAGAAATTGCAAACAAAAGCAAATGGATCAGCAATCAGGCTGAAACACACACAAGTGTAGGCATACAACATAAGTCACTCAGGAACAACATAAAGCTACAAAGGAATAGCAGGACCGATGTGTACCAAAAAAAACCAACAACTTGGATCTATTAACTCAAAATTATTTGGAGCAAAGGCCATTGGTCTGTCCAATTAGATGTCCATGCACATTACTGTGTCCACACTTGACTCCAGTCACTGCCAGTAAACCTAAACAGGAAGGGGCATCAAGTGGGTAGGCAGACACCTCCACAAGAAGGGGCATCAAGTGGGAGGGCAGACACCTCTTCACCCACTCTCACAAAGCACTGCACAACAATGGACCAGAATACCTCAACAGGCAACTCTCCTTCTACATCCCGACCCGGCATCCTCGCTCTGCTGACCTCTCCCTCGCAACCGTTCCACGCGTCTGCAGAACTACAACCGGTGGTCGATCATTCTCGCACCTCGCCGCAAAAACGTGGAACACTCTTCCCACCCACCTGGACCACACCAAAGACCTCCTTACCTTCAGGAAACTTCCCAAGACCTGGCTGTTTGAGCAGTAGCAGCACCCCCCCTTCTAACTCTCCCCTGCTCAGCACCTTGAGACCCTCACAGGTGAGTAGTGTGCTTTACAAATTCCTGATTGATTGATTGATTTGAATCCACCTTGGATGGGGTGGAGTCGGATTTGGGATAGGTGGGTTTGGGTTTGGGAGGGCGGTCTTTTTCTTTGGAGGGATGGGCTTCTTCTTGGGGGGAGGGTTATGGGTTCCTGCAGGGGGCAGGTGTGACAGGGAAGGACTTGAATGTGGAAGTGATGGGTTAGGATGTGGGTGGGGGCCTCAGGTTTTAGAGGAGGTGATGAGAACAGGAGAAAGGGCAAGCTCAAAAAGGAAACTCACCTTGTGAAATAGAGAGGGTGTGCAGAAGGGGTTGGGGATTTAGAGGTTGAGGGAGTGGTTGTCTTGTGTATGGTTGTAGATGCCATGGGTGTGTGCACATGTGAGACATGTTTCTGTGAGGGTGATGTCTGTTGCACGTTTGAGTGTGGGCATTTGCATGTCTTGGGGCCAGGAGGTGGAGGTGCTGGGTAATGTGGGATTGGTGGATGTGTCTTTTGGGGTGGTGTCTGTGGGTATGCTAGATGAGGTGGATGTTTGTGTCTGTTTTGGTGGTGTCTGTGGGTATGCTAGATGTGGTGGATGTGTCTTGGTGTGTTGGGGTGGTGTCTACTGGTATGGTGGATGTGGTGGATGTGTCTGTCGGAATTGTGCTGGTGTCTGGGTGTTTGCTGGGTGTGGTAGATGTGTCATTATCTGTTGTGGTGGTGTCTGTGGGTATGCTGGATGTAGTATTTGGGTCAGTGGGGGTAGTGGGAGTGTCTGTTGAAGTGGTGTCTGATGTGGTGTTTGTGGGTCTATGTTGAGTGCCTGCATGCTGGTGTGTCTTGTGGTGTTTGTGTTGATTTGTGCTGCTTGTGTGTGTTTAGGTGAGTGCATGAGGATGTGTCTGTGTGCTTGGGACAGTTAGGGCAATAGTGATTTGGACTGAGAAGATGGAGGTGAAGAACAGAGTGTACGGTGACTGGCTGCCATCAATGAGGAGGCCAGAGCCCGATAAGATCTCTGTAGTCCAGACATGGCACTATGAATGCCTTCCAGGAAAGCACAGGTCTGATGACGTTGGCTGGCCAGCCCCTGAATGCCATTCACAATGGTAGTCCGCCCCACTGAAATACTCCTTAGTAAGTCAATAGGCTTCTCACTCAGGGCAGCAAGAGTAACAGGGGCTGGGGCTGGGGCTGAGGTGCCTGCAGCAAAGGAGACACCCACCCTCTTCTGTGAGTGGGCACAGTCAACAGAGAGGGTAGCAATAGAATTGGGGTGGGGACAAAGATGGTACTGGAGCAGGTCATAATGGGTCTGTCACCACTAGAGAGTGAACACTGGAAGTAGAATCCAATGATGACAACATTGATCCTGTCTCCTCTGTGGCACTCCCCCCACCCGCCGGGCCATTGGGTCCCTCCATGTCAGTGGTGATGACTGGACGTACTGTGGCAAGATGCTTCACCACTTGTTTGTGCCTTGTCTCTCCTGCTTGCCTGGGAGCCTGCTTCAAATGCAAAGAGGAAAAAGGGGCACCACATGTTCCTGATCACACTTGAACAATAGTTGTGATTAGCAAACATTACCAGACGTCAAGTAGGTCCCAACAACAAACTACATCAAAGTGCCTCTCAGAAGTATTATACCCTATGCATGCATGCAATCTGAACTGTCAACAGTTGCCCACACAAAAATCAGGATTTCACACAACTACAATTGCATGCCCGAGGTTGTGCAATCACATCACCTTCAATGCTTTGCCCCATGGAGCATACCTCAGTTATCTGATGTCACAGCTTTATAGGTTCATTCCCACAGATCCCACTCAAAGTTACGCAGACATCTATTTTCACATACACAATAACCTAACAATAAGAAATGGTGCTCCTAAAATCTGCCATGTTGCTGACAGTGTCGCGTAGGTTCTCATTAGGGTAATGAGGCTACTGGATTTGGGTGGTAGGATCATCTGGGTTGCAGGTACTGAGCACAGCTCCACACCAGGTGACACCTGTCAGTCTAATCCGGGGTTTCCGGCTAAATAAAGTACCCCATCCCTGACCATCTTATATGCATAGCAATAACGAGGATGATAAAAAACAATAGGAGCAGGTATGTGACTAAAAACGTAAAACACAAGAACATTCCTACCATGCTGTTTAAACAGGGGGGTGGATCTATAACCTCTCACCTACCCTAAGTATGAGCACAGCATACTAAGCCTAGTATGCCCTTTGGGTTTCCCCCTGGGAGATCATTATCCCTCATACCTGAAGAAAGGGCCTGAAGTCTAAAAAGTCACCATCACCATCTGGATCAGTGCTCGGTTGTCTAAGCAGGAGCTGTAATGAAGCTTGCAGCAATCAGCATACAGTTGTGGTCATCTGGCTTGAATCTCCCTATAACGTGTCGGGGACTAAGCCGTGTTTATATAATAAAAGCGCTGACATTCTGAGAAATGGTCCCCGTTAGAAATGGGGTTTCTGGTTGGCTGGGGTATGCACCTAAGCCAGGCAGAACCTAACCACTCTAGTCAGGGCAAGGGAGCTACACGTCCAAGATAACCCCTGCTCACCTCCTTGGTAGCTTGGCATGAGCAGTCAGGCCTAACCCGGTGGCAATGTTTAAAGCGTTTGCACAACACACACAACACACATGACGCAAAATGTACACCACAAAGTAAACACAACACTGAACTATGTAAAAATAAACTGTATTGCACAAAACATAATTAGACCAACATTACACGTAAGTAATACCCTGCTACCTTAGCAGTTGTGAGAACGTTAACACAAGTTACTAATACTCCGCAAGAATACACAGTTGTCACATTAGAACATGTAAGTATTCAGGATTCTTCTACATAAGCAGTAGTCAGGAATTACAGTAAGAATTCTATGCACCTGTCATGAATACCTCGTAAATATCCATAAAAGAACATTAGAGAACATATCACATGTCATAAAAATACATATCAGCATGTCATGTCCATAAAAGGAACATCCGCACATATATGTAAGGGCAGGAAAAGCACGTAAAACATATAAATTCCTCACTGAGCCACTATAGCCCTAAAAAGTACCTGGTTTCCTGATGAAGAGGCACTCTCAGTGCCTAGAAGAGCATGGTTGCCCCTGGCACTCCTGCGTGCACAACGGGGGCCACGCGGTGCTCCTGGATGAGAGGTGTGGTCGGCACCCTCTCCATGTAGAAAACGGGCCCCTCCGGGGATCGCGACTTGGATGGGGGCCTGCTTAGGCCTCCTCACACCCTGTCCTCAGGGTGGGGGCCAGGCGAGGCCTAACAACAAATAGGGGCAAGCGGAAGGGGGCCTTCGTTCAGGTCTCCCTTCCCGATTAAAAAGGCCCATTTTATGAAGAAAAAGTAGCGTCCTGCTCCTAATGCAGAAACTGGGGAAGGGGGTGCTCCCCGCGCCTTCCCCGAGTCCTGCTCTTGAAGCTTGTATGGCTCGGACCCCTCCTGGGGCTCGAGTAGACACTCGCCCACACCCGATGCGGTGCGCAAGTGTTTTGAAGCAGCTTTCTGGGCCGCCGCAATAATCCCTACAGAATAGGAGGCGGCTGGTGCCCTGGGGGCGCTCCCAAGAGCAGACTGTGCCCCGAGGGCGCTGACAGGAGCACGCTTGCTCCTCTGGACTTCTTCTTGTGCCCAGGGGCACTGAAAACAGTGAGATCCTCACACTGGAGATTAATAAGATGCCAGGGTTGTGGCGGTGATTTGGGGGCTATTAAGACAGCGCTTTTCAAAGCGCTATAGCCAAATCTGCAGCCCGGGCTGCGGCAGTGATTTTCTCTAGTCAGAAAAACGCTTCAAAAAGAGCCAGGGGGGCCAATTGTTGGGCAAAGCACTTTCCAAAGTGCTGCCCTCTGCATATAATGAAGTTGGCGCACTCCTTGTGGTCTTAGATAATTACAGGGCTCATGAGCCACGGGACCCTGCCCCTGGGAACAGTGAAAGCAAGAAGCAGCACAGGGCTGGTGGACCCAGCTACAGGCCAGCACAATGGTTGCAGATGGTGGCAGTTACTCCTAGTGACCAGGCAGGTCATAGGTCTGCAACAACAGCAGCAGTCCTAGGTGGTTTCCTTGTGAGTTCATTCAGCAGCGTCCGGTGTCCAGTTTCAAGTCCCAAGAATGTTCAAACTGTGGGGAAAATTCCCCTGTACTTATACTAGGTTTACAGTGTGTTTTACAATGGGGAGGAGAGGGGGTTCCAACCAGTTACAACTGGTCCTGGGAGTGCCCTTTCTCTCCTCCAGCACAGGCTCCAAACATCAGTGGGGGGGTAAACAACCCTATTGTGTGAGGCCAGGGCACAGCCTTTACAAATGCATGTGTGCCCGCCTCTCCCTTCTCTCAGCCCAGGAAGGCTTTACAATATGTAGATGCACCTCTGTGACACCACCACCCTCCCAGTGTTCAGGCTGTCTGAAAAGTATACACAAAGCCCCAACTGTCAGTCTGCCCAGACGTGGATTGGAGGCAAGCTGCAAAACACCAAAGTCATAAGCACAGATAAATGCGCACTTTCTAGAAGTGGCATTTCTGTGATAGTAATAAAAAATACACCTACACCAGTAAGCAGCATTTCTCACAACTATCACAACCATACCAAACATGCCTACTCTACCCCTCATAAATCAGACAATACCCCTTGCACATAAGGCATGGCATTTCCAATGCCAACCTATCAGAAGGCAGCACTCACAGCAGTGAGACACCAAGTTCGGTTGTTTGTCACTACCAGGACAGACCACTCAACGTGGCACATGTCCTGCCTTCTACATACATGGCACCCTGACCACAGGGCTAGCTAGGGCGTACCTTAGAGGTGAGTTACATATAGTAAAAGGGGAGTTCTGGGCCTGGCAAGTAAATTTAGATGCCAGGTCCCTGTGGCAGAAAACTGTGCATACAGGCCCTGCGCTAGCAGGCCTGAGATATGTTTTACAGGCTACTTCAGTGGGTGGCGCAAGCAGCGCTGCAGGCCCACTAGTAGCATTTCATTTACAGGCCCTGGGTATAGGGATACCACCTTACAAGGGACTTATAGGTAAATTAAATATGTCAATTAGGTATAAGCCAATCACACCAATTTTGTAAGGGAGAGCACATGCACTTTAGCACTGGTTAGCAGTGAAAAAGTGCTCAGAGTCAAAACGTCAGCCAACAAAGGTCAGAAAAATAAGGAGGCAAAAGGCAAAAAGTCTGGGGAATGACCCTGTAAAAGGGCCAGGTCCAACAGTCCCCAAGCATGAGTCTATTTCTGTGAATGCTAGACACACAGCATAACACGTTTGCCGGTAACCCTATCTGACTGTAGCCTTGGAGAAAGCACAAAGTGAACTACATGTCCTACTAAGAATGGAATGCTTTCCTAGGCAAAAGAATAATTAGATAGAGAGAAAATAGAACAGCACCACAAACAAAACTATTGCTTATAAAATAATGCAATGCTGCATAAAATGTAATAGAGTTAAAGTGCACAGCGGCAGGCCTAGTTAGCTAAAACAACGTTTCTAAAACCTGGCTAAAATAGCTATACAACAACAGCAGTACAGTAGCCTGGAGAAGGTGACATGGAAATACTCCTGTCACACTGGAAGCATATCAACAATGCACACTTCACCATGTGTAATTTGTCCTAATGGAATCCTGGAGGTAGTACTAATGTAACTCAGATACGCTACACATTTGACATGGAATTGTACACTGTAGACAAAATTGGCAAATTGTCAGGGATACAAGTCTCTAAAATCCACAACACAATGAATCAGCAAGCCCTGGGAAATCACCAGTAATGTCTGGCATGCCTTACAATTACATACTCTGATTGTATCAGTAGATGCCATTAGTGATCTTTATGCTGAAGAGGCGAAGAGATTTGCAAGTACTTGTAGAGGCTCTCAACATGTTCCCCAATGGAAATCTACATCACTTTCTCCATTTTGATCTTGCAAACCCAGATGTCTGTGGGTGATTGGTTGTCCCCAACCATATGTGATTCCATCGTAACTGCAAGTCACTCCATGATGCATGTAAACAGTCACGTAACAAACCTTCCCAATTACACATGTTCAATGTTCCTTTCCACATGATGACACATCAATGGCATGAAAATTCACATTGTGTCTAAAAACTCTATTCCTACACAACATGTCCTTCATTGCTACAACAGTTGTGCATGCAAAATGACATGCTATGATGGGTGAAAGTATGTGTGAGCCAACAATCGATAGTGATACACTCATGTCCGTGGCACCACATGAAAAGTAGCCCTGTTGCAAATGTTATATTCCAAACACAGGTTGGCATGCACATATACATGAGGGAATACAATAATCATCCCATGGATACAGGTAGACCATGCATGAAACAGCAGTGTACACATTTGGTCAAAAGAGAAAGGGACACATGCAAACATGTTGTTACAAGGAATGTTGGCAACAGTGATGGAACATAAATCATGTCAATTGATATTTCCCACTTACTGAGGTAAAGTATTGATCTGTAGCTGCACCCAAAGAACAATGTATTCCCTACCACATGTATGATGTCCATCTTCACATTAAAGGAAGTAGTGAGGAACCCACACTCGTCACACACCGAATACACATGACCTGACGTCTTGGGGGAAGATGTCAATTTACTCATTTGACCAGACACATGGCTGAGGACAGTGCTCCATCACTTCTTTCGTATTTGCCCTGTAACACTGAAGAGTAGTGGTCGGTAGCATGGAATTTATACCCACTACAACAAAGAACCTTACTTGTTTGATAATGTACACAGCTATGAGCTATCCCTGGAGAGCAAATTGGTTGTGGATTGTACAAAATGGTGTCCTAGTTCCCTGGGCCAATAGGGAAGAAACATCAATATGCACCACATCATTTAGCTACACAAACAGTTACTCATCTACTGTGTCATACATGGTTCATCACTAATCATCAGGGGAAATGTCAGAACCTAACATAATAAGCTGGTAATGTGACAAGCAGGTATGTGCCCTGTACTCACCCCCTTGTGACTGCTGTGCTCCCATCAAAAACCCATCAAGGACCAGGTTTGCCACTGCCAAGATGCAGGCCATTAGGGCGGTGGTGGTCCCACGTGTGCCCCACCCATGTTGGGAGGACAGCTCCAGCTGGACATTCGTGATCTTCTGGGCCCAGCGTCTCAGGTCCTCCCACCTCTTACAACAGTTGGTGCTTCACTGGCTGTGGATTCCCAGGGTATGCACCTTCTGAGTGATGGATCTCCATATTTCCTTCTTCTAAGGGTGTTTAACTGAATGGATGAAAGAGACAAATCAAGTGACTACAATCACAGATTGTGCCCAAATGGTGTGTCACACTCAAATACCAAACAAAAAATGGTCAATTTGTCAACCCACCACAAGTATAAAGCACACATGCTAATAAGTACATGGACATGATCTAACTCACTACTCTGCTCATGAACCTCATGACCTACAATGACTAAGCAAGCCTTTTGGCATCAGGTAGCCCATGCTCCAGCAACATGCAATGTAAGGAGAACCACAATAAAAGATTAAACACCTATGTGGCTTCTGAAGGGTAAACTCTTTAGGTTTGACTGGACCAATATATTTAAACTCTTCAAGATTGACTCACTGCATACTGTTGAAACAGGCAACTTTCATAGTGCAGACTTCACTCTTATACAGGAGAGACAATGAAGGGGCTGGCATGCTGGGTACAGAAAGTGTCTTCCCTATGCATGTATGGACATTTGATCTGCCAAATACAGACTCTTGCCACTTCAGGGGGTCGGTTCTGTGGCATGTACCAGTACCACAGAACACTCATTTAGACATATGTGTCTAAGGTACAGAGATGGCATCCAAAATACAAAGGTATGCATTGTACAGTTTCTGTGATGTAACCAAACTACTAAGTCACATGTCATGGTCTCCTTGGAATCTACACATTGTCCGCACTGTGATCCGTCATTTGCACAATAAGCCTTTACAGGACAATTATGACTTTTGTGAAGGTGACAACAGGGCTGTGAGAGGAAGAGACGCGTCATGAGTCAAAGACACACATTGTCAATGATGCAAAATGCACACATGGACTAGTTCAGGGACTTACCTCACTACCTATTACTAATCTAGTCAACGGGCTGAGGCATTCAGGGCAAGTGTCACAACTAGAGTCTCATACTGGCCACATGAAAGGATCTGCTGGTGTACAGGGAGTGGGCACAATGCCACAGTTGCATTTACACAGTGACTCTTCCACAGCCTGGGCTATGTCCCATTCTGGGATGTACATTTGCAGGCCCTGGCTCCAGCAGGCTGAGCATACAGAACCTACATGTGACTCACATTTCCACCACTTCCATGCATGACAGTATATCATGCGGCCATCAGCAATGTGGCTTGTGGTTAGGGTGGCAAACTGAAAGGCAGAGTCAGTCGTGATATGCCTTCCAAACAAATGTTGCCAAGGCTAGATGTGGGGTAAAAGATCTGTAGCACTATACACATTGCTTACAAGATCTTCAAATGACTCAAATAAGATGCATACACAGCTCATGCTGTCATGCTCATACATGTTGTCTAACATTTACAACCATCATAAAGAAAGAAATGTCATTGTACGACAGGAAACTCTCCTTGCTTACTTATGTGCATCCAAAAGAAGGAGGATCTAGGTCCTCAAAAAACATCACACAACACAATGTGAATTAACACAACATATAGTACGGTTCACCAATGTACATCCCTTTGATTCCACACAAACTGCAACAACAGACACACAAGAAGTCTAACTGGTACACAGAGGTACATTGCAGCATGCGAGGAGGGAAAGGATGGGGTTGAATGGAGTAAATTGTGCACATGAGGTACTCACCTGCTTCTCTGGTGAGCCATAGAGCTGTCCATACACGGGAAAGACCTCATTCACAAGCCTCTGCAGCTCCTCTTGAGAGAAGGCAGAGGCACTTTCACCTGCTGGACATGGCATGATTGCTCCCAGAGGCACATCACTGCGGCTGAAGTAGTGGAGGTGTTGCTGGCAGCTGTGTCAGGAGCTGTGTCAGGAGTCAAGTGACTGATTTTGCAGAACATGATAAACACATATTCCACGTAGGCGGTCATCACCGCAGACAGACACAGTTATTGGGCTTTGACCATCAGAGCCAACAACGTTAGCCTATGGCTGTGTGTGCCACTGTTGGAACTGCCTACTGCACAAACGACTTCCACAGGCGGTCGTGGACGGTTCCTGATGTTCAGTTGAGTTGGTCAGGCATCCTCTATTTTGGTGGTTTGAAATACTGTATATGGCTCTGTAAACTGCATAACAACTGTAAACTATATGTAGGATCATCACAAACATGCTTATTCTGTCTTGTTATGTACGTCCTACTATACAACCACCAGTGTAGAGTATTGCAGGCCACAGATGGCATATGACAGAGGTGCACGGGCCACCACCACCATCTGTATTTTTGGCAGTCGGAAAATACAATCACATTTTAAGGGTCATTTGAGTAGCAGATAGGTTGGTTTCACCTGAATCCGTGTTGTGGACACACATCATGTGTTGACATCTATGGGTGTTACATGTGACACTTGTGTACTTGCCAGCTGGGGTGTGTACTGTGTGTCATGTCTATCCGGTTAGAAATGCTTTGTCACATGATATTGTTGGCCTGCATCATGAATGTTGCTAAGGACACACTGATTAATGTTCTATATCATGTCTTTTCAGACATAGGTACCCTGGGAAAGGGAAGATGCGACAACCTCCTGTCTACCATTTAATGCCAGACCTTCAGACCATGGAAGAATGCCATGTCATCCAGCTATACCTTCTGAATAGGCATACAATAGTTTACTTGTGCTGTCAGTTGGAGCCAGATCTAATGCCAGTAACAGTAATCCAAGCTGCGTACTAACCATTGTACAAGTCATGTCAGTATTGCACTTCCTGGCTACAGGGTCCTTCCAACATTCAGTGGCCCTATCTGCTGGTATGTCCCTATCTATGTTCAGTCTGGTTTAGAAGGATTTCCATTCAGCAGTGTTGAAACACATTGACAGCTATGCCAGGTTCCCCCAGAGTGAGGATTTAGCCAATGTGATGGTTGACTTTTATGGTTTTTCCTGCCTCCCACATGTGGTGGGGGCCATTGATGGCACACATATTGGGTTGGTGCCACCGCGGCCACTGAACAAGTCTATTGAAAGAACTTTCATTCAATCAACGTGCAAGTTGTCTGTATGGTGGATCTCTACATCTCAAATGTGTGTACCCGATATCCTGGATCAGCCCAGGATTCCTTCATAAGAGAGGGCCTAGCTGGTTGGTAAGTCATGCCTGTCCTGATTGCATATGAGCAACTTCGGTTGCTGCAATCATGAAGTGAGTGACTCATTGTTGCACTTATGTCGCACTCCTTAATAGTAGACCCAGCATATCCAAACCATCCTTAGCTGTTGATGCTGCCGAGGAATCAAACTAACCTAAGGGAAGTCTGCTTCAATGAGGCCCATGGAAGAACACCACGGGCAGTGTAGTGGGCTTTTGGGCTCCTGAAGGTCAGATTTCAGAGTCTAGACAGGACTGGTGGAGCCCTCCTCTACTCACCAGGGAAAGTGTGTCAGATCACTGTGGCATGCTGTATGCACCACAACATCACCCTGTGAAGGAAAATTCGTATATCCCATTGAAGGGTGAGCCTGCAGTGGCACTGGGAGAGAATCCTGAAATCCCAAGTGAGGATGACAACGGTGAATAGAAAGAAGCTCTCATCCACAGCTACATCTCATGAGTGTAAGTATGTCTTGTGATGTCAGGACTGTGACTATACAATGAACTGTAGTTTTATGAATGTGTGGAGTTCAGTGTTTTTGCTGCAATTAGGTGTTAGTTTCTTTACAATGTACTTTGTTTTTCAGATGCTCACAATGTGACTTGTGTCAAATGTATGGTTTCAAGCCTGTACTCCTTGTTTGTTCATTGTAGAGGTACCTTCACCATAACATCTTCATCTGAACATTTCAGAGCTGTGGCATTGACAGGTATGTTATGCTGTTGTGACATTTGAAGGGGACATGGATTGTTCCAGGTAATGTAGGTCACAGAGTTTTACTGTATGAGATCGTAACCAAGAAAGCTTGCACAGTGTTTGGGTGGAAGGTCAGAAGTGTCTATTGGGCTTGTTTTGTGTGCTGTGGTGGGCCTTATGCTTCATGTGTGTCATCATGTGGCCATAAAATATGTAACCCTAGCTCATGACTAAGTCAGTTTTCCTTCACATTGGTTAACACTCTTTTTGCATGACCATAGCTGTAGATGTGTTTCGTCATTGTAGTGCCTGTGCCACAACACTGAACTATTTTGTGTCATACCACCAGATGCATGGGCAGTGGATTATGATGGCCCTGTGATCAGGGACTATTGTACTGCCTTCTGCCTGTATATTGGATTATATGATGTTGATTGTCTTTGGTGTGGTATGTAATAGGGATCAAGCTGATGACATCAACCACATCAATATTTGCCTATTCCACAGGACAATGTCTGACAGAATCCCTTCCTTCTGTGATCTGGGGATCTGTACCTGTCAATATGTTCACTTACTCAGTAAGAATGAATCATTCCTGACTTCCCATAGCTGAGATACGATTAGAGTCTATGGGGGTGATTCTGACCGCGGCGGACGGCGGTCGCCGCCCGCCAAGCGGTTCCCGCCGAAAGACTGCTCCGCGGTCAAAAGACCGCGGCGGTCATTCTGGCTTTCCCACTGGGCTGGCGGGCGACCGCCGAAAGTCCGCCCGCCAGCCCAGCGGGAAACACCCTTCCCACGAGGACGCCGGCTCAGAATGGAGCTGGCGGAGTGGGAAGGTACGACGGGTGCAGTTGCACCCGTCGCGAATTTCAGTGTCTGCAAAGCAGACACTGAAATTCTTCGTGGGGCCCTCTTACGGGGACCCCTGCAGTGCCCATGCCATTGGCATGGGCACTGCAGGGGCCCCCAGGGGCCCCGCGGCACCCCCTACCGCCATCCTGTTCCTGGCGGGAGACCCGCCAGGAACCGGATGGCGGTAGGGGGTGTCAGAATCCCCATGGCGGCGGAGCGCGCTCCGCCGCCATGGAGGATTCTCAAGGGCAGCGGTGTACCGCCGACTTTCCGTTTCTGGCCGCGGCTGAACCGCCGCGGTCAGAATGCCCAGCGGTGCACCGCCAGCCTGTTGGCGGTGCTACCGCCGACCTCCGCCATGGCGGTAATTACCGCCAGGGTCAGAATGACCCCCTATGTGCTGAACACTGTAATAAAAGTTTTACTTTCAGCAGACACTTGTGTTTATGTGTTTGTGTAGGAGGGTTGAAATACTGAGCTGGACACTGTGTGCGTGTAACATTTCCCATCTTGAACATTTACCTTGGACCATCATTGTATAATTCACATGGTCTGACATATTTACATGGCTAAGTATGACATCAAAATCAGCAGACAATGAGTCCATGAACTGTGATTTTATTGTGCAGCTATGACTAACAGAAAATATATGTGACATGACTCAACAAAAATTCAAATGTGAAGGCGTCAGTCATGTTGAATGAAATCTTTGGAGTAGGTGCCACACCACAGGGAGTCCAAAGTCCTTCAGAAAAGATAGATGGTACATTATCAGTCCAGAGTGAAAGGGTAACACACAAAGGAGATCCTTAAGGAAGAGGGCTATTACTGGCAGTGGTGGGTGTCCTGCCATCCACACCTCCTGGATTCTTTGCTGGACATCCCCATTTGTGTGGGGGTGATCTGCTGCTACAAAGGCAAGGGTGTCTGGGACTTGTTGCTCTACTGGCAAGGCCTCACTTCCGGTTGCTGGCACCATTGTTGATGGGACTCCTGTTAATGAGCCAAAGGAAGGGGTAGACTGTAGTTGAAAAGCCATGCTCAGGGTGGTGTGTATGTTCCTCAAAACCCATGTTAGTGAGGCCATGTTGGTATTGTGGGCGTTCATCTGATCATGTATGTCCCTATGCATGTCCCTCTGTAACTGCTTGATTTACTGGTGTTCGTTCAACACCTGGTCTATCACACCTTGGGACTCCTGATAGACACCCAAGACGTGGTAGATGGTGTCCTGGTCAAGAGCAGTCTCAGTGGCCTCACCCCGCTGGCCCACATCATCCTTCCCATGTACCCTACCTCGACGAGCATCTGTACTTGCCACATGGTTCCCTCTCCAACTTGTTCTTAGACCCTCATTGTCTGAAGTGATGCACTGCAACTCAGGATCTAGGACTGGGGGGCATGAGATGGTGGACAATGTTCCAGGGGCAAAAGTTGGTGTGAATGGTTCCCTGGGATGTTGAAGCAACAGGGCTGAGAGGTAACATTGTGTGATCAGTGAGACTCACTGTTACCATCTGACCAGGATGCCCAGATGGGCCAGAACTGTCCTCCACATCCAGATGTCCAGGAGTGTCGTCATCACTGAGGGCTTCATCTGGGGGATAGTGGCAGTCTGTTCCTTGACCTCTGTGTGCTCAGTGGAAGATCCACCTGTTGATGTAAAACATACATTGTTACTGGTTGTATTGTGACATCTACTTCCAAAGGTTTTGTATTACAATAAGCAGCGACTTTGGACAAAGTTCAGTTGTAGTTAATCCAGCTGTGGCAAGTAAGCATGGCATTGGCTGATTTGACAAAACATGTGTGAAGCATGCCAACCCAATATAATTCAAGCTGCTGTTGAGATGTGCATATCAGTTGCACTTTGGAGGATGGCCTGAAAATGACATCTTATCACCAGTGCAGCCAAACAGTGGAGTGTCAAGATATGGCTTTGACCATTCGTAGGCCTAATTAAGTGGTATGCAGGCAGACCCAGGACTTTGCTGTATACATGACTGGAGTCATCATGTGCACAGTGCTGTGCCATAGTGTCTGTTGCTGCCAATCTGGTAATGCATCATGAGGCCTTAGGGATACTTGTAGTACAAAATAGATAAGGGATCACTCCTGCCTTCAATAGTTTCATCTTGGCATAGTAAGTTAAGATGGAGCTAGATAGACAGACACGTCTCCGGTTTGAGCATGGTGTGTGCTTGATCACTTCCAGGTGATTACACTTCTATTGAGAGTTGACAAACAGGGGTTTTTGGACAAGTGACCACTGGGCTGGTGGTTGGAGTTACTGAAACAAGGGCTGCTGGGAGTTGCAGTCAGGTCACACTCTCTACTACGCACACACTTAACAAATGTTCTAACCCCAAGTAAGTAAACTTCATTTGAGAGTTCACTAACAGATGTACTGGGGCAAGTGACCACTGAGCTGCTTTTTGGAATTACAGAAACAGGGCCCTCTTGGATTTCAGTAAGGCCACTCCCTCTACTACACACACTCGACAACATTATTCCCCCAGGTGAGTAAACTTTATTTATGATTTCACTTGCATATGAATTAGTGCAAGTGACCACTGGGCTGATGGTTGGGTGTACAGAAACAGGGCATCCTGGGAGTTGTAGTCAGGTCACTCTCTCTACTTCCCAATACTTGACAAATGGTATCCCCCCCCAGGTGAGTAAACTTCAATTGTGAGCTGAAAAAAAGGGGTTTTTGGACAAGTGAACACTGGCTGGAGGTTGGAGTAACTGAAACTGGGCATGCTAGGAGTTGGAGTCTGGTCACTCTATCTACACCCCAATACTTGACAAATGTTGTCCCCCGGGTAAGTAAACTTCATTTGAGAGTTCACTAACAGATGCATTGGGACAAGTGACCACTGTGCTGGTGTTTGGAGTTACAGAAATAGGGTCTGCTCGGAGTTGCAGTCAGGTCACTTTCTATACTCCCCAGCACTTGAAAACTGTTGTGTATTACATATTTGTAGGTAGGCTGCATTTATGTTCGAGTACACAATTTCATTTTAGGACATACTTGAATACTGGAAAGTGTTTCTGTTATTTTAAGATTTCCAGGCCCCATTTGGACATGGGCCGTGGAAACTGTGCTGTTGGGTCCAATGATACACACTGGCAGTGTGTAAACTCAGATACTCTGGGTATTGAGTGGGGGACATGAACAAGACAATGGGAAAAGGCAAGCTGTGAGCATGCATGGCATTGCATTTTTTGACATTTTTTGTGTTGGAACTTACCAGGCTCCACTCCTCCAGGTATTCCTGTGAAGCCCTCAGGATGCAGAATGGCCAAGACCTTTTCCTCCAAGTGAAAGAGTATTGATGGGGCAATGTGAGAGCACTGCCAGAGTTCTTGGCCTGCAGCTGGTGCCTGGAAACCAGGAACAGACCTTGCCACTGAGGTCATTATACCTCTTCTTAGTGTTCATCTTCGTGTACAGGGTGGGGCCTACAGCATTCACTCTGTTGATGATCCTGTCCCACATTTCAATTTTCCTACTGGAAGGAGTATGTTGGACTTGTGCTCTGAACAATTCTGGCTCTACTCTTATGATTTCATCCACCATGACTCTTAACTCAACTTCAGAAAAACTGGGATTTTTTATGTGTGACATGGTGGAAAAACAAGAAAGGATGACTTACTTAACAGGGAAGTGCAAAAGGGTGTGAATGGTCAAACGTGTGTACCGGCTGTTATATGGGATGGTGAAAAAAGGGGTGCCTAATCTATGTACTCTACAAAATATGATGCCCATGCTTTGTTGTCTTCTAGTGGAAATGCAAAGGATTGTGGTCTGTGAAGGGCTGTGTTTTATAATGTCCTTGGCAGATGGGTCCACAGGGCCAATGTGTGTCAGCTGTGTTGTTTTAGAATTCATCCAATGTGCACTTTTCTGTTACTTTACTAACTGTGAACCACTGTGGTCGACCGCCATGAGGGCACCACCATGGCGACTATGTGATTATAATAGGCTCGGTGGTTGTCCATGGTGTTGGCAGGTCTGAGAGTCAGACAGTCAGTATCCAAGTTATCATGCTTCTGGCAGTCTGCCTTTTTCGCTTTGCCATCCTCCATGTATAATACAGCAGGCTAGAAGACCACCAGTGTGGCAATCTTTCCAGGAAAGCCAACACAGCGGTCTGGCGGCCTGACCACCAAACTCATAATCAGGGCCTTAGTCACTTCTTTGGAGCTTGGATTCCTCTTGTGGTGCAAGGCTGTACATTGTAGGAAAACAGGGCTCCATGAGGCCAGATACCTTTTCCATCCTGTCCCACTTAAACAGATTTGCTTCTACAGAAAAGCTTCAAGTGAGAGCAACTTTCATCTTTGGTCAGGGGCAACAAACTTTCTTCTGAATGATTTGGCAGGTTTGTCCCACTCTTCCGTCAATTCTCCAGGGAAAACATTTTTTAAAAGTTTCTAATTCTCAGGATTTAGGGTTATGCAAGAGGACTACACTCTTATTATCAGCCAAGGGTTCAAGGACCTCAGGACTCACTCCAACAGAAGCCACCATCAAGGTCCATGGAGACAAGAAGCAACTGCTCAGCTGTGTTCTTCCAGGAAGTGGGCTTCTATCAGTTTTTGTGTCCCTGTAGTTTATGAGGAGGTCAGCCAACAGACCTTTGAAATCTACTTTGTAGTCCCTGGATGCCTAGTCCCTAGGGTAATTCTCACAGGTCCCAACAGCAGTTGATACCCTTCCTCTGTCTTCTGTAGGTTAAATAGCTTCCAAAAGCGGATGTCTAAGGGTGCCATATTTATGTGTGGTACTAGACTGTTGGTGGGTGTGAATCTGAACCCATCCCTAACCACAGGGAAGAGGTTTCCAGGGGTAACCCTACCCGCTTTTGCATCTGTCCCTGTGTGTCAAACTGCAGGCAATCCCAAAGTGCCCATCTCCATCTAAATCCAAAATGGCAGAATCTTTCCTACTTTACTACTAGTAAATGTACTAGTAGTAACTTACCTTTGTGAATGCTGAAAAGTAGTAAAGTTAGACTTTTGCTCTAAGGTAGACTTTTGATCTAAGCTTAGACTTCAGGTCTAAACTTAGACTTCAGGTGTAAAGTTATACTCCAGTGTAAAGTTAGGCTTCAGCTGCGAACTATGGGCCAGATGTGGGTAAGTGCCAAATTGCGAGTTGCAATTTGCGAGTCATAGCGACTCGCAAATTGCAACTCGCAATTCGCGATGCAGAAAGGTGTCTCAGACACCTTCTGCGACTCGCTATGGGGTTGCAAAGACCCACCTCATGAATATTTATGAGGTGAGTCGCAGTTTGCGACCCCATAGCGAGTTGAGGCACTCACGGGGATGGTGGCCTGCTAGAGACAGCATACCACCATGTCCGTGACTGCTTCTAAATAAAGCAGTTTTTTTTTCTCTTTGCAGCTCGTTTTCCTTAAAGGAAAACGAGCTGCAAATAGAAAAAATAACAAAACCTTTTTGTTTCGGTTTTTTTCAGAGTAGGCAGTGGTCCATAGGACCACTGCCTGCTCTGAAAAAATAATTTTGTGAGCATTCACAAAGGGGAAGGGGTCCCATGGGGACCCCTTCCAGTTTGCAAATGAGTTACCATCCACTTCAAGTGGATGGTAACTGCGAGTTGATTTGCGACCGCATTCGCGGTCACAAATCAACTCTACATCGCGTTGCGACTCGCAAATAGGAAGGGAACACCCCTTCCTATTTGCGAGTCAGAAACACATTTTGCGAGTCGGTACCGACTCGCAAAATGTGTTTCTGCATCGTGTAACGGCTTTTGCACCTGGCAAACAGCGTTTTTCGCCGTTTGCGAGGCGCAAAAGCCTTCCGACATCTGGCCCCTAGACTCTAGACTTTGCAGGTCTAAACTTACTTTTGGTCTAACTTTACCTTTGTGAATCAGGCCCTCTTTGTCATCTCTTTGGCTGTGATGTCTCTTGGTTGGCTATTCATGTGAGATCTTGTATTTCACTAAATATAGTACTGCTGTTTTGATTTCTTCCCATCCACCTAAGTTCTCAATTGCCAATACTGGGCACCCCCACACCATTGCACCTCCTTTGTTTGTGTCCTTCTTCTTCTGCTTGAGTTGGGGACATGGTATGTCTACTGTGCCTTTCCTTTCCTGTGTTTCTTTCTTTCGCCACAGTATTGCAGTTCTGTAATTTGATGCACAGATGAGAGACTGCTTTCTCCATAAGGGTTCCTCGCTGTTCTAGCATCTCTGCTGCACTGTCTGCAAGCTGTGTAGCTGGAAAGACTCGGAGCATATTTTCAAGCCCCTAGCACCACCGGAGGGTCACTTTTTGTGATGCACCAGTGACACTGTACATGTGCCATATTTACACCAGCTTGGAAATACGGCCCCTTGACAGGCAGCAGGTTCTAGGGGTATTCAATGGGAGTTGCTGTTGGCATTCAACAGCAACTCCGATTGCATTTTGACGCTGTAAGGAAATGCCTCCTTGGCATGGTTACCCCCTGACTATTTGCCTTTGCTGATGCTAAGTTTTGATTTGAAAGTGTGCTGAGGTCTGCTAACTGGCCCCAGCAACAGTGTTCTTTCCCTAACCTGTACTTTTGTTTCCACAATTGGCACACCCTGGCATCCAGGTAAGTCCCTTGTAACTGGTACCCCTGGTACAAAGGGCCCTGATGCCAGGGAAGGTCTCTAAGGGCTGCAGCATATCTTATGCCACCCTGGGGACCCCTCACTCAGCACAGACACACTGCTTGCCAGCTTGTGTGTGCTAGTGAGGACAAAATGAGTAAGTCGACATGGCACTCTCCTCAGGGTGTCATGCCAACCTCACACTGCCTATGCAGTATAGATAAGTCACCCCTCTAGCAGGCCTTACAGCCCTAAGGCAGGGTGCACTATACCATAGGTGAGGGCACCAGTGCATGAGCACTGTGCCCCTACAGTGTCTAAGCAAAACCTTAGACATTGTAAGTGCAGGGTAGCCATAAGAGTATATAGTCTGGGAGTCTGTCATGCACGAACTCCACAGCACCATAATGGCTACACTGAAAATTGTGAAGTTTGGTATCAAACTTCTCAGCACAATAAATGCACACTGATGCCAGTGTACATTTTATTGTAACATACACCCCAGAGGGCACCTTAGAGGTGCCCCCTGAAACCTAAAACGACTTTCTGTGTAGGCTGACTAGTTCTAGCAGCCTGCCACACACCAGACATGTTGCTGGCCACATGGGGAGAGTGCCTTTGTCACTCTGTGGCTAGCAACAAAGCCTGTACTGGGTGGAGGTGCTTCACACCTCCCCCTGCAGGAACTGTAACACCTGGTGGTGAGCCTCAAAGGCTCACCCCCTTTGTTACAGCACCACAGGGCACTCCAGCTAGTGGAGTTGCCCGCACCCTCCGGCCACGGCCCCACTTTTGGCGGCAAGGCCGGAGGAGATAATGAGAAAAACAAGGAGGAGTCACTGGGCAGTCAGGACAGCCCCTAAGGTGTCCTGAGCAGAGGTGACTCTGACTTTTAGAAATCCTCCATCTTGCAGATGGAGGATTCCCCCAATAGGGATAGGAATGTGACCCCCTCCCCTTGGGAGGAGGCACATAGAGGGTGTACCCACCCTCAGGGCTAGTAGCCATTGGCTACTAACCCTTCAGACCTAAACACACCCTTAAATTTAGTATTTAAGGGCTCCCCAAAACCTAGGAACTCAGATTCCTGCAACCTAAGAAGAAGAGGACTGCTAAGCTGAAAAACCCTGCAGAGAAGACGGAGACACCAACTGCTTTGTCCCCAGCTCTACTGGCCTGCCTCGCCACTTCTAAAGACAATGCTCCAGCGACATTTTCCACAGGGACCAGCGACCTCTGAAGCCTCAGAGGACTGCCCTGCATCTAGAAGGACCAAGAACTCCCGAGGACAGCGGCTCTGTTCACCAAAGACTGCAACTTTGCAACAAAGAAGCAACTTTGAAACAACTCGCGTTTCCTGCCGGAAGCGTGAGACTTGGCACTCTGCACCCGACGCCCCCGGCTCGACTTGTGGAGAACAATCACTTCAGGGAGGACTCCCCGGCGACTGCAAGACCGTGAGTAGCCAGAGTTGACCCCCCTGAGCCCCCACAGCGACGCCTGCAGAGGGAATCCCGAGGCTCCCCCTGACCGCGACTGCCTGCTTCTAAGAACCCGACGCCTGGTAGGGACACTGCACCCGCAGCCCCCAGGACCTGAAGGATCCAACCTCCAGTGCAGGAGCGACCCCCTGGTGGCCCTCTCCCTTGGCCAGGTGGTGGCTACCCCGAGGAGCCCCCCCCCCTTGCCTGCCTGCATCGCTGAAGAGACCCCTTGGTCTCCCATTGCTTTCTATTACAAACCCGACGCGTGTTTGCACACTGCACCCGGCCGCCCCCGCGCTGCTGAGGGTGTACTTTCTGTGCTGACTTGTGTCCCCCCCGGTGCCCTACAAAACCCCCCTGGTCTGCCCTCCGAAGACGCGGGTACTTACCTGCTGGCAGACTGGAACCGGGGCACCCCCTTCTCCATTGAAGCCTATGCGTTTTGGGCACCACTTTGACCTCTGCACCTGACCGGCCCTGAGCTGCTGGTGTGGTAACTTTGGGGTTGCTCTGAACCCCCAACGGTGGGCTACATTGGACCCAAACTTGAACCCCGTAGGTGGTTTACTTACCTGCAAAAACTAACAAACTCTTACTCCCCCCAGGAACTGTTGAAAATTGCACTGTGTCTAGTTTTAAAATAACTATATGTGATTTATGTGAAAACTGTATATGCTATTTTGCTAATTCAAAGTTCCTAAAGTACTTACCTGCAATACCTTTCATTTGAAGTATTACATGTAAATCTTGAACCTGTGGTTCTTAAAATAAACTAAGAAAATATATTTTTCTACACAAAAACCTATTGGCCTGGAATTGTCTTGGAGTGCGTGTTCCTCATTTATTGCTTGTGTATGTACAAGAAATGCTTAACACCACTCCTTTGATAAGCCTACTGCTCGACCACACTACCACAAAATAGAGCATTAGTATTATCTCTTTTTGCCACTATCTTCCCTCTAAGGGGAACCCTTGGACTCTGTGCATACTATTCCTTACTTTGAAATAGTGCATACAGAGCCAACTTCCTACACACGCTGCCCCAGATTTATGGGATTTTGTAAACCTGTGGCAGCTCCAAAATCTAGCGCCACCCCACGGGTGGCGTTAGCATGGCGCAACAAGGAGAAATGCTTTAATTTTTCCTTGTTTTTTTGCTCTTTCTATGTGTGCTGCACTCTGCAGCACACATAGAAGGAGCAACTCACTATTAAAGATTGTTTTTATGCAGAAAGGCATACCTTCCTGCACAAAAAAGACCTCCCCTCAACACAGCCATCCTTGCCATGACGTAAGGGTGGCTGCATTGGCGCTTGGCAGCTAATTTATTGTGGGCTCGGGAAGAACACAAGGATTTGTCGTATTCTCTTAAATATGGAGCATCCCTGCGTTTTGGAAGTGACGCAGCACGGAGCTGCCAGTTTTGGCACAGCGGCCGCGCTGCACCACTCCCAGTAAATATGCCCCTCTGTTCTCCAGGGTCTTAATCTCCTCGGAATACAACAGTGTTGGACTTTTGACCTTATGCAGGGTCTTCCCCAGTCTTTTTGCCTCCTTCCTCCTAGTTTTTCTGACCTCTCGCTGTTGGCTCTAGGACTCTGAGCACTTTATCACTGCTGACCAGTGCTAAAGTGCAGGTGCTCTCCCATCTAAAGTTGGTATGATTGGCTTATACCTAATTGGCATATTTAATTTACCTATAAGTCCCTTGTACAGTGGTATCTCTATACCCAGGGCCTGTAAATTAAATACTACTAGTGGGCCTGCAGCGCTGCTTGCGCCACACACTAAAGTAGACTTTCAAACCTGTCTCAGGCGTGCCCAGTTTTCTGCCACAGGGACCTGGCATCTAAACTTACTTGCCAGGCCCAGAACTCCCCTTTTACTACATGTAAGTCACCCCTAAGGTACACCCTAACTAGCCCTATGGGCAGGGTGCCATGTATGTAGAAAGGCAGGACATGTGCCATATTGCATGGCCTGTCCGGGTAGTGACAAACAGCCTAACTTGGTGTCTCACTGCTGTGAGTGCTGCCTTCTCATAGGATTGCATTAGAAATGCCCCGCCTTATGTGTAAAGGGTATTGTCTGATTTGTAAGGGGTAGCGTAGGCGTGTTTGGTATGGTTGTGATGGTGATGATAAATACTGCTTACTGGTGTGGGTGTATTTTTTATTACTATCACAGAAATGCCACTTCTAGAAAGTGCACATTTATCTGTACTTATGACTCTGGTGTTTTGCAGCTTGACTCCAATCCACGTCTGGGCAGAGTGACAGTTGGGGCTTTGTGCATACTTTTCAGACAGCCTGTACACAGGGAGGGTGGGGGTGTCACAGAGGTGCATCTGCATTCTGAATAGTCTTCCCGGGCTGGGGCTGAGAGAAGGGAGAGGCGAGGCACACCTGCATTTGTAAAGACTGTGCCCTGGCCTCACACAATAGGGTCGTTATCCCCTCACTGATGTTTGGAACCTGTGCTGAAAGGAGAGAGGGGGCACTCCCAGAACCAGTTGTAACTGGCTGGAACCTCCTCTCCCTACTATTGTAAAACACTGTAAGAACTGACTAAAAGTACAGGGGAATTTTCCCCCACAATTTGGAGACTCTTGGAATCATCTTGGAACTGGACACCAAAGGCTAAAAGGACTCACCAGGAACCGCCATGGACTGCTGCTGCTGTGCTGACCTGTGACCTACCTGGTCACTGTGAAGGACTTGCCACTTGCTGCCTTTCCCTTGTGCTGGCCTGTAGCTGGGCCCTCCACCTGAGGACCTTGTCTTAAGATTCTGCTCCCCAGGACCAGGGTGCTGTGGCCCCTGACCCCTGCATCCATTTCTTTAAGAGGGGTGCTTCTCCGTGGTTGCGGCTGCCATAGCGCTGATTGCAGCGTGCTTATGGAGCCTTGGGAGCTTGTAGGCTCCTTGCTGCATTGTGCCCCTTTAAATAAGATCACTGCAGCGGCCAGGAAGCTGGAAGAACACTTGCGCACCGCATCGGGTGCAGGCGAATGTCTGCTCGGGCCCCAGGACGGGTCCGATCTTCTTGTGGCTTCACGGCAGGACCAGGGGAAGGCGCGGGGAGTGCCCCCTTCCCCCTGGCCTCTGTGTTAGGAGCAGGACACTCCTTTTCTGTTGTTAGGTAAAACGGGCATTATTGTGGCCCCCCCCCTTGATGGAAGGGCCAGGGGAGGCCCGGGGGGGCCCCTTGAGATCGCGGGTCCCAGGAGGGGCCTGTCATTAAACCGGAGGGGGTGCGTGGTGCCCCCCTCCTGCCCTAAGTTGTTTTTGCTGGCTTTGGCCCCCCTCGTTAGGGCCGGTTGAGACCCTGGGGGGCCCCCAGTAATCACAGTCCCCAGAGGGGCCTGTCTATAAAAGAGAGGAGGTGCATGTCGCCCTCCTCTGACCCCAGAGTATAAGGGAGGCCCCCGTTTTGCACATAGGAGCGCCGGGGGCCCCATTGTTCGCCTTCTAGGCACTGGAGGTGCCTTCATCCAACCAGGTACTGTTTAAAGGACCAATATAGTTGCAATCCAAAGTTCTTTCTACAGACTTTTGTTTGATTCATATATTACCTACCTGCGTTTGATGTTTTTACATATGTGTATGCAAATGTTCCTTTGATGGACCTGCTTGCTAATATGTTTTTTCTAACTTGCCATATGTTTTCTAATGTTCCTACTATGGGCATTTTATGATATCCTTATGACAATTGCTGTGATGTAATAACGTGTTTTCCTGACTACTCCTTATGTTGCAGAATACTGAGTAACCTGTGTGTTATGTGTGACTACTGCTAGGTTGCAGAGTAACTAATGTGTAACGTTCTGACAACTGCTAAGGTAGCAGGATAGTACTGATATGTGATGTTTGGTCTGATGATTGCCTTGTGTACAATACGGGTATATTTTCATATAATCTGGTGTTGTGTTTCCTTTGTTGTGTCACGTGTGTTGTGTGTGTTGTGCAAACGCTTTACACATTAACTCTGGGTTAAGCCTCACTGCTCGTGCCATGCTACCAAGGGGGTGAGCAGGGGTTATCTTGGACGTGTAACTCCCTTGCCCTGACTAGAGTGGGTAAGTTCTGCTTGGCTGAGGTGCATACCCTAGCCAACCAGAAACCCCATTTCTAACAAACAGTGAGTCAGTATTTTGGGAGAATTGTAGGAAAAGCTTCAACAGTACCAATTTCAATCAATGTTAAAGGTCATCAGAGCTTCCAACTGTTAAATTCAGTAAAACTTCAAATCTGAATTCAGTCTGTCTTTTGTTTTTTAACATATAATCATTTTATTATAAAATGTATTTTTATTTCTGTTCACTTTTTGCTTATTTTCCTTCTTATACCTTCTATACTTTTACAAAATATTGTTTTGTTTTTGTGCGCTGTTCAGATTTCTTCTATCTCTCAGGGTGAGGTTTGTGGTTTGCAAATGTGTAACTTAATAAATAACTTCGAACAAAGCAGGGCGGTTATATTGATAGTAGCGAGTTATTGGCGAATATCTGGTCGCAAACTGCGACTCACTAGGATTGGACGCCATCACAGGAATGTGATGGCTGGGGTCAGTAATTACGTGGCTTGCAATAACGTTACAATAAAGTAAACTTTTTTTTTTTAAATGCCGCAAAATGTTCCTAAAAGAAAAAGGACTGTGGGGCATATTTATACTCCGTTTGCGCCGAATTTGCGTTGTTTTTTTCGACGCAAATTCGGCGCAAAACTAATGCCATATTTATACTTTGGCGTTAGACGCGTCTAGCGCCAAAGTATGAGGAAAGAGCATCATTTTTTTGCGTGAACGCCTTCCTTGCGTTAATGAGATGCAAGGTAGGCGTTCCCGTCTAAAAAAATGACTGCGACGCAAATGCGTCGTATTTATACTCTCGGGCAAAAATCACGCCCGGGAGTAGGCGGGGCAAAAAAACCCGCATTTGCGCCGGATTTTAGCGCCTGGGTCAGGGCAGGCGTTAAGGGACCTGTGGGCTCAAAATGAGCCCACAGCTGCCCTCCCATGCCCCCAGGGACCCCCCCTGCCACCCTTGCCCACCCCAGGAAGACACCCAAGGATGTAGGGACCCATCCCAGGGACATTCAGGTAAGTTCAGGTAAGTATAATTTTTTTTTTTTTAATATTTTTTTTGGGCATAGGGGGGCCTGATTTGTGCCCCCCTACATGCCTCAATGCCCAATGACCATGCCCAGGGGGCATAAGTCCCCTGGGCATGGCCATTGGGCAAGGGGGCATGACTCCTGTCTTTACTAAGACAGGAGTCATGTAAATGGCGTCTGGGCGTCGTAAAAAATGGCGCAAATCGGGTGGAGGCGATTTTTTGGCGTCAACCTGACTTGCACCATTTTTAAGACGCCCTAACGCCATTTTTCCCTACGCCGGCGCTGCCTGGTGTACGTGTTTTTTTTCCACGCACACCAGGCAGCGCCGGTCTGCTAGCGCCGGCTAACGCCATTCAATAAATACGGCGCCCGCATGGTGCTTCAGAATGGCGTTAGCCGGCGCAAAACTTTTTGACGCTAAACTGCGTTAGCGCAGTTTAGCGTCAAAAAGTATAAATACGGGCCTGTGTTTAAAAAAAAAAAATAATTCAGTTTGCAGTGCTGCGGTTTAGTAAATTACTAAAATTAGTTTTTCGGTCACAAACTCCAAATCGCAGCGTTTGAGAGCGAAATACTGCTTTGTACATCTGGCCCCCTCTAAACTTCACTCGTCTTTCATGGTGTGCTTTATAAAAGAGCTGGCACCTAGGAGATCTGAAGGCGTTTTACAGAATGCCTCCTCAAATGTTAAAAATAAAATGTCAGAGAGAGCGCAAATATACCATTTTTGTCACTTGTATTCTATGTCATGTTATGAATGGCATTAATTTGGGTAATAGTAGCATAAGTTACTAGCATAAGTGCGGTATGAAGCCTTACATAAGAAAAGGGTGTATGTAGGGCTTGCAGTTGTAGCACCGAGAAATTCCATTATTTTCACTGTGTTTATTTGTAAAGATGGTACGCTTGTAAGTTGTCTTCACTTTGTAGATGTAAAATCCTCATACATATGTATGAAAACGACACGAATTATGTTTACTTTACTTTTTTCAATTGGCTTATTATTGCATGAAAATGTGTTTCATAAAGAAAAATTGGCACTCATTGGAAATTAATTATAGGCGGTGCACGTGCTACATTTGGCGATCGAGTCAGTTTAATCAACTTTTGCGCTGGTGCCCAAAACCTTTCGAGGTATGAGATAAAACAAAATATGTTTTTGAGTTCATATTGCACGTACAGCTAAAAAAAAAAGTCCACATCATTTCGTCTTGTTTGTTGCACGAGCGCAACTTTTCTGTAACATGGCCCTAGATAACTCGATAAACTTCTCACCTCTGTAATGTTTAAATCTCATTGCTAAGTAAAGCCTTTAGACAGTGAGATACATTAAAATGTAAATAAAATAATGATGTCTCAACATTTCCTTTAAAAATACCCTAATTCTAAAAGCTGATTGAGAAAGAGTCAACCAACATGCGTCAGTAGGTGGCAGCATTGCCCTGGTCTGCAGCCTCTGACTGAGTGACAGATTAATTCTTCCCACTGGAAGTTCTGCTAAAAGAGTGTACTTTGACCTTTGTAAATGTGTCACCCCAGCTGAGAGGCGCGGGGTGGAAGTAGCTCTTTGCTCCCGTACTGTTCGCCTGAGACTGGCTCTGGTAATTAGACACTTCAAGCACTCAAGGCAGATTTGCCTGAGTTATGTGTTCCGCTGCTTGTTTTTGCTACGTGACACAACCGGAATTCTGTAGCTGGCATTTAACGAAGCAAGTTCTCACTCCTCTACAAGCAGGCATTGATTATGATTTTTTGGGGTGTGTGACAACACGTGATTGTTTTCCAAGTGGTCTTAATGAAGAAAAGTTATTCAACGAGTTAACATAGCAGGAAAGGATGCTTGCATGTTTTCCCTCGGTTCAGTTTGAAAGCAGTTACAGATTAAACACGAAGGTGGCTGTTTTCCAGCAGAATTAATGTTGTTCTTATTGTAATTGTTCTCACATTTGAAGCATAGCTATGGGATTAGTCTTGGCATCTTTATTTCTCATTCGCGAGAAGGCTGCGCGCGCCCATGTCGGCCTTTGTTGCAAAGAGCTGCTAATTCGAGCTAATTTAACACTGAATAGTTTTAGACGTGTGAAGCAGATCGCCGTGGTTTAAATCCGGGATCAAAAAGGCCATTTTTTTCACAGCTGAAGTGCATCGTTTTTATCCTCGTGTCAGGACTGAGAATAATTCCATCTGATAAAATCAGTTCCATGAAATACTGCCGCCGAAGAGATCTCTGCTAATGACTTCAGATGTGTAGTTAGTTTATCTTCCAGTGCAAATCAATTAGCCTTTGATTTTCTCTGTGCCCTTGACGCTGAGTGGCAACATTTTTTTTTTAAGTTAGACTGGGGTTTTGTTGCTCGTGCTTCCTGCTAAAGCTTCTGCATTGCTTAACTACAGTGGTGTCAGTTTTTACTGGCTATTACCCATAACATTAATCTCCCCCTGCACTGAGCATCTCCCAATACACTCCCTCGATTTAAATGCACAGAAGCAGCATCGGTCTAAACTGTGAAAGAGGGAATCTCCCATCAGTCGTCCCATTTTTCTTGATATAGCAGTTCCTTCGCTAGACCTAGTGTAAATATATGTGCCAGGCTTGTATAAAAATAAAGTGATGGCACGGTGAACCTCAGTGATTTTATATTGTGGGCAGTGTTCATTACTACCTAAGTAGACAGGTAGTCTGAAAACGCTACCTTTTGTTCTGTTTCATTTTTTTGTAAGTGCCTTTGTTTATATGCATTAGCCAGCAAGGTGTATGAGAATTGCTGTCGACTTGCTCAGTAACTACTTGCCTTGATAATAGAAGATATTTATGGAAAGTAAAACTGTCTCACACTAAGGGACATATTTACAAGTTTTTGGGGCAGGACAGCACTACAAGCCTTCTTGCTGCACTGCCCTGCATCAAAAGAAAAGCGCAGGAATGCCCCGTATCTACGAGATATTGGGCATTCCTGTCCATTTACCCTGCATTGGTGCAAAATTGGCTGCCACGCGCCAATGCACGGGGTGTCTGCATTGCAGCAATAATTGTTTTTGTGCAGAAAGGGACACCTTCCTGCACAAAACAATCACAAGAGGCGTTTTCCTCTTCTTATGTGCGCTGCAGAATGCAGCATATATAGAAAAAGGAAAAACTGAGAGAAATAAAGGTAGTTGTTCTTGTTGTTCCTCCTTTAAGTCTCCCCTTGGGAGGGGTAGGCTTTTGACGTATTCCCAGGTTTACGAAATCTCACAAATCTGAGAATGTGTCAAAAGCCATGGGTGTTACATGGCAACACCCACTGTAATGCCCAAGGCATGCTTCCCTGTTGCAGGGTGAGTCAGCACAGCGACTTGCACTGCATTGATTCAGTCCATATTTACAAGGGCATGAAAAGCCACACAGGGTGGCTTTATGTGGCCGTGTAAATATGTCCCTGCAGTGTGCGCCAGCAGACTGTCACTAAAGGTGTCTTTTCCATGGCACACAGGGGCTAGTAAACATGCCACTAATAATCTACAAGTTTATCTTTTCTCAGTGGATATTCTAGACTGGCGCTTCATGCTCAAATGAACTGCATAAGAATATTCCTCTTCAAAATATCAATGGGCCACTACGCGAAGCTACTATCCCAAAATGATTTGAATATTACAAATATATTCCATAACGATGGTAACAAAGTACACACTATTTCTATATAGTATCATGTGTGAGTTTCTTATTTGTTTGGCACCCTTTCCAATAAAGCAGAAAGCAGAACATTTCATAGGTACTAAAATGACTGCTATAATTGTTTTTCCAAGTGTTGGTTTTCTGGAGACGATTCAGCTTAGTTGACATCACATAACCTTGCTTAAGTAGGCCAACTTTCGAATATTGTACACATATTGTTAGAATCATAGCCCTTACACACCATCCAGTGTGTTTTCCAAAATGACTGACTTTCTGAATTCCTAGTTAACTGGAGATTCATGTGCAAATGGAAACTTTTTCATTTAAATAGAATGTTGTCCAGTGCAACCCTCATGCCATTGAGGGCATCAATGTGACTTTTTCCCTGTGAACTACTTCTAACCATCTTTTGCAAGACCAGGTCTCCCGGATTTAAGGTTTTTTTTTTTTTTAACATTTCCGTCTGTACTTATCCATATTTATTTTTTGTCCATCTTACTGGTATTTATCTATATTTATTTTATGTTTTGAGACTAAATGGAGTTGGCAAAAGGTATATTTCCACATTTATTTGATTCTTAGGCATGCACTCATATGTGGATGCCTGTGGTATTTCAGCAATTTTAGATGAATTATGCCACTTATAACAAAACACTACACCCACAGGTGCATATTACCATTATAGTACAAATGTATGTTAACATTTACTTGTATTTAAGTAATTATCATCCTGGTTTTTAATTACTCAGGTTGGTTATCTGTGCAGCTTTTGTCTGGAATTCATTAAAGACTACATCAAGAGTATCTCACAAGACGCATAGTTTTCAGTATTTTTTTCGCTTTTAAAAATAAGTACAGACAGGAAACACATTGTTTTATATCTGTATTTATCTGCACAAATCATTAAAAATGGAAAACAGGGACAGTTAGTTATAGTATATATAGTTATACAGGTGCAAAGATCCTACAAATTCCTCTTCACATTTCTTTGATGATACTGTAGTGCGGAATGTAGCAAACACAAACACATCTTCATACTCTCCTTGCTGCTAGTGTAATCAGAAGGAAAGCAAAGACATTTAGATTGAGCCCTCACGCTGCAAACATTTTACACCAGGACAAAAAGAAAAGCAGAGTGTGAAACATTTGCAATCAATGTGTGACATAATCAATGTCCTAAGACACATTCCATATGTGATTTAAAATATGGTAGAATAGTACAATTTACACACAATGAACACAGAGATTTATAAATAGCCTTGTTAAAATTGAAGTCAGTATACTTATTCCATTCTGTAATATTTAAACATATCTACAATAAAGCAAATTATGTTTGCTTTATTATTTGTCCAGGTACAAATATCTTAAAATATTATATGGTGGAACAAACACAGTTTACTCCACCAGCAATTTGTGCAGGCAGAAACATGGCACAAAACAACTGCTGTACTTGGATCAGTGCAAATTTTATTTAATCTGGCCTAAATATTCCCTTCAAGTAAAGTTTATTTTTATTTACTCTTTTACTTAATCTCACTTTGAACTCTGACATATAAACCTTATTATTCTGAACTATACACCAATAAAACCAATGAGAACTAACTAGCTTGTCACTAATAATTCTGTAGCACACATTGATAAAATTCAACCTGAGTGGATCTTCACACTCCTTAACACTTCTCTTGATGATCTCTCAAATGAGACTGTGAAAGGACAATTAATTCTTAGTCAAAGGGTTTATTATGAAGTTCCAGGGGTCTATATTACTTGGTGTCTTTTTAAATGAATACTTCCTTTTCACTGTTGAATTGGTCAATGGTGATTACTTTATAATATATTGATTGTATGTAAGATTAAAATTTCTTTAAAAGTGTACTCACACAGAAGCAGCAACACATATTACATAGTACTTTATAGAGTTCTCTATTGGCTCATAATATAACAAGGTCAAGCTTACCCTTACAGATAACCATGGAGGATCTGACATGCAAGTATAAAATATGTACTTTGTTGGCTAACATACATTTATATTGAGTTATTTGTATGCACCTGTAGTCTGAAATGAATCCGTACTCTAGCATCCTTTAAAATAATGTATGTATGATTTTGTACCCCAGTCAAGTAAAGTGGATGTAGGCAATATCACCATACACAAACATGGTCCATAATATCTTTAATGAAGATGGGATTGTGATGCAAAGAGCACCTTGTGTTCATCTATTGTCCTGAATGTTCAACAAAAACATATAATTTAATTAAATCACGCAGAAAATAATGAAGGATAATTGCAGAAATCTGATTAATAAAGGAAAAAATGAACACAAATATAAAATTAAATAGGATAGGAATACACTCATAGCGAAAGGCAAATTTCAACAGCGCAATGCACATTTATTCTGCCGTTTTTTGGCATTGATTCTAACTAACTTGCTTGGGATACATGATTTCAGTTCATAGCAGCAAAGTAGCTTCATTGTTCCAATAATACTTGTTTTGTTTCCAAAATACACACTTTAGGAACTTTCACATTAAAAGTCTGTAAGCCATTAAGAAACATTCTGATAATCTTCTCATTACAGTTTAAAAATTTCATTTTACTCAATATAAATTCAGTGGCAGTGTGTTCACCAAAATAAAGATATTCATAAATTTAAAGTATTTTCCATGATTTTAACAGTATAATAATGAGTTAGGTCATGCACAGAAGGTTTACAAATGTAAGGCAAAATCTGCCTTTGAAATTAGGAAAACTTGATCTGATTTAGAAACATAAATATATTTTCAATATTAACACATTTCTTCTCTACAGCTAAACAAATTCTTGAGTAGCCTCCTATTGAGAGCTAGACTGATGTAGTATCATGAATTGTATCAATATTGTGATTAACAATTAGGATAAAACATTTGCAATGAACGTTCAAAACAAGGTATTTCTTCTGTTCCATAAAATAATGTAACACCATTCCTTGTAAGTAAACTGTAAAAGCTCAAAGGACGAATGCCCCAAATTACAATTCCAAAGTCATCAAAGGCTTGTGGGTCATAGGATCCATATAAGAGAGCAGTCTTCTTTACCTAGCTCAAATTCCCTCTTTTCATCATAAGTGGATTTCTCTACTTCTGTTTCTGTCATTTATATCCTACTCCCTCTCCTGTTTCTAATCAGTTTGTTTTCTATTAACCCAACATTCACGTTTCTTGTTGAATAAAAACATTTTGTTTCAATTTAAATTATTTGAATCACATAACCCACTCTCTGCAATTTTTCAGGTGCACACTTACCTGTGCAGTTTAAGGGCTTTTGTGATGGCTTAACACATCTGAGTTTCCAATTGGTGCGGAAAATTGTATTGAGTGCCTGACTTTAACTGGAAGAGTCACAAAGAAACAACTTGGAAAGTGAGCTGAAGGGTTTGCATGCATATCTCTTTCTATGTCATTTTGCGTTTTGCTTGATGTAAGGTCATCATCCTTGTTAGGGTGATATCAATATTATCATTATTATTATCAACATCATCATCATCTTTGGGAATCTCACTGCTCTGTGTGCTGATGAAACAGCTTAAAATAAAAACAGCAGTCAGAGAGCACCGTTATACTGTGAAGGGTAATGTTTTATTTTTAAATAAAGATTGATAGCTTCTTTTTTTCCTTATTGTGATATTAATGCAATTATTTTGACTACTACCACTTCACCACTACTACTACAACTACTACTGTTGTTGCTTCTACTACCTCTTCTACTACTGCTGCTGCTTGCAGCTGCTACTACTACTGCTACTACTACTACTACTAATAATAATAATTGTGAATATAATACCACTACTATTGATACACCTACCAGTAAATGGTAAAAAATATAGAAAAACGCAAAAGTAGTTTAGAGAAGGTGACTAAGGTAGAGACACATTAAACAATCTTTATTTAGAAATGAAAAGATTACCTTTATCAATGCATGTTTTTTTTACTGATTTACCCGCAGTAACGCTGCATATTTTCTGTCACAATTTAACGTATTTCTTAATTAGTTCAATATTCAATTCCATTCCTGTTTTAACCTGTTTCATTAGAGCTCATGGCTGTGCTTGCAATTTTGACTTTCACACTCACTCTCTCATATAGAGAAACATGTACTCTTCCTTGCACAGTGGAATAAGTCCCTCTAGTGCCGTCCTTATTTTAGATGCATGTAAGAAATATGAGACAGAAAACCAACATTTATAATATAAAAAGAGCTACAAAATTAATACAGTTTAATGTTACATCAGTTTTACTACCAAAGAAGTCTGAAAGAGGAGTATGCTGCTGTGAGTTTCAGTTGCAGTGACAGACTGAACAATAAGATGGAAAAAATAATACTTTATTACTATTTTCTGCCTTGGCCAAAACAATAGGTAAGATAAACAACAGCAGATAATATCCAGAACAAAAAACGTTACAAAATTGTATAGAAGAGGAGAGGCACATTTCTACAGAGAATACTGATTCTATAACTAGGAACACAATACTTTCCATTTGCTATCCATTTACAACAAACTAGTGCATCAATCACAATGCGCCAGTTTGCTTGCACCACCCTGCACCCCCTAACAACACCATGGGAGAGCTGTATTTACAATACAGCAAACCATGGCACGCGTTAGCACAGCTACGTTAGAATTTCTGATGCAGTTGTGTCGCTTTGCTAAAAAATGTTGATGCTAGTCCAGCAATGCTAAGGGGACCTCATTGAAAACAGCACAACATCGCTTTAACACTTGCCCTGAGCAGGCGTTAAAAAATGATGGTAGAAAGACACAGTGAAGATTTCGCTGCACCATTTCTTGGGACCTCTTAGAGGGGAACACCTCATATGCATACATTATACCTGCCGCAGGCATAATGCGATGCAAGAGTTTACAAACTGGTGCATCTTTCCCATTGTGCCAGTTTGTAAATATAGCGTGGGGTGCGGGACAGTTCTGCACCATCCTAGTATAAATAAATTGAAGCTAAGGTGACATAAGGTGCTTGTAAATGAGCCCCATAGTGTCTTAAATAGACAGATACGTAGCAGTTAGGCAGCCAGCCATGATAGAGTTAATTAGGTTATTAAGCTTGTACGACTAGTAAGCCTCCTTAACCTTTCTGGCAGCATCAGGTGTGATTGATGCAAATGGATTTCATGACCATTTGTATAATTAGGTTTAAAGCAAACATAAGTGAACTATATTGGAGATATTCTAGAAAAGCAAACAATTAATTTCCAGTATTCAAAGGTGTATTGTTAAATGGTGGCAGAAAGATGTCTTGTGTTTTTCAGGCTCCAATCAATAGGAAGCAGTGCGATTAATTTACAAGTATAAATATTAAAGTACATTTCTCTTATTTTGATGTTTGGGAATCTTAAAGGGTTTAGCTACTTGTTTAAAACTTTTGAAATACAGAGAGAAGATTTAGCTCCTTAAATAAGTTGTGAGGAAATTAAGTAATGTGGTATGTCAAGCAAATCTATTAGACCATTGCCTAAAGTCAATAATATAATGAAAAGGTAGGCATTAAGTAACTTCAAGATTTTATAGAAATGAATGAAATTCTTGATCTGGCTTGGTATCAGTTTGGCATCTTGACAGAAGAGGCAGAACAGTTGTGCTTCTTCTTAATGTGTAGGCATCCTTTATTACATCCTTAAGTCTTTGGGGACATTAAGAAGGATAGCTTATATGGGAAGACTTCATTGGTTTGTTCTCAATGTTTAGCTCACCACAATTGTGCCTGCATGATTTCTATTATAATTGGGTCACTATTTGGCTGAGATATTCACCCTGTCCAAGTAGGGACCACAATCCTAATCAGAGTAACTCACAACACAACCCAAATTTTCCTGATCTCACCTGTGGTAGTTTGGCACAGAACAGGCAGGCTTAGCTCAGAAGGCAATGTGGAAAGTGTTTGTACAATAACTTATAAACTAACTCTTGAAAAGGGCCTTCAGGTCTTAGAATGGAGGATGATGGTATATTTGGTGGTCTTGTGGTACCATACTGTTTACAAATGAGACATTAATGTAAAAAAAATGTCTCTTAACTTAGGAAGATCTGGAACAAACCAATCCACTGAAAGTATATCCAATAGTTTTTTTCTTTGGTACATGTGATGGCAAATGTAATTGAGTCAGTGCTAAGTGCAGCACACTCTGTTGCATCACTAGCTTTCCTGTGTCTGTATGTCAATAAAGAAAATCACTTGAAACCATGCATCCTCTCTTTTCCCACACTTCTTTCTCTTCCATAGGAGCTGTTTCCTGTATGTCCTGTAAATGATGTGCTTCTAATGTGAGATAAGATAGTATTTTCAAAATGCCCTTCTGTCACAGTGCATATTCTAGAGGATGTCTGTCCTGCTTCTTTAGCTATGTCATTACCTTGGGAAATGGTATCTAACCCACCAGTATGTGCTTGACATTTCACTATCGCTTTTGTCCCCCCTTTCTTTAATCCTGAAATCAGTTCCTGTTGGAGGAGACCATGTGCTACGTTGCTTTTCTTGAAACCCCGTCTCTCCCATTTGCTGAGACCTGAGTGTACAGTGGAAGTGACATATGCCGATTCAGAATAAACAGTAACATCATTTGGATGCACTATCTGTAAGGCCTGTATTATAGCTTTCAGTTTTGCAGCTTGTGCTGAAAAATGGGATGGCAGTGGTACATACTGTAATACTGAATACATAACATTCGGTGGAATTCCTGTTTGTTCTACTACTGCTTCACCTGTGTGCCTTATCCCTGTTTGCTGATCTATTAGGGATGAACCATCAATATATAGCATTCTGCTGTGTGGTAAGGGTAATTCTGAAGCGTATATTTCTGTGTCTTCTTGATGTGTTGCACAATCATGATCAACTTCTGTCAATGGTTCCACTAGAAATTGAGCTGGGTTCACTGTGTGAACACAGACAATTTTAATAGTGGCATTAGAAATTATTACTTCATATCCAGATTCTCTCTGTGTAGTTAAGGTACTTTTTGCTTTTTGCAGAACTGCAAAAGGGGCATGTTCTTCGTATAGTTTTGTGGGACTCCCTGCTTTTATCCTAGATGCCTTTTCTACCTTGAACGCTGCAGCAGCAAGTCCTTGTTTGCATGGAAACTGTCCTTTCATTATCTCATCTAATTGTCCACTGAAATAGGCTATGGGTCTATGGCCCATAGGATACTTTTGTGTTTGTACTGCTGTCATGGTATCTCCATTAGTATGGGAGAACAGAAAAAACTCTTTGTTATAATCTGGTGTTGCTGACACTGGGGCGGTGGCTATGCAGTTCTTTAATTATTGGAATATTTGTTGCAATGGTGGTGTCCGGTGCAGTGTCATGCTCCCTTAAGGTGTGCCCTTGAACACATGGTACAAGGGTGCAGTCTTAGAGCTGTAATCAAAAACCCACTGTCTCAACCCTAAAAATGTCTGTAATGCCTTCACTGTCTGGGGTAGTGGTTAATTTCTAACCACTTCCACTTTGTCTTGAGTAATGCGACAACCCTCAGCAGACTCTACCTGTCCTAGGTATTGTACTTGCTGTTGAGCAATCTGCCATTTCTGTTTTTGAACTTTGTAACCTTTGCATGCTAACAGCATAAGTAATTCCATGGTGTCCTCTTCACACTGTGCCTTAGTGTCACTGCAAATCAGCAAATCATCCACATATTGTAACACTGTAGTTTCACTTTGAAAGTTCATCAGATCATTCCTCAAAGCTCTGTTAAAAACTGAGGGTGGTTCACAATACCCTTGAGGCAAACGAGAATACAAATATTGAATTCCAGAGAATGTAAATGCTGTCAAATAATGACTCTCTTGGTGTAAAAGTACACCATAAAATGCATTCTTAAATCAATCACTGTAAACTACTTTGCTGTGATTGGGATGTTGGTTAATATTACTGAGGGGTCTGGTACTACAGGAAACTCTTGCACTACAATAGCATTCAAGGGGCAAAAATCCTGTACCATCCTCCAATTATTTCCCTGTGATTTGCACACTGGAAAAATCGAGGTGTTGCATGGTGAGGGCGGGGGGTATACCACTCCCTGCTTCAATAATGCTTGTATGGTAATTGCTATTCCTTCATTTGCTTCACGTGAAATAGGGTACTGTCTAACTCGATGGCAATTGTGCATTTTCCTTTAGTGTTATCTTAAAAGGTTCAGTGCTCAGTATTAATCCAACATCGTTTGAATCTTGTGACCATAGCTGTGGTGGTACCTGTGCAAATAACTGACCAGCTTCACCTGTTGTTTTCCTGGATATCTGTGCTGGGCACACTTCTAGTCATATTTCAGTTCCTGCTGCTTCTTGAAACACTATCCTAGTATCCTGTACGTCTGCTTCTAGAATCCCAAATGTTTTTGTAAACCTGATACTGTTTAGTGTTAAATGTTTCTGTGTCCCTGTCACCATTAATCAAGGTTATTAGTCTGGCATTGGTACGCGGTACTACTTGAAAAATATTGTCTGTCTCATCTCCTAATATACTTGCAAGGAGGCTCTTCACATCCCCTATTGCTAATTGTACTCCTGCTGTGTGCCTTTCAAGGGCAGATATTCATTTAGAAGCTCCTTCAGAAAGTGGTTGTAATTGTTTCTTTAAGTTCTCCTTATCCATGTATTGCCATGGCACATAGGTACAATTTTGTGTGCCTGAACCCCTTTGTATCATTGGAAGCTGTCTGAATTCTGGTCTTCTTCTCCCTATCTGTTGTTGTCTCATTCTGGGGTACCTACCATTTTCGCTCCCCACATATTGTTGCCATACACATAAAGAGTCCCTCATGTATTCATAATTCCAGACTACAGGCCCGTCCCCCTCTTCAATACAATCTTGGGCTGTTGCTAAGTCTTGGGGTTAGAAGGAACTTTCTCTAGGCCATGGTGAAGGAAACTTGCTAGGTCTACTCTCTGTGTAATCTGCCAAATCATTTGAGAATGGTAACTGCAAATGAATCTTGTTCTCCTATAATTACTCTCTCATTAGGTGTCAGATTTCTCCTATTTGTCATTTTGCGTCATATTAACCTGCTTAGCAGCATCCAAATATTGCATATCTAAATCATCATTACATTCGCCTGCTGTCTCGCTGTCACTGTCATTCTGTTCAACCGTTATTTGCCCTTGCATTGTTCCCTTAACCACACCTGGATTTCCATGTTTCCCATATATTTTTAACCTTTCTACTTCTGTCATCTTTTTCTTTTTCTTTGTGTATTTTAAAGCATCAGTCAACCCTTCACTCACCATTGGTAACCTTTGCTGGTACCCTTTATCTTCTGCAGTGGATGTATCATATATATCTTGAGATAATGCACTAGCATTATCAATGCATGTTGTTATAGCCTCTAATGTATTCCTTTCTTCCTCTGTCATCATTCTATGTTCCTGTTCCTCTCTCACTCGACATGTGTTTGTTTTCTCTTCTATTTCTAATAGGAGCTTTCTATATAGTTCTTCATTTATCTGTTCATTATGTGATGGACTGAATATTAAATGTGGTTGTGGTAGGCTAATCTCCCCGCTACTTCTGGAACTCAGGTCTGGAGCGTGTTGGAAGAAGTCTGGTGCTAATAATCTTGTTGTTTAACCTAAAATCATAGGGTCATCTCTTTTTGTGTAGGACACACGGTGTCATTACGACCTCGGCGGTCTTTTCAAAAGACCGCCGAGGCCGCGAGAGACAGAATACCACCATTGCCGGCGGTATTTCTGTCTCCCTATTATGACATTTCCGCTGGGCCAGTGGACGGTAACAGTGTTACCATCCGCTGGCCCAGCGGAAATGTCTCATCGACATTGCTGCCGGCTCGTAATAGAGCCGGCGGCAATGCTGATGTGCAGCGGGTGCAGTAGCACCTGTCGCGCATTCCACTGCCCGAAATTCAATCAATCAATCAATCATAAACGTTTATAAAGTGCGCTACTCACCAGTGCGGTTCTCAAGGCGCCAGGGGGATGGGGTTACTGCTGCTCGAAGAGCCAGGTCTTGAGTTGCCTCCGGAATGCGAGGTGGTCCTGGGTGGTCCTGAGGTTGGTGGGGAGGGAATTCCATGTCTTGGCCGCCAGGTAGGAGAAGGATTTCCACCTGCCGTGGTGCGGCGGATGCGAGGGACGGCGGCGAGAGCGAGGTTGGCGGAGCGAAGTTGACGGGTGGGTGTGTAGAAACTGAGGCGGCGGTTGAGGTAGTCGGGTCCCTTGTTGTGGAGGGCTTTGTGTGCGTGGGTGAGGAGTCGGAAGGTGATCCTTTTGTTGACGGAAAGCCAGTGCAGGTGTCTCAGGTGGGCGGAGATGTAGCTGTTGCGGGGTATGTCGAGGATGAGGCGGGCGGAGGCGTTTTGAATTCGTTGCAGACGTTTCTGGAGTTTAGCGGTGGTTCCTGCATATAGGGTGTTGCCGTAGTCCAGGCGGCTCGTGACTAGGGCGTGGGTCACGGTCTTTCTGGTGTCGGCGGGGATCCAACGGAAGATCTTTCGGAGCATGCGGAGGGTGAGGAAGCAGGAGGATGATACGGCGTTGACTTGTTTGGTCATGGTGAGAAGTGGGTCCAGGATGAAACTGAGGTTGCGTGCGTGGTCTGAGGGGGTTGGTGCGGTGCCAAGGGCCCTGGGCCACCAGGAGTCGTCCCAGGCGGTTGGGGTGTTTCCGAGGATGAGGACTTCCGTTTTTGTCTGAGTTCAGTTTCAGACGGCTGAGTTTCATCCATTCTGTGACGTCTTTCATTCCATCTTGCAGGTTGGTCTTGGTGCTGGTGGGGTCCTTGGTGAGGGAAAGTATCAGTTGAGTATCGTCGGCATAGGAGGTGATATTGATGTTGTGTTTGCGTACGATGTCGGCGAGGGGGCTCATGTAGACATTGAAGAGAGTCGGGCTGAGCGAGGAGCCTTGTGGGACGCCGCAGATGATCTCGGTGGGGTCTGAACGGAAAGGTGGGAGGTAGACTCTTTGGGAGCGGTTGGAGAGGAAGGAGGTGATCCAGTCCAGGGCCTGTCCTTGGATCCCGGTGGAGCGGAGGCGGGATATTAGGGTTCGGTGGCAGACGGTGTCGAAGGCAGCCAAGAGGTCGAGGAGGATGAGGGCGACTGTTTCTCCATTGTCCATCAGAGTTCTGATGTCGTCTGTGACTGAGATGAGGGTGGTTTCTGTGCTGTGATTGGCTCAGAATCCGGACTGAGAGGGTTCGAGTAGGTTGTTGTCTTCAAGGAAGTTGGTAAGTTGCTTGTTGACTGTCTTCTCTATGACTTTGGCAGGGAAGGGGAGGAGCGAGATGGGGCGGAAGTTCTTCAGGTCGCTGGGGTCCGCCGTAGGTTTCTTCAGTAGGGCGTTGACTTCTGCGTGTTTCCAGCTCTCGGGGAAGGTGGCAGAAGCAAACGAGCTGTTGATGATGGTCTGGAGATGCGGGGCGATGATGTCGTCGGCTTTGTTGAAGATAAAGTGTGGGCAGGGGTCTGAGGGGGCACCGGAGTGGATGGAGTTCATGGTGGCTTTGGTCTCTTCCGTGTTGATGTGAGTCCAGGCGTTGAGGGTGATGGCTGGGGTTGTAGGTTCTGTGGTGGTTGGCTGGGTCTGGTGTCCGAAGCTGTCATGTAGGTCAGTGTTCTTACGATGGAAGAAGGTGGGGAGGGAGTTGCAGAGGTCTTGTGAGGGCGTGATGGCGTTGGCGTTGGCGTTAGGGTTGGAGAGCTCTTTGACAATGTTGAAGAGTTCTTTGCTGTTGTGAGTGTTCTTGTCCAGTCTGTCTGTGAACGAATTTCTTTTGGTGGCGCGGATCAGTTGGTGGTGTTCGCGGGTGGCGTTCTTGAGGGCAGCCATGTTATCTGCGGTGTGGTCCTTGCGCCAGGCTTTCTCGAGGGTGCAGCAGTTTTTTTTACATTCCTTGAGGGTGTCTGTGAACCAGCAAGGTTTTTTGGTGTTGGTCTGTCTTGGGAGGTGTCTGAGGGGAGCGAGGTTGTCTGTGCAGTTGGTGATCCAATGCGTGAGGATGAGGGCTGCATCGTTGGGGTCGGTGGAGAGGGTGGGTTGGTTGTCGCTCAGAGTGGAGAGAAGCTGTTCCGCGGGGATTTTGTTCCAATGTTGGCGTGGGATGGGTTGTGTGCCTAGGTGGCGAGTCTCGCGTCGGAAGGTGAAGTGGACACATCTGTGGTCGGTCCAGTGTATAGCGGAGGAGTGGCTGAAGGATACGTGGTTGCTGGCGGAGAAGATGGGGTCGAGCGTGTGTCCGGCGATGTGGGTGGGGGTGTTCACCAGTTGCTTGAGACCGAGGTTGGCGAGGTTGTCGAGCAGGGCACCGTGGAGGATGTAGTCCGGCGAGGCAAGGGCGTGCGGGGAGATTAAGTCAGTGATAGAGTCGCTGAAGAGGACGCGTGGTCCAAGGGGTCTGTAGATGAGAGTTCCTCTGAGGGTGGTCCTGGGGTCGGTGTGGATCTGGAAGTGCAGGTGTTCGGCGGCGAGGGGGTGGTGTCTTCGGTGGAGGTGGTGACGTTGATGGAGTCCTTGAAGACGATGGCGATTCCTCCCCCTACTTAGTTGGTGCGGTCTCTCCTGGAGATCTTGTAGCCGTCGGGTATGGCTATGGCGATGTCGGGGGCCGAAGAGGCGTTCATCCAGGTCTCAGTGATGAAGGCGACGTCCGGTGCGGTGGAGTCCAGGAGGTCCCATAGTTCAACGGCGTGCTTGTAGACGGAGCGTGCGTTGATCAGGATGCATTTGAGGTGGTTGTTGGCGCGTGGGCTGGCGGGCGTGGGTGTTTCGCGGTGGAAGGTGAGTTTGCAGGTGTGACATGTGAAGGGTCCATGGGTATGTCTCGGGTTGGCTTGGAAGCAGGTGCTGGAGCGCCCCGGGTTGAGGGCGTGGAGGGTGATGGGGTCGTAGTAGTGCTGCGGGGTTTGGGAGTGCTGGGGGCCAGGGGTCGTGGCGCTGGGCGCGGCCCAGGCGCGGACGGGGGCAGACGGGCTTGCCTTTGGCGCGCCTTCGGCGCGGCCGCCATAAGAGGGAGAAGGGGGGAGGAGGGGTCAGCTGGGGCGGGGGGCGGGAGGGGGGTGACGAATGGGAGCAGTGGGGGCGGGGCCGAGCAGGAGGTGGCGGCGGGAAAGCGGGGGGTGGGGGGGTCAGGTAGAGGGGAGGGGAGAAAAGAGAGGGGAGGGGGGGTTAAAGGTGGAGGGGAGTAAGGAAGAAAGATGGGGAGGGGGGTTACAGAGGTGGAGGGGAGCAAGGAAGAACAGAGAAAAGAGTCAGGAATAGAAGAACAGAGGAGAGAAGAGTCAAGAACAGAAGAACAGAAGAGAGAAGAGTCAAGAACAGAACAGAAGAGCCAAGAAGAAGGGTAAAGAAGAAGAGGAGAGAGGAGTCAAGAACAGAAGAGAGAAAAGCCAAGAAGAAGGGTAAAGAAGAAGAGGAGAGAGGATTCAAGAACAGAAGCACAGAAGAGAGAAGAGCCAAGAAGAAGGGTAAAGAAGAGGAGGAGAGAAGAGTCAAGGAAGAGGAGTCAGGCAGAAGAGGAGAGACCTGAGAAGCAGAGGATACGAAGAACACAGATGAAGAACACAGAAGAAGGACAAAGAAGAAGAGAGAACACGCAGGACGGGATGCAGGGAAGAAAGTAGAACACAGATGAAGAAAGAAGAAAGCACACGCAGGTCGCGGTGCAGAGGAGAAAGAAGAAACACAGATGAAGTACACAGATGAAGAACGCAGAAGAAGAACACAGATGAAGAACACAGAAGAAGGACAGAAGAAGAGAGAACACGCAGGACGGGGTGCAGAGGAGAAAGAAGAAACACAGATGAAGAACACAGAAGAAGGACACAGATGAAGACCACAGATGAAGAAAGAAGCAGGAAGAGAAAGCAGTGAGGAAGAGGAGCGGGGCCGAGGAAGAGCAGAACATGCAGCAAGAGGGCTGCAGAAGAGGAGCAGAGAGCGAAGGGAAGAAGGACAGCGGAGGTGCAGAGAGAGGTAGGAGGGGAGAGCGGAAGGCAGAAGACAGAGGTACAGTAGAAGAGGTGAGTAGCGCGGGGCTGGGCGGGGGGAGTACTTACTGTTTTTTAGCAGGACTTGCTGGGAGGTTTCAGGAGCCTGGACTGGTGGAGCTGCAGCGGCAGGGGGAGCGACCTACCCTCGGGTCAAGGGTCGCTAACTCTGTCGCGCAGCGGCCGCCATAAGAGGGAGGAGGTGGGAGGAGGGGTCAGCTGGGGGCGGGGGCGGGGGTGGGAGGGGGCTGACGAATGGGAGCAGGGGGGGCGGGGCCAAGCAGGAGGTGGCGGTGGGAAAGCGGGGGGTGGGGGGTCAGGTAGAGGGGAGGGGAGAAAAGATAGGGGAGGGGGGGTTAAAAGGGGAGGGGAGTAAGGAAGAAAGATAGGGGAGGGGGGTTACAGAGGTGGAGGGGAGTAAGGAAGAACAGAGAGAAGAGTCAGGAACAGAAGAACAGAGGAGAGAAGAGTCAAGAACAGAAGAACAGATGATAGAAGAGTCAAGAACAGAAGAACAGAGGAGCCAAGAAGAAGGGTAAAGAAGAAGAGGAGAGAGGAGTCAAGAACAGAAGAGAGAAAAGCCAAGAAGAAGGGTAAAGAAGAAGAGGAGAGAGGAGTCAAGAACAGAAGAACAGAAGAGAGAAGAGCCAAGAAGAAGGGTAAAGAAGAGGAGGAGAGAAGAGTCAAGGAAGAGGAGTCAGGCAGAAGAGGAGAGACCTGAGAAGCAGAGGATACGAAGAACACAGATGAAGAACACAGAAGAAGGACAAAGAAGAAGAGAGAACACGCAGGACGGGGTGCAGGGAAGAAAGAAGAACACAGATGAAGAAAGAAGAAAGCACACGCAGGTCGCGGTGCAGAGGAGAAAGAAAAAACACAGATGAAGTACACAGATGAAGAACACAGATGAAGAACACAGAAGAAGAACACAGATGAAGAACACAGAAGAAGGACACAGATGAAGACCACAGATGAAGAAAGAAGCAGGAAGAGAACGCGGTGAGGAAGAGGAGCGGGCCGAGGAAGAGCAGAACACGCCACAAGAGGGCTGCAGAAGAGGAGCAGAGAGCGACAGGAAGAAAGACAGCGGAGGTGCAGAGAGAGGTAGGAGGGGAGAGCGGAAGGCAGAAGACAGAGGTACAGGAGAAGAGGTGAGTAGCGCGGGGCTGGGCGGGGGGAGTACTTACTGTTTTTTAGCAGGACTCGCTGGGAGGTTTCAGGAGCCTTGGCTGGTGGAGCTGCAGCGGCAGGGGGAGCGACCTACCCTCGGGTCAAGGGTCGCTAACTCTGTCGCGCAGCGGGCACCATAAGAGGGGGGAGGCGGGGTCAGCTGGGGGCGGGGGCGGGAGGGGGCGACGAATGGGAACAGGGTGGGCGGGGCCGAGCAGGAGGTGGTGGCGGGAAAGCGGGGGGCGGGGGGGTCAGGTAGAGGGGAGGGGAGAAAAGATAGGGGACGGGGGTTAAAGGTGGAGGGGAGTAAGGAAGAAAGATAGGGGAGGGGGGGTTACAGAGGTGGAGGGGAGGAAGGAAGAACAGAGAGAAGAGCCAGGAACAGAAGAACAGAGGAGAGAAGAGTCAAGAACAGAAGAGAGAAGAGTCAAGAACAGAAGAGCCAAGAAGAAGGGTAAAGAAGAAGAGGAGAGAGGAGTCAGGAACAGAAGAATAGAAGAGAGAAGAGCCAAGAAGAAGGGTAAAGAAGAGGAGGAGAGAAGAGTCAAGGAAGAGGAGTCAGGCAGAAGAGGAGAGACCTGAGAAGCAGAGGATACGAAGAACACAGATGAAGAACACAGAAGAAGGACAAAGAAGAAGAACACAGAAGAAGAACACAGATGAAGAACACAGAAGAAGGACAGAAGAAGAGAGAACACGCAGGACGGGGTGCAGAGGAGAAAGAAGAAACACAGATGAAGAACACAGATGAAGAACACAGAAGAAGGAAACAGATGAAGACCACAGTTGAAGAAAGAAGCAGGAAGAAAACGCGGTGAGGAAGAGGAGTGGGCAGAGGAAGAGCAAAACACGCAGCAAGAGGGCTGCAGAAGAGGAGCAGAGAGCGAAGGGAAGAAGGACAGTGGAGGTGCGGAGAGAGGTAGGAGGGGAGAGCGGAAGGCAGAAGACAGAGGTACAGGAGAAGAGGTGACTAGCGCGGGGCTGGGCGAGGGGCTGGGCGGGGGGAGTACTTACTGTTTTTTAGCAGGACTTGCTGGGAGGTTTCAGGAGCCTGGGCTGGGGAGCTGCAGCGGCAGGGGGAGCGACCTACCCTCGGGTCAAGGGTCGCTAACTCTGTCGCGCAGCGGCCGCCATAAGAGGGAGGAGGGTTCAGCTGGGGGTGGGGGCAGGAGGGGGGCGACGAATGGGAGCAGGGGGGGCGGGACGAGCAGGAGGTGGCGGGGGGGGTGAGGGGGTCAGGTAGAGGGGATGGGAGCAAAGATGGGGGGGTTAAAGGTGGAGGGGAGTAAGGAAGAAAGATACGGAAGGGGGGTTACAGAGTTGGAGGGGAGTAAGGAAGAACCGAGTGAAGAGTCAGGAACAGAAGAATAGAGGAGAGAAGAGTCAAGAACAGAAGAACAGAAGAGAGAAGAGAGAAGAGTCAAGAACAGAAAAACCAAGAAGAAGGGTAAAGAAGAAGAGGAGAGAGGAGTCAAGAACAGAAGAACAGAAGAGAGAAGAGCCAAGAAGAAGGGTAAAGAAGAAGAGGAGAGAGGAGTCAAGAACAGAAGAACATAAGAGAGAAGAGCCAAGAAGAAGGGTAAAGAAGAGGAGGAGAGAAGAGTCAAGGAAGAGGAGTCAGGCAGAAGAGGAGAGACCTGAGAAGTAGAGGATACGAAGAACACAGATGAAGAACACAGAAGAAGGACAAAGAAGAAGAACACAGAAGAAGAACACAGATGAAGAACACAGAAGAAGGACAGAAGAAGAGAGAACACGCAGGACGGGGTGCAGAGGAGAAAGAAGAAACACAGATGAAGAACACAGATGAAGAACACAGAAGAAGGAAACAGATGAAGACCACAGTTGAAGAAAGAAGCAGGAAGAAAACGCGGTGAGGAAGAGGAGTGGGCAGAGGAAGAGCAAAACATGCAGCAAGAGGGCTGCAGAAGAGGAGCAGAGAGCGAAGGGAAGAAGGACAGTGGAGGTGCGGAGAGAGGTAGGAGGGGAGAGCGGAAGGCAGAAGACAGAGGTACAGGAGAAGAGGTGACTAGCGCGGGGCTGGGCGAGGGGCTGGGCGGGGGGAGTACTTACTGTTTTTTAGCAGGACTTGCTGGGAGGTTTCAGGAGCCTGGGCTGGTGGAGCTGCAGCGGCAGGGGGAGCGACCTACCCTCGGGTCAAGGGTCGCTAACTCTGTCGCGCAGCGGCCGCCATAAGAGGGAGGAGGGTTCAGCTGGGGGTGGGGGCAGGAGGGGGGCGACGAATGGGAGCAGGGGGGGCGGGACGAGCAGGAGGTGGCGGGGGGTGGGGGGGTCAGGTAGAGGGGATGGGAGCAAAGATGGGGGGGTTAAAGGTGGAGGGGAGTAAGGAAGAAAGATAGGGGAAGGGGGGTTACAGAGTTGGAGGGGAGTAAGGAAGAACCGAGAGAAGAGTCAGGAACAGAAGAATAGAGGAGAGAAGAGTCAAGAACAGAAGAACAGAAGAGAGAAGAGAGAAGAGTCAAGAACAGAAAAACCAAGAAGAAGGGTAAAGAAGAAGAGGAGAGAGGAGTCAAGAACAGAAGAACAGAAGAGAGAAGAGCCAAGAAGAAGGGTAAAGAAGAAGAGGAGAGAGGAGTCAAGAACAGAAGAACAGAAGAGAGAAGAGCCAAGAAGAAGGGTAAAGAAGAGGAGGAGAGAAGAGTCAAGGAAGAGGAGTCAGGCAGAAGAGGAGAGACCTGAGAAGCAGAGGATACGAAGAACACAGATGAAGAACACAGAAGAAGGACAAAGAAGAAGAGAGAACACGCAGGACGGGGTGCAGGGAAGAAAGAAGAACACAGATGAAGAAAGAAGAAAGCATACGCAGGTCGCAGTGCAGAGGAGAAAGAAGAAACACAGATGAAGTATACAGATGAAGATCACAGATGAAGAACACAGAAGAAGAACACAGATGAAGAACACAGAAGAAGGACAGAAGAAGAGAGAACACGCAGGACGGGGTGCAGAGGAGAAAGAAGAAACACAGATGAAGAACACAGATGAAGAACACAGAAGAAGAACACAGATGAAGACCACAGATGAAGAAAGAAGCAGGAAGAGAACGCAGTGAGGAAGAGGAGCGGGCCGAGGAAGAGCAGAACACGCAGCAAGAGGGCTGCAGAAGAGGAGCAGAGAGCGAAGGGAAGAAGAACAGCGGAGGTGCGGAGAGAGGTAGGAGGGGAGAGCGGAAGGCAGAAGACAGAGGTACAGGAGAAGAGGTGAGTAGTGTGGGGCTGGGCGAGGGGCTGGGCGGGGGGAGTACTTACTGTTTTTTAGCAGGACTTGCTGGGAGGTTTCAGGAGCCTGGGCTGGTGGAGCTGCAGCGGCAGGGGGAGCGACCTACCCTCGGGTCAAGGGTCGCTAACTCTGTCCCGCAGCGGCCGCCATAAGAGGGAGGAGGGGGAGGAGGGGTCAGCTGGGGGCGGGGGGCGGGAGGGGGGCGACGAATGGGAGCAGGGGGGGCGGTGCCGAGCAGGAGGTGGCGGCAGGAAAGCAGTGGGTGGGGGGTCAGGTAGAGGGGAGGGGAGAAAAGATAGGGGAGGGGTGTTAAAGGTGGAGGGGAGTAAGGAAGAAAGATAGGGGAGGGGGTTGCAGAGGTGGAGGGGAGTAAGGAAGAACAGAGAGAAGAGTCAGGAACAGAAGAACAGAGGAGAGAAGAGTCAAGAACAGAAGAGAGAAGAGTCAAGAACAGAAGAACAGAAGAGCCAAGAAGAAGGGTAAAGAAGAAGAGGAGAGAGAAGTCAAGAACAGAACAGAAGAGAGAAGAGCCAAGAAGAAGGGTAAAGAAGAAGAGGAGAGATGAGTCAAGAACAGAAGAACAGAAGAGAGAAGAGCCAAGAAGAAGGGTAAAGAAGAGGAGGAGAGAAGAGTCAAGGAAGAGGAGTCAGGCAGAAGAGGAGAGACCTGAGAAGCAGAGGATACGAAGAACACAGATGAAGAACACAGAAGAAAGACAAAGAAGAAGAGAGAACACGCAGGACGGGGTGCAGGGAAGAAAGAAGAACACAGATGAAGAAAGAAGAAAGCACATGCAGGTCGCGGTGCAGAGGAGAAAGAAGAAACACAGATGAAGTACACAGATGAAGAACACAGATGAAGAACACAGAAGAAGAACACAGATGAAGAACACAGATCAAGAACACAGAAGAAGGACAGAAGAAGAGAGAACATGCAGGACGGGGTGCAGAGGAGAAAGAAGAAACACAGATGAAGAACACAGAAGAAGGACAGAGATGAAGACCACAGATGAAGAAAGAAGCAGGAAGAGAATGCGGTGAGGAAGAGGAGCGGGGCAGAGGAAGAGCAGAACACGCAGCAAGAGGGCTGCAGAAGAGGAGCAGAGAGCGAAGGGAAGAAGTACAGCGGAGGTGCGGAGAGAGGTAGGAGGGGATTGCGGAAGGCAGAAGACAGAGGTACAGGAGAAGAGGTGAGTAGCGCGTTGCTGGGCGAGGTGCTGGGTGGGGGGAGTACTTACTGTTTTTTAGCAGGACGTGCTGGGAGGTTTCAGGAGCCTGGGCTGGTGGAGCTGCAGCGGCAGGGGGAGCGACCTACCCTCGGGTCAAGGGTCGCTAACTCTGTCGCGCAGCGGCCGCCATAAGAGGGAGGAGGGGGGAGGAGGGGCAGCTGGGGGCGTGGGGCGGGAGGGGGGCGACGAATGGGAGCAGGAGGGGCGGTGCCGAGCAGGAGGTGGCGGCGGGAAAGCGGGGGGAGGGGGGATCAGGTAGAGGGGAGGGGAGACAAGATAGGGGAGGGAGGGTTAAAGGTGGAGGGGAGTAAGGAAGAAAGATAGGGGAGGGGGGTTACAGAGGTGGAGGGGAGTAAGGAAGAACAGAGAGAAGAGTCAGGAACAGAAGAACAGAGGAGAGAAGAGTCAAGAACAGAAGAACAGAAGAGAGAAGAGTCAAGAACAGAAGAACAGAAGAGCCAAGAAGAAGGGTAAAGAAGAAGAGGAGAGAGGAGTCAAGAACAGAAGAACAGAAGAGAGAAGAGCCAAGAAGAAGGGTAAAGAAGAAGAGGAGAGAGGAGTTAAGAACAGAAGAACAGAAGAGAGAAGAGCCAAGAAGAAGAGTAAAGAAGAGTCAAGGAAATTCAGGCAGTGAAATGCGCGACGGGGCTATGCCTGGGGGCCCCTGCACTGCCCATGCCAAGTGCATGGGCAGTGCAGGGGCCCCCAGGGGCATCCCAAGTCCCCTTACCGCCGGCCTTTCCATGGCGGTGTATACCGCCATGGACAGGGCGGCGGTCAGGGACTCATAATCCCCAGGGCTGCGCTGGGGATTATGACCGCCAGGCGGAATCCTGGTGGGAAAGTGGAGGGGCCGGCGGAATGGCCGTGGCAATTCCGCCTCGGTCATAATTGCTGGCAGAACACCGCCAGCCTGTTGGCGGTGTTACCGCCAACACACCGCCGGCCGCCAGGGTCGTAATGACCCCCACAGTGTCCTGGCTATGAGATGATGTCACCTTTTGGCTTTCATCTAGTTTCAAAGTAAGGTTAGCTGTGACTTGCCCCGTGTATTTACTTTTTAGTGTGCAATGAGTATCTGAGTCTTCTATTTGTGTTATACCAGGAACAACCCTACCCTCCCCTAATGGATGCATTTTTGTTGCTTGTTTAAGTAGTCTTTTTGCTTCTTGATAGGGACTTACTTTATCTTCCTTATAAAGAGGAGGAGGAGGAAGGGGATGCCAGCTACATTCAGAGGGCTCCTCTACCATGTCAGATTCAAATGCTTGCCACATGTTTAAGGTCACTATTCTCTTTTTCAATTTCTCACCTTTATATGCCCCATAAGATATGTTTGTGAATGCCCCAATTGACACGGGTCAAATGAAATGATCCCTCTCCTGGCCAAAGACAAGGACTATGGCCCTCATTCCAACCCTGGGGGTCATGGACCACCAGGGTGGAGGGACACGGAAGCACCGCCAACAGGCTGGCGGTGCTTCCAGGGCCATTCTGACCGCGGTGGTAAAGCCGCGGTCAGAAAAGGGGATCCAGTGGTTTCCCGCCGGGTTTCCCCTGGCCCGGAGAATCCTCCATGGCGGCGCTGCTTGCAGCGCCGCCATGGGGATTCCGACCCCCTTCCCGCCAGCCTGTTTCTGGCGGTTTACACCGCCAGAAACAGGATGGCAGGAACGGGTGTCGTGGCATGGGCAGTGCAAGGGCCCCCTAACAGGGCCCCAGCATGATTTTCACTGTCTGCATAGCAGACAGTGAAAATCGCGACGGGTGCAACTGCACCCGTCGCACCCCTGCAACACCGGAGCCGGCCTCTGTGTTGCAGGGCCTTTCCCGCTGGGCCGGCGGGCGCTCCAGAATGACCGCCTATGTTTGTACCCATGCACCACTCCTTACAATGTTTCTTTATCCTATTTTGATCACCCTGAAATACTTTGATAATATGTTGCAAAGGAGTATCAGACATATTAATTTGATCAAATGTTTACACAATATAGATAATTTACAATAACAATGTTTTCAATGCATAACAGAATACAAGAAATTTACATATATTATTATCAACTCATCATCTCATAATCTGACAAAACAGTATCATAAACTATTACACTATTGTCACTTTCCTGTATTTAGTGACATTTCATTCCTGTTTCGTCTCCAGGACCCAGAATAGATACACCAGTGCTAAACTATTTACATAATGCAGACACTTTGACATTCTTAGTCACGTCTGACTAAATAGTAGTCCACCCTACAACAATATCCATATTGTGCCTTATGCACCTTCTGAGAAGCCCAAGAGGGAAAGACTTTTAAGGACATACTTTTATTCAGAGACAGTCTTGGGCTCACCTGTCTTCCTAACTACGGGGGCCCACTCCCCCCTCGATGGATGGTTTTGTACAAACACTGGTATCTTCTTACCTGTTTGAGCGCTCTTTAATCAACGAAGGGGAGGTGGTGGGTTTGACCCCCGAGGTCCAGCAGGCTGACTGCAAGAATTTTCCTGGCTAAGGCTCGCCAATGTCAAAATGTGAACTTTTATTTCCCTCTGCCCATTAAAAAATCACTCCAGTCTTCCGTCTTGGTTTATGGATTTCAAACACAATGATTTGCATGGTGTGCTCCCTGCCACGTTCCATTGCTCACCACAAGCACATCTGCTGATCATCAAATTCACCCCATCCTGTTTGTACTGAGAGTGTCAGCTATTCATGCCTGGGCTAAACACTAACTTCCCTCTAGGCCATATGCTCAGCTGAGTACAAAGGCCAGTAGGTTATTTCTTGGAGCAGTTTGTGTTCTTTGTACCAAAAGTCATGGCCCTCAACCTGTGACTATCACATGCGCTGAAACTCCAGTTTCAGCACATTTTACTGGTGTGTCTATTTCTGTCTCATCTATATGTTTTTTGTACAAGATGGAGTCTGTGACTAGCACATGTACTGAAACTCTAGTTTCAGAAAATATTTTACTGGTGAGACTATTTCTGCCTCATACATATTTTTTGTACAAAATGGACTCTGTTCGCAAAATGGTGTTACTGTAGACATTTCTATTTCCACATTAACACAATGAAAGCACCACAAAAAGACTCTACACCAGGTTAGAAAAATAGCGAATATTTAACAAGACCAAAATGGCAAAAATCTGTTCAATGGAAGTCAAGTCATGAATTCTTAAAGAGTAGGGGCCTGATGTAGAGATTCTTGGATGGGTTACACTGTCACAAATGTGACAGATATCCTGTTTGCTGTATTACGATCTCCATAGGCTAATATGGGATTGTAATACAGCTGATGGGATATTCGTTATATTTATGATGCAGTAACCCCCTCCGCCAAACTCCAAATCAGGCCCTAAAGGTCAAAACTGTGCTTAGAAGTCACTAGCAGCCAAAAGGTTACTTGAGGGTGTGAAGGACCGGTGTAAATCCAAAATCCAGGCTGACCGCGATGGAGGGTTAGGCCAGCTACAGGACCCACACAGGGTTTGCTGAACAGTACCCTTCTTGGAGCAATGTGTCAATGCCGAGGGCACGATACGTCAATATTTCCCATGCCATCAGGGTCACTGCGTCGTCATCGGGCTCCGTGGAAGTGAATGCGATGTGCCATTGGGCCGCACAGAGCGTCATTGGTGAGCCACACAGGCTGGGAATCCGCTGTTGTCGGGCAGATGATGTGTCGCCGTCATGGAGTGATGCACTAATTTCTCTTCTGCACTGGAGGTGATAAATAGTTTTTTTTAAAAAAAGCAGGTGCAGAACCCACTTCTGAGGGGCAGAGCTTGGAGGGTGCACCTAAGGCAAGGGAGAGACTCACAGAGAGCACAGACCAGCAGCACCAGGAGAGTTGCAGGCAATCTTTGATGTCCCTGAGACTGCATGAGACAAGAGGGCAAATCAGCAAGCCCTTGGAGATCACTCTGTTGGGAAGGGAAAGTGCTTCCAGCAAGGTCAGAAAGTAGCAGGCAGCAGAGCAGCAAGCAGAAAAGCAGCCCTTTCAGAAAAGCAGTCAAGTTGAGTCATTTGATCAGCACAGCAGCTCTTCTAACAGAGGTTCAGGTCCAGGTCCAGAAATGTTTGATTTAAGGGGGTCAAAGACCCAGTACTTGTACCCAAAAGTGACTTCATAGAGTGTCTTTTCAGTGCACCAGTTCCCATTTCAGCCCAGTCCTGTCTGCCAGGATATCTGTGGGGTTTTAGCAGTCCTTTGTGAGGGGTCAGGCCACTACCTTTTGAAGTGTAAATGTGAGCCCCTCCACAGTTCCTGCCCAGGAAGACCCATCAACATGCAGATGAATGCAGATGCAGTTGAGTATCCTTTGTTTGTGGCTGCCTAGATGGAATACACAAATGTATCTGTCACCCAGCCCACTTCAGATTGGAGACAGGCTACAAGGCACACAGGATACGGAGAGCAGAGCAATACCTACTTTCTAAAAGTGGTAGTTCTAGAAAAGTAACGTTAAATCTGGCTTTACCAGCAAAGAGGATATATCATTATTATTTCAATGATATGAAACATGATAAATTACTCCTTTCCAATCAGGAATTACAACTTAAAGGTATATTGGTGAATTTACAAAGCTGGTCCATGAGAGGAGCAGGCCTCATAATAGTGAAAAACGACTTTGGGAGTTTTTCACTACCAGACATGAAAAAATTAAAAGTACATGTCCTGCTTTTTAAATACACTGCACCCTACCCTGTGGGACACATAGGGCCTACCTGACGGGTGACCTATATAGAAAAAAGGGAAGCTTAAGGCTAGGCAAAAGGTTTTAAATGCTAAGTTGAGGTGACAGTAAAGCTGCACACAAAGGATTGCAATTGTAGGCCTGAGACATGGTTTAGGGGCTACTCATGTCGGTGGCACAATCGGTGCTGAAGGCCCACTAGTAGCATTGAATTTACAGGACCTTGGGACATATAGTGCACTTTACTAGCGACTAAGTAAGTAAGTGGAATATGCTATTTGGGTAGGAGCCAATGTTTTTCCTCATTTAGAGGAGAGAGCACTTTAGCACTGGCCAGCTGCTGTAAAGTGCGCAGAATCCTAAAACCAGCAAAAACAAGACCAGAAAAAATGGAGGGAGGCAGGGAAAAAGGTGGGGGAAGAACACACTAAGGCTGGGGTTTCATGGGGGTCATTTGTAGCATTCAGCATCTCATTCAATGTATTGCATTATAATAATAATGTTGTGATATGTGACCTCATTAGTAATGAGATCCGATGGTGTCAGTTGAGTCTTTGGCAGTGTGTACCAAGGGTTACTTGCAGGTCTTGACCTACGGCTAGGTTCTGTGCCCTACCTCAAAACCGTCGGCAAAACATGGCCCCTCTATTTGAATTTGGTTTAAAACATTGTTTTAGGTTTGCAGAAACTGGACTACGTTTGTAGATGTGAAGACACATTTTGAGATTCTCAGGCAACTGTTGGGGTCTATGAATCCAGCCCATGGACTGCATGCGGTCTGTAAACCCTGTGAGAGTAATAGCTTTTTTTAGTAGATGCAGGAGTCCATTGGGAGCCCTACAGATGGGACAGGGATCATGAAATTCTCTCCCAGCCTCTTTACTCTCTTTTAATTTTTTCTCAACTTGAGCCCCAAGCACGATGTTGTGTAGTAGATTTGAGGATACACAAGCACTGCTGCTCGTGAAAACCTATGCTTGCTGTCTAATTCAGCCAGGATCTACAGCCCTACCCCATGGTTCCTACCATGTTATCCTCCCCAGAGTCCACCAAAGTTTCTTTACTCCCCTCCAATTTCTCTAACTGGATTCCAGTATAATGAAGAAGGACCTCCCTTTCCTTGCTTCTTGGACCCCTTTATCCTCTTTCAAATAATCCATCAGCTAATCAAGGGACAGGGTGTTAAGGTCTACTCCCATAATTCTTCTATCTGACATTTTGTTGTGTAGGGTTTAATGCATGAATGTTGAAACTAGTACCTTTTTGTTGCAAATTGGAACTGACCTCTGTAGGATCTTACTACTGCCCACAATTTCCAGACCCTGATTGTGGAACCATGGTGCAATCAGGTTCTACTAAATCTCAGCTGTGGGGCTTGGGCCATCAGTCTTTGATGGGCTGGGCACTTAAAAATTATGTTTCACCACACTGGGCCAAGTACAACCCCTACAGCACTCACAGTCAGTGGTAGTGATGGCGAGCAGTCACAAGCTTCTCAGGGAGGTTAGTGTGGCAGTACAATAAGCCCAGCACTCAATAAACACCTAACCGCATAATAATTGTTTGTCCAGCCCAGTGCCTGTCTTTATGAAAGATAACTACTTTAATAAACTTTGAAACGTAATACTACTACACACTACAATATGCAGCGACTCAGAGTCTTATTATCCACCTACCTCCTCTCTCTCCATGAAAGAGAAAATCTGGTGTAGGTCTCAGGCACAGATGAAATTCTTCCTCAGGCAAAGTTGTGTACTCAGTATGTCAAATGTATGTTTCGCCCCAGTTTAAAGTCCTCATGGCAGGACTTAGCTAGACTTCAGCACATATCAATCTGTGTCTTCCCTCCACTTGGCAAAAGTCCTATTACCTCAAGAGAGCTTATCCTCTGTGCGAGGCACTAAATCTGATGTGGAGCGATGCTGGGAAACTGGAAGTTCACTGCAAGAACAAGCAAAGGCTGTCTTTGGAGTGCTGTCCTGCTTTCAGACATACAGTGAGTCAGCCGGACATCACACCCCACAGGTCTTGCAGTCCACTTGGTTTGGTTGGTGAGACAACTGCTCAGCTTGGCAGATATGCTTGAGGGGAGGTAGAGGCAGTGATGAAGTCCACTACAGTTCTTGGGTTTGGGTGGTGACAGTAGGGCTTCTTCTAGGCAATATATCGTTTGGTTGTATGACAAAACAACAAGTGTGTTTAGAACGCATGCCATTACAAGATTCACTAATAATGCACTATGAAGCATATTACCTCGCATTCAATGAAATCACCTATGCATGAGAATGCATTGTGACCATCGTCACAAGGAATATGTTCACATCGCTTGCCAACATCACGCAAACATTTTTGCTGAAGTTGCAATACATATCGCTCTTTGTTCTAATAAATATTGTGAATAATAAGGAGAAAAAAAAATGATCATCATTTATAGAAAATATTATATTTACAGCACCTGTTCACAATAATAGTATTGAAAATCCTGTTTAAAAAATAGCAAATATGTTTAAAAAAATGTTATTCCAGTACAATGAAATGATAATTGATTGTTACTTAAGTATTGTAAAGTCTTTATCCTTTCTTCTATTTCACTGGTCTCTTTCAATACCATCCACCAATACCATCCCGCACAAACATGGCTGACAGACTCTGTAAATAAAGGTCAGAATCGATTTTGAGAATGGAAAAAATTAATATACTTTCTGTCATTGTTAGACTCACCTACACAGCAGTTTCAGAAACATATTTGAATGTAAAAAAAGATTGTCTCTCTAAAAATCATGTATAAATTGCCATCCACCATTTTGTGACCACTGTCACTCTGGCCTTTGAAGTGACAGCACACGTAAATGCGAGATGAGAACAGAAACACAAACAGCAACCAAAACACTACCATCTATTGATAAAAGTAAGTAGTGATATACTAATGTTAGATATTTTACCAAAAGCCTTTTTTAATTGGTTATTACTTAATTTTTTAGAGATCTTTTGGAAATTAAAAAAATACATTGTACACCACAGAAAGCCAACCCCTTTAAGAACAACCAAGGTAAAATATCATGAAGTAACGATAATAAGAATAAGAAAAATATCGGAAACAAGTTGAATAGAGATGAAGGAACATTTTCAACAACTGATGAAAGTAAAACATAAAAAAATACCCTTTGACCACATAATACAATGTTTATTAAGAGTGCACCACATATTTAATCCTCTATTATTAATGGAGAGTAACTGAAGACTAAAATATATTGAAGATGTTTGACAGGTATTTTTTGTGAAAATATGCAGAGGCCAAAAATTGGCAAATACAGGTAGAAGGAAAATCAACATTCCGAGTGCACTAAGGAGTAAACTGAGAAAATGTTATAGACATTCTCTGGTGGTGAAATTGGTATTCTAATTATGGAGAGTAGTTATTTGAAAGAAGGTGCTGCTTAGTAACTGTGTGGAGAAGTTTTTAATGATATTCCACAAGGTACTTATGTCCGAAAAGATATTGTGCATTGAGTGCATGTCATATTTCTATTAAAGCACCACCAGGTACTCACCTCAAGGAAGTTACTAGACAGTGATGGGGCAAAATTACTATTGTAAAACCACTGGCTACTTATCTCAGGGAAGGTAGTAGACAGTGATGGGGTGGGGGGCAAAAACCACTATTCTAAGTCCACTGACTACTTACCTCAGGGAAGGTTCTGAACAGTGACAGGGGTGCAAAATTACTATTCAAATTCCACAGAGTACTTACCTCAGGAAAGGGGCTAGACAGTGACTGGGTGCAGTATTAGTATTCTAACTCCACTGGGTACTTACCTTAGGGAAGGTGCTGGATAGTGGCTGGTGCAATATTAGTATTCTAACTCCACTGGGTACTTACTCATGGAAGGTGCTGGACAGTGACTGGGGGCAAAATCAGTATTCTAACTTCACTGACTACTTACTTTAGGGAAGATACTGGACTGTGACAGGGGTGCAACATTACTATTTTAACTCCACTGGGTACTTACCTCAGGGAAGGTGATGGACAGTGACTTGGGGCAAAATTACTATTCTAACTGCACAGGGTACTTACCTCAGGGAGGGTGCTGGATAGTTCTAGGGGTGCAAAATTACTATTCTAACTCCACTGAGTACTTACCTCAGGGAAGGTGCTGGACAGTGATTGGGTGCAAAACTACTATTCTAACTCCACTGAGTATTTACCTCAGGGAAGGTACTGGAAAGTGACAGGGGTGCAAAATTACTATTCTAAAACCACTGGGTACTTACCTTAGTAAAGGTGGTTCACAGTGACGGGTGCCACAATTACCATTTTAGCTCCACTGGGTGCTTACCTCAGGGAAGGTGTTGGACTTTGATTGGGGGGGACAAAATTACTACTCTAACTCTGCTGGGTACTTACTTCAGCGACGGTTCTGATCAGTGACTGGGGGGCCAAATCACTATTCTAACTCCACTGGGTGCTTGTCTCAGGAATGGCTCTTGACAGTGAATGGAGAGCAAAATTACTGTTGAATTCCATATGGATGCTACTGGTGGGTGAGTGAAAAATGCTATGAAAAGGATTTTGAAACAATTTCTGAAAAATAGACAGTTATATTAAAAATCATACATTTCTAATGCATTGTTTTCTACTACACTCCAGATATCTCTGTGTAAAAAAATTGCAAAATTTAAAGAAAGTACAAAAGAGAAGGTTTTCAAATCAACACCTCAGAAGAAAGCAGGGATTCTTACGGTGAAAACAAGGTAAAAGTTAATCACTTACTTTATTCCAAAATTATTTTATTACCTTCAACAGGAAGGGGCAACTAAATGAAAACTAAATGAAAGCTAACAAACAATGTACCCATCTAGAAATGTTTAAAAAAATCAGTAAATAAACATAATTTTGTATTTATTGTATCAGGTGGGAATCATCTTGAAAAAATAAAGAACATGTTTTAATTATTTCTTTATATCTTTCCACAGTCAAATCTAACTCTACAATTGAATAAATCCAGATAAATTACTACTACAGACAGTATACATGTCACAAAAAGAAATAAATCATGCAGTCAGCAGGTAGGCATAATAAATGAGCATTTACATTTCCTCTAATATTATTTTCTCAAAATAGAGGGTTGTATCACGAGTGTGGCGGTTACAAGACCGCCACACTCACAGTGGCGGTTCCTCGTCCACAGCTGTGGTGGTCCGATCACCACATTATGAGGTTAGTGGGCACAGACACCAATGTACTGCCAACCCCACTAGAATCTTTGATCCCTACAGGCTGACAGCAGAACTGGTTGTATCAGCCAGGGTGGGGCTGAAGCCAGTGTCACCCTGGTGATTACAACATTGATGTCAGCCAGCCTTTCATTGCACTTCCATCCCCATCAAAAGGCTGGTTGAGAACAAGTGAAGAGAGAAGAAGGGGGCCCCTGCACTGCCCATCCCATGGCATGGACAGTTCGGGGGTCCCGCTGCCCAGCACCCTTGAAATGCGCACTGTCTGCTGTGCAGACAGTAAACATTTCAAGGGTGCTGGTGCCCCACGCAAGTGACACAATTTGTGCTGGCTCTGTTATGAGTGACAGAATGCTGCTCTGCCTTCTACACACCTCCAATAATTCTGGGGCTCAGTTATCCTTTCTAAATGTCCACCATGTTTCAGGAGTCTATTACCTCTTCTTGTCTGAATGTAAGAGGCACAATGACTGGCATCACTTGTTCTTGGTTCTGTTGAAAAACAAACACAAAAAAGATACTGTTAATTACTGTAAAATTATGTTCATGTCCAGATGCATATTCCTGACAAAGATGTGAAAGAATTTGTGTTTTTTTATAAACTGCGAGAGGAAAAAAAAAAAACGTTTTTCAAAACTTGCTCGTACATACATTGCTTCTACTTCAAATTTTCTTTTTAAATTCTAGACCTCATTATGAGTTTTATGGACGGAAACATCCATCTGCAAATCTCCTGGTTAAGAGACTGCAAAGGCGCTGGCAGTCTCCCCACCAGACTCATCACTATATTCCTTCTGGGCTGACCAATGAAAAACAAGGTTTCTACCAGTCAGATCAGTGGGAAAGGTGCATCCTCCTGTGAGGATTATATGCCAGACAGTAAACTCCAATTTGAACTAAAAAAACTCACTGCTTTGTGTTTTGTTCCTCCGGATTGTGTAGATGATTTCTACACATCAATCATACAATCAGAATATTTTCATGACAATGAAGAAAAATTGGCACCTATTGTACCAATCAGGAATTTGTAAAGCGCACTACTCACCCGTGATGGTCTCAAGGCACTCTATTCTAAATTACTTTGAGGAAACCTGGTTTGAGTATCTGAGCAGATCGGACATAGGAGGAAGTCAGGGTTTCCTATTGAATGGAGGAATTGCTACTCTACTTGCTTAGAGGGAGGAGCAAAATCAAATAATTCTATTGAAGGGTGTCATTACGCTTTTAACAAATCTATTAGGAAAACTCCTCCTAACTTCTACTACTTCTTGAAAAATTTGAAAATAGAACAAAGTTTCCAAGAAATGAGAATGGCTCAGGTATTTTCAGGTAGTCTGAATCCATAAGTATAAAAAATTAGTAAGGAAATGTGTGAGAGATTATTAGGTAAAATTCAACAATTTGGATTGTTAGGGACATCAGACTACCTAGAAAATATTGCTTACATTCTAAATGACTAACCCTTACATTATTTGTGTTGCATTACTTGCCTGTTTTAATGTTTTTATAGAAAAATTCAATTGGTATTTTTGCAAATTTTTTTCCTAAAAAATGTTTCAGACAGCAAACATTAGAATAAATCATAGTTTAATGCTGAAATCCTTTGAAGAGACAGTGATGGAATTGCAAAATTAAACTGTATATTTACATATCAATAAAAGACTTCTGTTATATTTCTGTTAAAAAATAAACGCAAAGTTGTCTAAAAAAGTTAATGAAAAAAACACACAGAGGGAATAATCTTTGATTTTTATTGCTCACCTTACTTGAAAATATGCTCTTGTGTGCTAAAAATCCAAATTATAGTGGTTATTAAAACAAATGGAATAGTGTAAATGTATGAAAATACATGTGCTACTCAATGCACCAAGTTCCAAAGTATGTTATTTTCAGCCTTGCAGTCCGCTTAAAAAATAAATGTTTAAATTGCAAGCCATCACGTTGGTAATCAAATACTTTTTATTAAAACCAAACTAGATTTTATTATACATGTTTCTTGTAAAAAGTAGTACAATAATTAATAAAGTAACTTACGTTACAAAAAAAGTATCCCCACATGAGTGTATTCAAGCAACGTGCATAGAGATATATGTGTAGTTTATTCAGTCTAAATAAATATAATACCTCTCTACAATATAGTGTAACCTCACCGCCTTTACTTACAGTAACTAAGGCTCTATGTATACAAAAAAATGTATAATTAAATGATTTCTTTGTGATAATGACATCCGTTGTAAAAATATTCACTTTGCACTGCAATCCGTTGTACTAACACTTTTGCTCTAAAGATATTTTTATCAATATTTATTTTGAAGGAAAACCATTGTTGTAAAGGATGTTTCCCTGCCATTTCAGCTGGCAAGTGTCTCGAAGTAACAGTTTTGGTCACAGTGGCATAGTCTGCTCAGGCACATGTTAGTCCACTTCAAAGCCAGTTAAGGAACATTTGGGCTTGGCAAAAGTACAATTTCCAGTGGTGCAACCACTTTGGCACAGATCAGCAGATGCCAAGGATCTTCCACTTCATTGACAATTGTAGACCAAAAGCAAACTAGTCGCACCCTTGGGATTCTCTGATGGACAGATCCTCAGCACCAGTGTCAATCACTTTTGTCCTCCTACAGCTTTAACTAATTCCTTCCTTCTTCTATCAGGCAGGGTACTTCCAGGTGTTCCAACACAGGGTGACAATTCTTCCTTCATATCAGACTCCAGGTGATGTTCCCTCACCTCTGGGAACCTGGCTGTAGGCAGACACCAGCTCTGAATGTAGAACAGTCCTCTGGGTACTCTGTGGTGCACCCCCTTCTCGGACAGAGAGAACCTGGTCCTTGATGGGTGCGTTTATTGTTCCCATTTCTTTACAGATACAGCATATAGGAGATATGAATTACATGTCCGCACTTTTGAGTATTCTGCACCCAGGTATCAACAACTACACTATTAGTGATCAGAAATGGAGAGGAAAGGCTGCTCTCCTCTAAAGAACCATTCCCAATCTGAACAAAACAGACTACACTCCCACCCTTCACCCCTGCCATCTACCAATTGGCTGTGCTCAGGAAGGTTAATCAACTACCCTCTGCAGCAAAAGGACCTAATCACATTTTATAAGGGCAGCATGGTCACTTCTTCTCCCACTTCATTGGCTGGGTCCTCTCCCTCCATTTTCAGGAATTGTAGCTATACAGCTCCACTGTCTGAGAAAGTACCACAACACTATCTTGTGCTCATTAACATGCAAGAGACTTACTTAATGAATCCTTCAGGCCCCCTTCACCCTGATTCACTCAGACACACACTAGGCATATATCACAGTTACAGTCAAGCATACATGTGCTGGGAAGTTAGTGCAAGAATCAGGGTAGATTGTAACAGCAGAACTTTACACAAGCTGGTCAGTAGGCCATGACTTTTGTGATGTGATAAACAAATCTAGTGAAGATTATAGAATCTCAAAACAAGTATTGTCGAAGTAAGCCTCAGCAAGGCCTACTAGTGCAAGGGGTTTGCCCTTCTCCGCACAAAGTCCTCAGACCATATAGGAAGAAGTTGGCACAGAAACTGAAATAAAAGACAAAGTTTATTAAATCTCATGAGGTGGTACTACAGTTCAAACAGCACCCTTCAGTAATGTTTGAAGTAGCACACTGAACTAAGAGAGCATGGTCCTTTTATTCCCACACAGGGTCTAAAAGAAGGCGGTACAATTATAGAAGCAAGACTTATACACATATAAGGTCATATGGAAATGCACAGTCGACAGGTAGGACGGGCTAACAGTTTTCATGGACTAGTAGACACATTACTGTCGGTTACTAATTACTAAAGGCTGCAGACCTTAGATGCTAAATATAACTTGACACTAGACAGATTTTCAAGAGTAGTTAACAGGAAGGTAGGACAGAGCTCATGGTGAGCACATGGCAGCATGTGGCAGAGATAATGGCTGCCATGAATACAAAATGGATTCTGCGAAATGTTCACAATAGTTGCTACATACAAGATGTCTTCTGCTAATGCTAATCTAATAGCTACTAAATTACAACAGACAACCCTTTCAGCATTAGCTGAAGACATTCGTCTTTCTGGGATAATCTAAATATTCATCTTGTATATTTATGCTTTTCATCATTTCAGCTATTTCCTTATCTAACATGTGTTGCACTTTCATTTCTGTAATATTTCTTTTGGTAGGCATACAAGCAGTAATACACATGGAGCAGAACATTAGACCATACTGAATACAGATACAGCATGTGAAAAATATTGCAATCATTACACACAGGATAGTCAGTAATTTCCAGCCCCAAGCAGAAACAAGAGCCCAAAACCATCCAGAAAAAATCCAAGTACCAGTCTCTGTTTGAATTTCTGCAGCAATTTTATGCAATTTAGATATTGCATCATATACTGAAGGTGAGTGATCTGGAATGAAAACGCAGCAACTACTACCAATGATGCGACATGCACCACCTCGATCAGCTTATATCACATCTAGTACCATAAGATTTTGGAGCGTTACAATCCTCGCAATTTGGAGCTCCTCGGTAATATTCCCAAGTGCCAGAGCTGCCTGATTGGCAACCCTATTCAATCGTCTCACTTTCCTACTGTTTAACGCAGCACCCACAGAGGAGAACAACCCTAAATTAAAATCAACATATTGTTGCAGGCTAGTGTCCATTTGGTCTACCTCATTTGAACTTATTGTCCTTTTATATCTATTTTTAATGATGTCATTGAACAGTTTAAAATCTCGGTGGTATGATGCAGGTGCCAAAAACACAGGGGGTAATAGAAAAGATACATAACACACACCTGACCACCCAACAGGTAGTTGGTAATATCCATAATTACCACAAACAAAATATGTATTATGTGAAGCTGTAAAACTACTATTATTTACACCCTCAATAGTTAAAATCAAGGTACAATTGCTTGTCACCATGGGAATTCGCCCAATGCTACGTATACATAAATCTGCTTTAGTTTTTGTAATAGAAATCACAAATTGTTCTTTCTTGTCAGAGTCTCTTATATTTGTGAAGACATATGGTATTGAAACATTGCCCGGTTGATACTCTTCCCATTCCCATTTAGTTCCTTTGGCTTAGGGATACCCATCTTTGTCTTGGTAGCATACTTTATTAAGGCGAACAAGAAGTCCGCCCTCTGTACGTTTTCCTCCTTTCTTTTGATGCGCAGGTATCATTCCACATACCCAACAGTTAGTAGTATTTGTAGCATTATGAGTATGATGCAACATCTGAATTAAAGTATTATTGAAGTACGATTGACGGTGCTTCTGCTCATGATAGGGAAGCGTAAAGTAATAGTGATCCTCTGGTACAGGAGTAGTGGCAACAAAAAACTCACGAGCTGGAGCCATCTTTTTAACAAACCGGGTGATTATTTCTATAACCACCAAAACAACAACAAACCCCATAGTACTAATGATCACTTTGTTATTCATTTTAGCAACAGTGATAATTGACCCTTGCAGAAATTAATTAAAAACAATAGTTGGAGCTCTTATCCCTGGGCAGCCGCTGATTTCTTCACCACGGGCCAAGAATGGTGTCACTACTCTAATGCATGGCTGATCCCCCCCTTTGCCACATTGGCTCTCCATTTCACTAACCCAGGGCGGTAGCTCAACCAGTTTTCTCCAGCACTACAGATTTTTTCCTCAGTCTCAAAGTATATTGCGACACTCCAGAAATCATATGGTCCGGGAAGAACTCCGCAGATTCGTCAGGTGATATAGCACAGCCTTTCTCTGTAGTCAAGATGTCTCGATGATCGGTCAGCACAGTAGGTTCCACCAAGGTAGGTAGCACTCTCTTGCAGTAAGTACTATGGACCCAATTCTTTCGGTTCATCACTCAAACTGCTGTCCTTGTCGCAAGGAGCACCTGCTCTGGGCCTCGCCACCTTGGTTCCAAGCTGCTTGATCTTTCAAAGGACTTAATCATCACCTGGTCACCAGGTCGGAGTTCATGGCCTTCACCTGTAAATCTGTCAGGAAGTGCTTCTCGAACCTGTTGATGAATAGAAACCAAATTGTCGTTTAACTGTGCCAAATAATCATTCATCAGGACACAAGGTACATCATATACAGAAGTTGGCTTAGGAACTCCCCAAATGTTCATTGGCCTTCCAAATACTATTTCATAGGGGGTAAGGCCTGTTCGAGAGTGTGGCACTAACCTAATAGACAATAATGCCAACGGTAATGCATCCGGCCAAGTTAAAGATGTGGAAGCCCGTATCGTCGCTAACTTCAGCTTCAAAGTAGCATTATACCTTTCCACCAACCCTGCTGATTGTGGGTGGAAAACCGCATGGAACTTCTGTTTGATCCCTAATCCTTTCAGGACTTACTTAAGAACTTCCCCAACAAAATGAGGTCCGTTATCATTCCGTAAAAGTCTGCAAACACCAAACCTAGGGAAAAATTATTTCAAAAGCACCTTCATTGTGGTAATGGCAGTACTATCTTTTGTGGTGTATGCCTCTATCCATTTACTGAAGGCACATACCACCACCAAGACATACTTTAAATTGTTGCAGCGTTCAAACTGAATATAATCCATTTGTAGAACTTCGAAAGGTGCAGTTGGTGTAGCAAACCCTCCTGCAGGAGTTCATGTCCCTTTTCCAGGATTGTATTGTAAACAGATCAAACAAGACTGTACTACTCTCTTAGCTGCACTGGAAATTTCTGGATGCTCCCAAACTTGCGTAAGCAACTTCGTTATTGTTGAAGCTCCAACATGTGCCAGCCCATGTGCCATCTGAACCATAGGTTGTACAAAAGCTATAGGCACTTTCCATTTATCCATCTGCTTATTCCACCAACAGCCCTCATCATCCAATTCTCCTTCTTAAGACCATTGCTCATGTTCTTTCACAGAGACATATTTCTGTATATCTAATACGTCTTGTTTAGCATTATGCCAACGTTCAGCTTGTGACTTCACTACATACATAGAAGTAGTATTTCGCTGCATCGCAGTCTCACATGCTACACGATCCACAAGGGCATTACCTTGCCCTATCTTATCGGTCACTCTCTTGTGTGCACTACATTTCACAATAGCTATTTTCTTTGGATATGTCAATGCAGTCAAGAAGTTATGCACTAATTCTCCGTGCATTATCTGCATCCCGTGGGATGTGAGAAAGCCTCTCTCCTTCCAAAGCAAACCAAAATCATGAGCCCCTCCAAAAGCATAGCGGCTGTCTGTATAAATGTTCACACATAAGTCAGTACTAAGCTCACATGCTCGTGTCAAAGCTATTAGTTCAGCTGCTTGAACTGACTTCTGTGGTATACGAGCTGTCTCCACTACCGTGTGTATTGTGGTGATTGCATATGCAGCTGAGGTCGTACCGTCTGGCAACTTCAAACAAGACCTATCAACCCACAATTCCCTGTTTACATCTGGAAGGAGCGTATCTTGCAAATCAATACGACCCTTTGTCTGTTCCTCAGTAAGGAATATACAATCATGTGTTTCTTGTGACTGAGTCACCGGATATGGCAACAAAGTGGCTGGATTTAGTGTTGCACATCTCTTCAGTGTAAAGTGAGGAGCCAGCAATGCCAATTCATATCCTGTCAGGCGAGCGCTAGTTAAATGTTGCGTCTTTGTTCGATTTAAAGGAGCATCAACCGCATGGGGTACTAACACCAACAGCTTATGTGACAAAACTATCCCTTCACTCTGACGTATTGACACAGCTTTTGCCGCAACTGAACGAAAACACCCAGGCAACGCTCGAGCGACAGGATCAAGTACTGCTGAAAAATATGCACAGGGACGGTGCTTATCACCATGTGTCTGTACTAAAACTGACAATGCACATCCATCTTTCTCATGTACGTAAAGTGCAAAAGGCTTTGTGTAATCTGGAGTACCTAACACTGGTGCTGAACAAAGGGCTTGTCGTAGCTGCCGGAAAGCAGTCTCACATTCATCTGTCCATGGGAGGGGCATTGGACTATCTTTAGTCAACAGTGCTAGCAAACGTTGACAATGTGTGAAAACCCTAATATCCATTGCCTACAAAAAGAAGTGAGACCAAGGAATGCACAAACATCTTTCTGAGTAGAGGGTACTGGTGTGTCTAAAATTGCTTGAATACGATCTGATGTAAGTGCACGGCCCTCCTTAGACAAAAGGTGACCTAAATAGGTTACCTTTGGTCTACAATATTGCAATTTCTTTCATGACACTTTATGATGGTGTGAAGCAAGAAAAGAAAGTAAGGACAAAGTGCACTTTTCACATTGCTCAGGGGTATCAGCTGCCAACAAAATATCATCGACATATTGTATGAGAGCCACACCTTCATGCAAAACAAAAGAATCAAATTTTCGTTTTAACGCTTGACTCTAAATACAAGGACTCTCAGTATAACCTTGAAAAACTCTTCAAAATCTATATGATCGTTTATTCAAAGTAAAACCAAACAAATATCGGCAGTCAGGATGAATAGGGATCGAAAAGAAAACATTCTTCAAGTCTATCACAGAGAACATAGTTGCTGTCAGGGGGAACGAAAGAAAGAAGTGTTGTGATGTCAGATACAACAGGATATTGTGGTACCACAATCCTATTCACTACTCGTAAATCAATAATGAATCAGTAAATCCTAGTATCAGTATCCTTTTTCAGAATAGGAAGAATCGGACTGTTACAAACATTATACAGAACTTCCTCAACAACTCCAACTGCAATAAGATCATGCACAATTCGTGTGAGTGCTTCTTCGCCCTCCTGTGAAATTTTGTATTGAGGCAAACGTGGCAATACAGCTCCCTCCTTGTCACTACTATGTACCGGTGGAATAATCATTTGCCCCACATCAGTATCTGAAGTAGCCCACAAAGTACTAGGGAGTGAAGCTAATGCAATATCCTCTTTAACAAGACAAACTCTTTCCATCACAGGATGATTATCATTCAAAATAACACGCACTCCTTCAGGAGAGCATCGTATTGTAGCCCTGAAATACTTGAGCATATCAAGACCCACAATATTGTCTGGTGTATTTGGAGAAAGCAAAAATGGACATGGAGCAGTACATTTATGAACATGGAATGTAAGTGGTTGTGACAATGGGCTAGGGGAAGGTGTTCCATTGAAACCTATCGATGAAATGTTTAAGCCAGACAGGGGAGTTCTTGGAACCAATTGTTTAGACAAGGTGCTACGAATAGCTCCTGTATCAACCAAAAACTGATCAGTAGAACCCAAAACATGTGCTGTAACATAGGGACCCCTCTGATCTACTGGAACTTCAACTGATTCCTTACCCCAACTTAGGCAATCCTATGCATAAGCAGAATCTTGGAAATCAGGCTGCACCTAGTTAGACATCTGGTATTGGTTCCGTCTATCAAAAGTGTTAAACCCATTCTGCCCTCGTACATTAGCATCAAACCTAGCATGATCTTTCGTGCTTCTTCTAGGCCCTGAAATCCTGAGCGATTTCTCATTTCTCCCCGACCACGTGAACACTGCTGAACACGTAGTGCTGGACAATCTGCAGCCCAATGCCCACATTTCTTACAATACGCATACTGATCAACAGACAAATTCGAACGAGTGTAAGAAGAACCATAAGATCCAAGTCCACCTCTATCACTACCTCTAAAAGGCGGACCATAAGCTTGAGCCAACATAACCTTCGTCTTTAATTCTTTAATCCTTTTATCCTGAGGTACTGGGTTTTTCAGAACCGGTACTGATCCGGTAACCCAGCGGTGCCAGGGTACACCCAAAGACCTCGGGTACTTTCCTGATTCAGACTACAGAAACTCAGAGTCTTCTAGGTGAAGTCAAAGATCGAATTTATTGGCTGCAACCAATTGACAGGCGTCCTAGAAGTACAACAGCACGACTTGTATGTTCTCAGGAGACTGTGTGTCAATGCAAAATCAGGTTTCCTTATATACAGTTTTTTAAGCTTCAGGCAAACATTCTTGACATTTTGGTTGGTCATTCACATGTTTTCACTACAAAGGAAAAAACAGTGTCATGATGAAACCTCATATTTCATGTCATCCAACCCATAATAAATTACCCGGCAAGGCCTAGAATTTCACATCAGATAAGTGTGGACCCCCAATAAAAACGGGCACCTCCCCCTCGTAAAGTAAGAAGAAGAAAAGAGCAGGTGCAGGTGTGAGCAAGTTAGGCAGGGTGTGTGAGCGATAATAAGGGTTTTATGGCCTGGTGTGCCTTGATGCTATCTGATTCGGCCACTGGGAGAGGGACTGACCAAACAGGTTTGGCCTGAGGCAATGGTTCCAGCTTGCCCAGGTCAGAGAAAAGTCAATCAAGGTGTACGTGTCCTTGGAATCAAATCTGACTGTATTATAAGCCTATGTGAGGGCAACTTTTAAAATGGCTGTCGTGTATAAAATGGGAGCCACGAGTGCAGGACGAAAATGGCGATTTCGAGGTGAAAACGCTGCTGGAATTGAGCGAAAATGCTCATGCTTAGTGTACTAGTCATTATCGGTCTTTTGATACTAAAATCGTACTGCTGTGGCAAAGCAGATTACATGGGTCCAGAATTTTTAGAACCACAAACCCTCCTTTTGCCCTTACATAGGCAATAAACCTATTCTCATGCTAATCTGAGTCCAGGTCTATGTTTCTAAAGTCGTTGAGATGTTGCTGTAACATCATCCTAGTATTTAGCTCGTCTCTTGGTGCAGGTTTCCTAATGCATGATGTAACACAGAGGCCACATATCGCAGGAGCACACTGCACGCATAGACAGAACAGGAAAAGAATGGCCAAGATCATCCCAATGACCATCAGAATCTTCCATCCCCATGCTGATATCAGTTCCCAGAGCCATCCCATTAATGACCAATCTCCTTTATCTAAATGAATAGATTCGGAAATTCTATGCAGTTTGGAGATGGCCTGGTATACTTTTGGAGCGTTATCTGGGACAAAAACACAGCAACTCGACTGGATCAATGTACATACTCCACCCCGGTCTGCAAGTATGACATCTAATGCGACCCTGTTCTGAAGGGTCATAAGACGATCCGACTGGAGCTCAGCAGTCAAGTTACCAAGGGCACCAGCGGTTTCAGCCACAGTGGATTCAACCACTCTTATCAATTGCCTTATACTCCTGCTGTTACTTATTTGTCCCCAGAACGGCAGAAAACCCTTTACGAAGTCCCCAAATTCTTGTCCTGCAGTGTCTTCTTCACTGAAGACGCCTCTAACTATCCTTGTCTTGTGGTAATCTGCCGCTGCTGTGTAGGTAGGGGGCAACAGGAACGAAACGAAGCATGTGCCCGAAAAGTCAGGGGGCAACCATGTAAAGGCTCTATCATGGCAGATGAAATAGGTACCCTTAGCTGCCAAAAGCGGAGGGGAGGTCTGAGATGCGAAGACATATGTCTCAGTGCAGACGCTTTCCCCTAGCTGAGCTCTGGGATTCTTGCCAGTACCTTGCAGACACAGGTGACCCTGATGGGGTACAACCCAAATCAGGGAAGATATCTTAGCTTGCTGTTTCTCATTCATTGTGGCTTCATATCCGGTCATGTTCCATCCTATATATGCCATTGTCTCATCTCTGGGGATAGTCTCGTAGGAGATATTGTCCTTCATCATGTCTATGATTCCTTTAACCAAAGCATTTTTCTTAGGGTTGTCTTCCGCAAAACGTAGGGGGTAGTGTGCATAGATGAATATCGTTCTGAATGCCCACACGGAACCATTGTGGCTAAAAGGCAGGATCAGATAAGGGATACCTTTATCTGCTGTGTGAGGCATAAGGCCACACACCCAACAGTTAGTTGTATTTATCACTAGTTGGTGTTGGTGCAAAAGCTGGATGAAGGAGTTATTAATGAACACTAGTCTCCTAGCAGATTCATGTTTAGGGAGGAGTTGAAAAGAATGTGGGGAAACAGTGGAAGGAGGAGGTGCAGACGAGGTAGTGGGTGCCAATATCACATTAAAACAGAATAAAATATATCCTATAAAAAACATAAGTATACTAAATAACATAAAAATGCACAGCAGCAAAAACCGTTTCCTGGTTATCGTTTCACATATTCTCTACTTGAAACTCAGTCTTTCAACATGTTCTCCATTTTGGAAAGATTCCATCCTCTAACCGTTGCCGCTCGTGGCGGTTGGTTTACTTCACTTAGGAGTGTTCTGAATGTTCCAGGCCGCCCTAGAACAAACCAGACCTGTAGACCTTGTGTTCACAGGCTACCCCCCTAAGTCTTTTCAGCCACGATCCTACAGCTGAACCCGGATGGAGGTTCAAAAAATACAAAAAGCAAAAAGTCATTCAAAAATAATTTTCCATATTGGAGAACTTTGTTAAAGAGAAGAAAAGTAAACTGTTTTATTTGTCCTTTATTCTTGGTCGTAGATTATAACGGTTAGTCCCAGGTATCGTGTGGTCCTGAAAAAGGAGTTCAGGTTCTGTAGTGTTCAATCGGACTGACGGTGATACTGCTGATTGTAAAATGTCATCACTTTCTTTCTCAGTGAGTGTTCCTTTTATTCGTGCATCGCTGAAAGGCAAAAAACGTGGCACGGTTTCAGTCTCTGAGTCGGCGATACCTTCCTGGACCCACCGGTCACATGACAGAGGTAGGGGTACCCTTTTGCAATGGGTCCCGTGGATCCAGTGTTTCTTCCCTTCTACTCGAACAGCTGATCTTGTGGAGAGAAGAACGAGGTGCGGTACGGTCCACCTGGGCTGCTCGTTTTTGGTTCGCTGAAAGTTTTTTATTAAAACCCAGGATCCAGGCTCAATGGGATGACCTGGAGATTCAGAGACCGGAGGCAAGGTGTCGTGGACCTGTTGATGTAAGACACGCAATTTAGCCGTCAATTCATACAGATAGTCAAGCAAGACAGGATGCTCTATCTCGCTGAATTTCTTGGGCCTAGGCACTCCCCATATATTGGCCGGGCGGCCAAAGACTATTTCGTAAGGACTAAGTTTCACTCGTGAATGCACAGTCATTCTGGTTGATAGGAGTGCTAAGGGTAGAGCGTCAGGCCATTTGAGACCAGAGCTCGCTTGTATCTTGGCCAATTTTAGCTTTAGAGTGCCGTTATAGCACTCCACTAATCCAGCTGATTGGGGGTGATTTGCAGCGTGAAACTTTTGGTTGATGCCTAGCCCTTCGCATACTTTCTTCATCACTTGACCCACAAATTCACTTCCATTGTCACTCCAGACCATTCTCGGCATTCCAAACCTAGGGAAGAACTCTTTCACAAGGGCTTTGGCTGTGGATAGCGCAGTATTGTCTTTTAGGGGATAGGCTTCCACCCATCTTGAAAAGGCACAAACAACAACGAGTACATATTTTAAGTTGTTGCACCTCTACATGTGGATGAAATCTAGCTGCAAAACCTCAAACGGATACGTAGGAGGTGCAAAATGACCAGCTGGAGTTGGGGTTCCTCTACCAGGGTTGTGTTTCAGGCATACCATGCAATTTTTAACTACATTTTCTGCGCACTTGGGAATTCCTGCATTTTGCCATACTGGGGCCAACAACTTACCAATTCCTTTCACACTGATGTGAGCCATTCCATGAGCCATTGTAACTACTGCAAGCACATACGAATCGGGTAGCAACCATCTCTGATGTTCTGACAACTCGACCCAACAACCATTTGCATCCAATTTACCCGTACTTTCTCTCCACACACTCAATTCTCTCTCTGTGGCTTCAGCTTGAATCGATTTCACGCTTTCTATCATGTCTTCACACATTCCAACATCACCAATCCATCTTGCAGGGCTCGCGACATACATTCGACTCATCACATTCCTTGCCGTTTCTTTTGCGACCTCGTCAGCAAATGCATTCCCAGGACCAACATCATCAGTCACCTTTTTATGTGCGCTACACTTCACAATCGCAACTTGCAACGGTAAAGTAAGTGAATCAAGGAGCTCATTTACCAACTGACCATGCTGTATTTTAGTTCCATGCGAGGCCAGGAACCCACGTTCCTTCCACAAACGCCCAAAACTATGGGCCACACCAAACGCATATTGGCTATCGGTATAGATAGTCACTTTCATTCCTTTTGATACTGTACATGCTCTTGTTAGGGCTATTAACTCAGCTGCTTGGGCTGAATTATGTGGGATACGTGCAGCTTCAACAATCGTACACAAAGTTGTCACAGCATACGCCGCAGTCGTGTCACCATTCGGGAGCTTAAAGCATGAACCATCCACCCACAAAGTACCATCACTCTTTGCAATGGGAGTGTCCAGAAGGTCTATTCTCCCTTTCGTTTCCTCTTCTGTTCTACGGAGACAATCATGTTGTTCAGAAGTATCTAACCCCATCACAATTGGCAATAACGTAGCTGGGTTAAGTGTAGTGCATCTTTTTATATGTACATGGCTTGCTAACAATGTCAACTCGTAACCTGACAATCGAGCACTAGTTAAATGCTGTGTCTTGGTTCTGTTTAACAACGTGTCCACTGCATGTGGAACCATTACGACTAATGTGTTATTCATCACTAAACCAGCAGACTGTCGGATAGAAACAGCAGCTGCCGCTGCCGCTCTTAAGCAGCTCGGTAGTGCCTTAGCTACTGGGTCTAAGGTTGAAGAGAAATAGGCGCATGGACGCTCCCTGTCTCCAAACTGTTGTGTCAAAACTGCTAACGCACAACCTTCTTTCTCATGGACATACAATGTAAAAGGCTTGTTGTAGTTGGGGGTACCCAACACAGGAGCTGAACATAATGCATCACGTAATTCGACAAAACTTTTCTGACAATCTTCAGACCATGGGACGGGATTCGGTATATCTTTACAAGTTAATGCCACGAAGGGTTTGGCTATTAACGAAAAATTAGGTATCCATTGTCTGCAATATGATGTAATACCCAAGAAAGCACGCACTTCTCTTTGTGTTCTTGGCACACTCATTGCTGCAACAGCTCTGATTCTCTCTGTGGTCAGTTGCCTTCCCTCCTTCGAAAAGAGATGACCTAAATAGGTCACTTCTTTTTGACAATACTGTAACTTTGAAAGGGACACTTTGTGGTGTAAATCAGACAAATGACGCAATAATGACAATGTTGCTTCTTTGCAGATCTCCTTAGTATCTGCGGCAACTAGCAAATCATCGACATATTGAATGAGAGTGGCGCCATCGGGTAACATAAGAGTGTCAAGTTGTGCTTTCAAAGCCTGACTATAGATGGATGGACTTTCACAATAGCCTTGAGGAGCTCTCTTAAATCTGAAGCTTCGTCCTCCCAAATTGAAGCCAAAAAAGTCCCTGCTCTCTTCTGCAATAGGGATGCTGAAGAAAGCATTCTTCAGGTCTATTACTGAGAACCAAGTGGCTGAAGCCGGAATCATTGTCAACAATGCAGTGATATCGGGGACGACTGGAAACTGTGGCACAACTATTTTGTTCACCTCTCTAAGATCAATTACAAACCTATAAACAGGTGGCTGAGTAGGGTCAGTGTGCTTCAAGACAGGCAAAACAGGACTATTGCAAACGTTGCCTCTTGTCTCTTCAATTACATCCTTCTCAATCAGATCACGAATAATTGCCATCAACGCTTTTTCCCCTTCACTAGAGATCTTGTATTGGGGAATACGTGGCATTTTAACATTGGCTTTTAATGTTATCACATATGGCTGAATTTCCAAAAGACCTACATCATTAGGTCCAGTAGCCCAAAGAGTATTAGGAAGAGACGAAAATTCTGGTGGAAATCTGTCCTTTGACAAATACATTGGTGACACCACTTTCTTACCCAATGTGAGTTGCACTCCAGAAGGAGAGCAATACAATGTCGCATACAATCTTTTTAACAAATCTAATCCTAACAAGTTCTCGCCACAACCTGTCGTCAAAATAAGGGGTGTTTCAAATTTACAAGGTCCAACAGAAAGAGATATAGGGTTAGAAATCGGATTTCTAACTGGGGCGCCGGAAAACCCTACTGATACATTTGTTTCGCCAGACAAAGGTGCGCCAGGGAGTTTTGAGTGCATAATAGAACTCTTGGTAGCACCAGTATCCAACAGAAAAGGTTCTGACACACCTGATGCAATCACCTCAACATAAGGCCCACTCTGATCTACTGGAACTGAAATAACTCCCTCTCTTTGTCTATGGCTGTCCTAGCAATCATTACTGTCCAAATGCTCACCCTCTGTATAGTAATCATCAGTATAGTACTGAGCCGTCCTACCGGATGCATTAACCTGTTGATCAAATCTGTTCATTGAGTTTTGAGGGAGGAATGGGCGCGCGTTCTGGGGAACATATCCACGTCCTCTTCCTCTAGGTGCTTGTGGAACACCTCGACCTCTTAAACCGGAAGTACCATTTGCGCGCTGCAGCAAAGCAGGGCAACTATACTTGAAATGACCCTCTTCCTTGCAATATGAACACTGATTGGGACCTACTGGGATACGTGGTTGAGCATACTCGGCTCTTTGCGAGTTTCTCTGAAACGGTTGGGGCTGATAGTTATTCTGATAGTTGTTCTGTACACCACTATTCTGACTACCATGTGGCGGGTACGCTTGTTGTAACAGAACCTTCGTTTTCAAATCTTTTGTTTTCTTCTCTATTCTATCTCTCTCATCTTTATCTCTATTTTCGTAGTACTGTGCAGTAGCCAATATCTGCGCTGAAGAGGAAATTGCCCAAGAACTTTCTGAATCTTTTAACTTTTTACACAACTCAGGAAGCAGATTATGCACAAATTTATCGACGAACAAACGTTGACCACCTTCCGTGCTCATATCTTGACCACTGTGGTCCACAAACGTTTCTTCAAACCTGGTGAAGAAATCTGATACCGTTTCTTCTTTCTTTTGCTTACATGCAGACAATTTATCCCAGTTTACACGCATCGCAGGCATTATAGTTTTCACGTAATCAATAATTCTACCAGGAAGTTCTGTCACTAAAGGCTCAGGTTTAGCACCACCAATTTGTCGGGCATCTGCAGCAGCAATATTAGCCCATGTGTCACCTAATTCTTGAGCATGGTCTGCATGGCGAATCTTTCCCCATAAAGGCTGTGGAACAACATTCCCAAACAACATGTCTATGTCCGCTAAATTCATAATGCAAGACCCCGCAGTCTGTGACAATTCCTTGTAATACCCTGTAGGGTTCTTACGGGGATCAGGCAATGTCTGCTTAAGGGCTAAAACTTCAGCTCGCTTCCATGGAACGTGTACCCATACACGCTGGAAGTGAGGCAGGACAGGTGGATTAGCATTTGGGTCCCCTTCCCTCCACTGTGGGGGAACTTCTCTCATGGGGTACTGTTTCCCTTTCTTTTTAGCAGAAGAATCATATTTAAACAATAACCTGGAAACACCTTCAGTCCTAAACGACAATAACGTCGCAACTGCTTTCTCGACATCTGAACCCACAATCAAACCTGTCGAAAAATCAAACCGTACACGACACAACTTAGGCGGATTGGGCTCCAAACCATTTTCCTCTAAATCCTCAGAAAGAAAAGTACACATTTTCTCAAAAACGTATCTCTGTTTCGGTTCTTCCCACTGATGGAAGACATCCATAACAGACTCTAGTTCATATCTCGCTGGTTCAGTAACCCATTTATGCGCCAAATAATTCAGTGTCTCTTTCTCCATACCATCAGGCAATTGGCTACGCAATTGCTTACGCTCTGTAACTGGGGTCGTAGCTAATGACCCAAAGAGAGGGGATAAAAGACTAGTTACAGTGTTTGTCATTCTCTGACGGATAGAGGGAGAGGTTGACAAATGAACAGGAGGAAAAACAGAATGAGACAAGGCAGAGACAGAAGCAGTATCAGAAACAATACCAGGAGTGGTAGTCGCTATAGTAGTCAAAGTTGTAGGAAGTAAAGGCAGAGCAGATGTCAAAGCCGGTGGCCCTTGAGAAGGCTGCACCGGAGGAATAGGAACCAACTGAAGAATAGCTGGTGGGTGCTGGGGAGGAGCAGGAGGCAATGCAACCACTGGTTGTGCAACTAGAGGTTGCGGAGGTGCCGTTGCATTCTGCGCATAGGGTGGTGGCGAACTTAGCAAATGCAACATTAGGGGATCTTTTTCAGAGTCTTTTGCTGCATCTTGCTGAAGAGGCGACAAAACTGGATAGCATTTATCTACTGTCATTTTATGTCGCCTATGCAACTGCTCATTCAACTGTTCTGCTTCGTTATCTTTAAACTGTATAGCAGCTTGCATAATCGAAATACCTTTTTCTCTCTTATTTTTCTTAGCTAATTTAATTTCCTTTTGCTTGGCTTCTTTACGCCATAAGCGGAAAGAATCAAACATTGCCGGCCGGGCTTTCTTCTTAAAAAGTCTAACTTCGAGGTTATCTAAGATTTCTGTGTCAAAGCTACCATTTTGGGGCCATTTTAAAACACCATCTTTTCTGGTGTAACGGATCCATACTTCATTATATGTGATGTGGCCTACTCCGTGCTTCACATATAGTTCATAAGTTTGAGTTCCAATCGGAGGAACCGGACATGAGTCCTCCAACCGGGAGTCCCTTTTACAACCAAGACAAAACAAATTTCCAAGTCTGCTAAGACCAGGCATCTTCGCTCACTAGTCTAGCTTCAAACTTCAAAGGATTATCGTTTACGATAGTCTCGTGAATACACGAGTCCTTCGGCTTTGGTACTTGCAAGTTCCAAATCAAAGTGATCCCGAAGGGATACCAAACCAAATGTCCAACTTAAGGACCAAACCAAGTGTCCAACTAAGGACCAAACCAAGTGTCCAACTAAGGACTGGGAGACGCTCCACTTATACTTAACTGAAAATATCAATGACTTCACCAGAAGACTCGTCTTATCGTTTCGCTCTACCAAAAATCAAGGGTCCAAATCAGGGCGATAGCCAGGGCAGCAGTCCTTCGTAGCCGTCTGGAAGCGGGGAACCTCGCAGCAAAGACTTTCGGACCACGTCGACATGCAGGGGTCGATGAAGTGGCGGCCTTCCTCCAGAATTTTCACACGAAGCTCCTCACGAACCTCAGGCTTGGACCGGTACCGCTGGTATCGCCCCACATTTGGGCACCAACTGAGGTACTGGGTTTTTCAGAACCGGTACTGATCCGGTAACCCAGCGGTGCCAGGGTACACCCAAAGACCTCGGGTACTTTCCTGATTCAGACTACAGAAACTCAGAGTCTTCTAGGTGAAGTCAAAGATCGAATTTATTGGCTGCAACCAATTGACAGGCGTCCTAGAAGTACAACAGCACGACTTGTATGTTCTCAGGAGACTGTGTGTCAATGCAAAATCAGGTTTCCTTATATACAGTTTTTTAAGCTTCAGGCAAACATTCTTGACATTTTGGTTGGTCATTCACATGTTTTCACTACAAAGGAAAAAACAGTGTCATGATGAAACCTCATATTTCATGTCATCCAACCCATAATAAATTACCCGGCAAGGCCTTGAATTTCACATCAAATAAGTGTGGACCCCCAATAAAAACAGGCACCTCCCCCTCGTAAAGTAAGAAGAAGAAAAGAGCAGGTGCAGGTGTGAGCAAGTTAGGCAGGATGTGTGAGCGATAATAAGGGTTTTATGGCCTGGTGTGCCTTGATGCTATCTGATTCGGCCACTGGGAGAGGGACTGACCAAACAGGTTTGGCCTGAGGCAATGGTTCCAGCTTGCCCAGGTCAGAGAAAAGTCAATCAAGGTGAACGTGTCCTTGGAATCAAATCTGACTGTATTATAAGCCTATGTGAGGGCAACTTTTAAAATGGCTGTCGTGTATAAAATGGGAGCCACGAGTGCAGGACGAAAATGGCGATTTCGAGGTGAAAACGCTGCTGGAATTGAGCGAAAATGCTCATGCTTAGTGTACTAGTCATTATCGGTCTTTTGATACTAAAATCGTACTGCTGTGGCAAAGCAGATTACATGGGTCCAGAATTTTTAGAACCACAATCCTCGCTACCTTTTGCTTCTAATTCCTGACGTTCATAATACTGAGCCATAGTCCAAAGAGAAACCGGAGTAGAGGTAGTCCATGAACTTTCACTAGCTTTTAGACGACTAGTTATTCTTGGTAACAGAATTGCAACATATTTATCGATGAACAAATGTCTGCCAGTATCATCTGACAATAACTGGCCGCTAAAATCATGAAATGCTTCTTCAAAGCGTGTAAAGGAATCAGAGACCGATTCATCTTCCTTTTGCTTACAAGATGCTAAAACAGTCCAATCTATCTTTTTAGGGGGAATAATCATTTTTAACTTAACTAATATGGCTGTGGGAGGATCTAGAATCAACTGATACGGCTTTTTCGCAGGTTCCCTATCCCCGTCCATCTGTTCTAATTCTTTCCATGACGCCCCAAAAACTACACGATCATCAACTTTACGAATAGTTTTCCACATATCTGGCGATAATATAAATCCGAAAAATAAATCAATGTCAGCCAAAGTCATAGTACAAGAACTAATTGCTCCTTCAACTTCTTCATAATGGGCGGCTGGATTTTTCCGCGGGTCAGGTAATGCTGGTTTGAGTGCCATTACATCTGCCCTATTCCAAGGAGTATACACCCAATTATAAATAAGGCGATCTAGTAACAAAAAATCATTGTGCGGTTTAATTAGGGTAGGATAGAGAGGCTGCCGGACAGTGTATTGGCCAGTTAACTGCAATTTACGCTCTTTCTCTTCTATCTCCTTTAAATCATTTATTTCTTTCTTTCTCATTTCCAATGCTTTCACATATACATTCTTCCGCTGCTCTTTCTCAAGCAAGGCTTGCTCATGCTTCACTCGTCCATGCACTTCTTTCTCCCACATTCGTACACAGTCAAACATATCTTACCTAGACCTTCGCTTACACATACATTGTTCCACATACTCAATCTTTCGCAAATCAAATGACCCATGCATAGGCCAACGTATATCAGGATCCGCACAAGTGTATTTATTCCATAATGTGCTGTACATTATAGAAGAAAGACCATGTTTAACATACATATCTCTATTGGGTGTCCCCTCTAGGGGTGCCGTTGTGATTCTTCCAGTCTCATATTGGTACCATTACAAAAGCAACACATCCTACGAAGTGCGCTAAAAACAGGCATACCAAAAATAGTGCAGAATATGCAGTATTATAATCAAAGTAGCACTTAAGGTACCTTCAGTACGATGTGCTGTTCAAATCAAAATTAAATTGGGGACAATTCTCCTCATTACCTGCCTATATAAATTGCAATATATATATATCAATTCAAAGGACACAAAATTGACTAGTCACCCAAAACACGAGAGCCACAGTAAGTGGTGAAACAAAGGCCTCAAAACCCACAGCAAGTGCCGTAAAACGTCTCTTACCAATCACAGGGCGTCCAGGTTCCAACTGCCAAGTTCTAAAATCGACCAAATGGTCACTGCACGACAATTGAACAAAAAGGATCTCAGTCGAGGAAGGCGCCTCCTGGATGGTCAAATCAGAAAGAAGGGAAAAACGCTGTGGTTGCCAAGACTCGGGTCTCCTCAGGCATTGATCGTCTGCAGCGAGATCCCAATCCTTCGCCGTGACCAATCCGTTGGGCGTCCGAGTCGCCGATGAGTCCCTGTTCGGGCGCCAATTTGTCGAAGTAAGCCTCAGTAAGGCCTACTCGTGCAAGGGGTTCGCCCTTCTCTGCACAAAGTCCTCAGACCATATAGGAAGAAGTTGGCACAGAAACTGAAATAAAAGACAAAGGAGGTCATTCCGACCTCGGCGGTCTTTTCAATAGACCGTACGGAAGACCGCCAGTGCTGGCGGTCTTCCGCATGGGCCATTCTGACTGTTGGCAGCGCTCCGCCCGTTTCCGGACGAAGAGCCGCCAACAGCCATACTGGCGGCAGGCGGGGAAGTGGAGGTAGCTCCACCTCCACCGCCACGCCAACAGAACACCGCCCAGCGAATCACGACCTGTGATTCGCTTTGGCGGTGTTCTGTTGGCGTGTCGGTGTCGGCGGAGCTGCCCGTTCCCTCCCGGAGGATCACCAGGAACAGGTAAGGTGATCGTCCGCTAGGGAAGGGGGTGGGGAGGTGTTGTGAGTTGTGTGCGTGCATGGGGGTGAGCGTATGTGTATATTGAGGGGGGGTGTGAATGCGTGCATGAATGCGGGGGGTGTGTGTATGTGCATGGATGCGTGCATGAATGCGGGGGGGGTGTGTATGTGCATGGATGCGTGCCTGTATGTGTGTGTATATGTTGGGGATCGGGGTGGGGACGGGGGTCCTGCAACCTTTTGGGGGTGGCAGGGGTGGTGGGGGGGTAGGGGAGGGAGTCGGGGTGGGGGTTGGGAGTGGGGGAGACCCCTATCAGTGCCAGGGAAGGGATTCCCTGGCACTGATAGTGCTTACCGCCATGGATTGCATGGCGGTCCCCAACAGCATGAAATCCATGGCGGTAAGCCGGGGTCAGGCGGGTTGGAATACCGCCGGCGGTATGTGACGACCGCCGGCCTGGAGACCCAGGTCTCCAGCCCGGCGGTCGTTACCGCCGTGGCGGTCGGAACGGTGAAGCGGCGGCTGACCATGGCGGTAACCGCCATGGTCAGAATACATGAAAAAAGACCGCCAGCCTGTTGGCGGTCTTACCACCCCTTCACCGCCGACCGCCAGGGTCAGAATGACCCCCAAAGTTTATTAAACCTCATGAGGTGGTTCTACAGTTCAAACAGCACCCTTCGGTAATATTTGAAGTAGCATACTCTACTAAGAGAGCATGGTCCATTTATACCCACGCAGGGTCTAAAAGAAGGTGGTACAATTATAGAAGCAAGACGTATATACATATAAGGTCATATGGAAATGCACAGTCGACAGGTAGGAGGGGCTAACAGTTTTCAAGGACTAGTAGACACATTACTGTTGGTTACTAATTACTAACAGCTCCAGACCTTACTGGCCATGTGCAAAAGTGAGAGATGCTAAATATAACTTGTCACTAGACAGATTTTCAAGAGTACTTAACAGGAAGGTAGGACAGAGCACATGGCGAGCACATAGCAGCATGTGGCAGAGATAATGGCTGCCATGAATACAAAATGGATTCCGCAAAATGTTCACAATAGTTGCTAAATACAAGATGTCTTCTGCTAATGCTTAATCTAATCGCTACTAAATTACAACAGTATGGTGCTATCACCGCTCCTCAGACTACAACCCCGGATAGGGACAGTAGTACACTGGCACTAACTAGAATGTGCTTTTAGCACCTTTCGGGTACAAGCCAGGTTCAGAAGAGAACTCACATCAATAGACAGGTCTAGTCTTTGCATACCTGAAAGATTAGTGTGAAACTGGGGAGAAAAATCCAAATTCCAGTATAGCAGATATTCGCAGTTTAGGCAGTCAGAGCAAGGAACACGTCTGTACACCAATCAGGGGTCTTCCTTATCCTGCCACAACAGAAATGTTGCTGTTACGGCCTGCCTTAGTTCACATATTTGGGTCCAGAAAGCCATAATACATGTCAGGAGGAAATGTTCTCTTGTTCGGTGGAATTATTTTATTTTTTGAAAAACCTTGTGTGATTAACCCTATTGCGCTAGACATGGTGGGAGTGGTGCAAAAAAGAAAATGTGTTTATTTATTTATTTATTTAAAGATACAGGGACATTAAAGTGCAAAGGCGAAGCCTAATGTTTTCAGAAAATGATATATACTTTAGATTGCTATCTACATTCGAAGTGGTTAGATTTCAAATCCTTTTAAAATTCCTAGTTTGTTTCGTGTAATGGAATCATTGGTTGGTAGTGTCGTTCCTCACCAATACTAATTGGTCTTATAGTTAATAAAAGTGTCACCTTCTGGTAGTAATACCCACACCTTATTTTAAATTCTAGACAGTGCTTCGGTGTCTCCTACACCTTTTGCTGCTGAAGAGTTTAGCTAATGTATTGAAAAAGCGCTGTATCTGACTTTTATACATCAAAACAACAATATTGTTCAAAATATGTAGGACAATGACTGCTGGTTATGTGAATACTGGAACAACTTTTTTCAGCATTAGGGAACACATATTTCATGTAGAAACAATAACTTGGCCATAGCACAATTTTGGATGCTTTATTTAATGATTAAAAAGGGTATGATGTGTGCCATTCAACTTAGGTACTTATGCTTGTTTCATCACTGACGAACACTACACCTATTTAAAATAGTTATTTGGCATGAGCAGTCAATGCAAACAGTAGTTAATAAAGTGGAATTCCATTATTTTATCCAGTACTTTATAACTGAAACTAAAGATTATCACACCAATATGATCGTAAACGTATACTAGAATTAGGATGAGCATACAACCAAGTCGAGGCAGTGTTTAGCAAGCAAGTGGGACTTGCCCAACTGGTTCATATATTAGTATGGTGATGTTTAACTAACGGCTTACTGTAATGCTTGTTTAGGGAAAATGTTACATCAAACGTGGACTTGCTTTATGCCCAACGTGCAACTCCATTAAGCCAAAACGCCTGGTCTTGGCAAATCGACGTGAAGGTTACCTTCTTTCTGTTTTTTCATTGAAAGCACGTACCACAGAAATACGTGCTTCAATAAAATGTTTTGATTTAAAAAAATGTAACCATCACATATAACATAAACAGAATATTGTGAGTACTTCCAAGCAGGTTTGTGTACTGAGAACAGTTAGCGAAACCATTTTTTTTGTTTTAATGCACATCTCAGTCATTTCTGAATCTTGGTGTATATAGAAGATACTGATCGCTATGAATTTATGTAGCCAGCAGATATGGTTTAACTAACCAAGACTAAGAGGAAAATAAACAAGCATTTGAAATGCAACGGGTATCGCATTTGCTCGACTTAGAGCTATTAGCATTGTAAACTCCTAACTGGACTTTTCTTGCCACATAGATTGAAAGAAGAAAACACAAGTGTGATCGCGCTATGTAAAACCCAGCACGACCACGCTGTTTGGAAAATAAAAAGATACAATAATGCAGAAATCAGGCTGAAAACATGGAGCCTCGTCTTGTTTCAGTAGTTGTCCGGTGCACTTGAGGAGGGCTAAACACCGGAAAAGGCATGACGTGTGCATGCCTTTCACAAATGAAATCAAGAGTATTTTAAAATGTGCAAGCCCACAAACCAATGACAGTGACATGGGCATGGTTAAAAGCCCAAAGAGAGATTACAACAGGGATGGAGAACTTGTGCGTTCAAGCCTAAAAAAGGATAAACAACGTAAAGAATAGAGCAATGGCATAGTAAAATATTGTTTCACCAGCCCCATCACAAAAGTGAACTATTTTTAAGTCGGCTTTCAGACATGGTCAGGAAAAATGTGCAACTCCAAGGGCAAGGGAGCCAGTAGCTGTAATTGGCTGATTAATTGCCCCCTCCTGTATCTTGAGGTAGATGGAAGCAAAATGCATCAGCATACCAGACAATGGGCGAAGAGGGCTGACCCAAACCCCACTATATATGTATATGTATTTAGAACGATCCATTTTTAGTAATTATTTTATTATATGAGGCTGGTGAGACAGCTAACAATGTATCTAGGCCATATCTGAAAATGCACACTTTTTTCTAAAAATCCTGGAGTTGCATGCACATCTCAGACTTTCGGGAGTTACCTACTTATTTCTTCCTTGTGCCTGTGTCTTGCAAGACATAAACCTTTCAATTAAGTGGGTATTGGGTGGTCTGCTAAACACGTTCTAATAAAATGATGGTAACTCTATGAATGGCTATTTGTTCAACACGTCCTTCTAGAGAAAACTCCTGACACTCAACTTCACATTTGCATCAGTTTCCTTTGGTGCTGTTATAGAAGTAAGAAAACCCAAACGTCAGCGGCATATGATAGCCTCCAGAGCCTGAAGATCCAAGTGAATGTTTTTAAACGTCCACAGTTTGCAATTAATGTAATACGAAATTACAGTAGCGAAGGAGGTCTCCATGTGATATTTATTTCACCACCACAAAAGTAACTCAACCGTTTGTCTCTGCAAGAGAGGCTTTCTTTGGCCTTAAACTTTAACAAATGGAATAGTGTTTTGTTTTCATATCTAATGTACATACGTTTGAATTGCAGTGTTCTGATAGGTTTCTTCACTGAGAGCCCGTTTCACTAAGGCCCTCATTCTGACCTTGGCGGGCGGCGGAGGCCGCCCGCCAAAGTCCCGCCGTCAGATTACCGTTCCGCGGTCGAAAGACCGCGGCGGTAATTCTGACTTTCCCGCTGGGCTGGCGGGCGGTCGCCTTCAGACCGCCCGCCAGCCCAGCGGGAAAGAGGCTTCCACGATGAAGCCGGCTCGGAATCGAGCCGGCGGAGTGGAAGCTGTGCGACGGGTGCAGTTGCACCCGTCGCGTATTTCACTGTCTGCGCAGCAGACAGTGAAATACATGTAGGGGCCCTCTTACGGGGGCCCCTGCAATGCCCATGCCAGTGGCATGGGCACTGCAGGGGCCCCCAGGGGCCCCGCGACCCCCCCTACCGCCATCCGGATCCCGGCGGTCCGACCGCCGGGATCTGGATGGCGGTAGGGGGGGTCGGAATCCCCGCGGCGGTGCAGCAAGCTGCGCCGCCGCGGAGGATTCAATGGGGCGGCGGTACACTGGCGGGACCCCGCCAGTGGTGCCGGTCCGACCGCGGCTTTACCGCCGCGGTCGGAATCCCCATTGGAGCACCGCCGGCCTGTCGGCGGTGCTCCCGCGGTCCTCCGCCCTGGCGGTCAAAGACCGCCAGGGTCAGAATGACCACCTAAGTCTCTCCACTTGTGGCGGAGTCGCCGGTGTCGTGGCGGAATCTCCGCACTTCACTTTCTCATTGCGGAGATTCGGCCACTAATGCAGAGACTCTGACGTGACTGCTGAGGCACTTGGTGAATCGGGCCCTCACTATCTAAAAATGCATACTGCGCCATTTCAGTAATCTCACGGAGCAGAGGTAGCATTAGATCACACTTTAGCAATTTACTCTACTCCAGTCTTTTTGTGAAGCACTGTTTTTAGTGTCGCATACACAATCTTACATGCCCCTGGTACAGGTTATTGTTATTTGTAAAAGAAAAATCTGATGGCAAATGCTTAAGATTTTAAAATCACGAACGCATTCAGCCTATCTTTTTTAGTCCACATATTATCCAATTAAATGGTTTTGTTTTTTTAAAGTATTTTATTAAAGGTAATAATGGGCATGGGGGTCGCAATACAAAAGTTAAAGAAACTGAATTCATGCACGACACTTATGCCTATGCAAATTCAAGTGTAATAATGCCCAAACAAATCTGTATTTCTGATTCGGGTCTACCGTGCGATGCCGTAATACACTTCGTGTATCTTGCTGACGTAATTTAATATATGAAGCAATTGCTCATAATATATGAAGCAATTTCTCATATGCACTTTGGGGTTAATTTTGACCCTGGCGGTACGAGACCGCCAGGGCTAAAATGGCGGAAATACCGCCAACAGGCTGGCGGTGCTTCCTGGGGGATTACGACCGCGGCAGAAGCGCTGCGGTCACACCGCCGGGGCCGGCGGTTTTCCGCCACAATGGCCCCGGCGGTAGTAATCCGCCAGGGCTGACCAGGGGATTACGAGTCCCCGACCACCAGCCTTTTCCTGGCGGTTTGAACCGCCAGGAACAGGATGGCGGTACGGGGAGTCGCGGGGCCCCCTGACAGGGCCCCATGCGGCTTTTCACTGTCTGCTAGGCAGACAGTGAAAAGCGCGACGGGTGCAACTGCACCCGTCGCACGGCCGCCACACCTCTGGCTCCATTTGGAGCCGGCTCCATGTTGCAGCCCACATCCCCGCTGGGCCGGCGGGCGGAAACTCGGTTTCCGCCCGCCGGCCCAGCGGGGATGTCAAAATGGGCACCGAGTGAGTGCGGCCGCATTGGCGGCCGCCCAGCGGTAACAACTTGCCGGGCGGCGCTTGCCGCCCGCCAATGTTGTAATGACCCCCTTTGTGTATCTTGGTGACATAATTTAATATATGAAGCAATTGCTCATTTAAGAGTTGGTCACTGCCCCACGAGGTACGGTAAAGAACCTAGCAACGAAAATTACTTAAAATAAAGCACCAGACTTACAACGAACTGGTGCAGTATGGCGCTGTGCCAAAATTGGCAGTGCTGAACTGCATCAGTTCTGAAATGGAGGGATGAGCCATATTTACAAAAATATGCCTCACCTCTGTGTTTCCCCTAGTGCTAAATTTAGCTGTCAGCACCAATGCAGGAATCCATGCACCAAAGTCCAAGGGTGTATGTGTTGAAGGGAATGACTGTTTATGTGCAAGAAGATGTCTTTCCTGCACATAAACAATCTATAATGGTGATTTAACACTTCTACGTGTGCTGCGGAATGAAGCACACATAGAAGTAGCAAACTGTCATTATTGAATGTTTGTTTATGTGCAGAAAGGGACACCTTCCTGCACATAAACAATCATTCATGGCGTATTTGCTCTTTCTACGTGTGCTGCAGAATGCAGCACACATGGAAAATGCAAAAACAAGGAGAAACAACAGCATTTCTCCTCTTGATTCCTTGTAAATCTGGAGCAGGTCAAAAGCAATGGGTGTTGCGGTGAATCGTCCACAGCAACACCCATTGCATGCCCCTCTGCCGCAGAAAACTGCATCGGAGGGGCCCATATTTACAAGGCAGTGTTAAGCCGCAAAAAGTGGCTTAGCGCCACCTTGTAAATATGGCATAGTGCACAGCGCCACTGGAGCATCAAAAAAAGTCACACTCTGGTGGCACTAGAGGCTTGTAAATCAGACCCAAAATATTTAAAGATGGGCAGTTCGAGTAACGTGGCAACATTGGTATGAATGCAGTGAAAAATTCAGAATAATAAAAATTAATTCAGAGTCTATTTTAAATTGTTTTAAAATGATTGCGAAAACAGATTTTTGTTGCATTGGAAAGAGTGGGCATTTGCATCTGGTGCTTTTAACGTTATTCAATTTGTTAAAATAACTGATGGCATTATTTAATAAGGCTACGACTTTTTTGAAGGTTCAAACTCTATTGTTTGCTAGATGAATCCCTATGTTATGGATAGGCTAAATACAAATTGCCATCACTGCTCGCCTACTAGGAAGGGGTTGTTTGTGTGTGTCTCTGCAATAATTTGGCTTCATTGACTTAACTTCCAATTTTGTGAATGCCACCACATTCATAATTAATAGCAGAATGCCAGGCCAATGCAAACCTCTTTTCTACAGTGGTCCAACATTCCTGGAGCCTAAATATGTTGAAAAATGTGTGCAATGTTTTTACATTTGGGAGCCAAACCCGTTCTTCTAGAACTTAATTGATTGATGTGACTTAATCACATTACAACTTTGATGGATCTAAAAGTGGACCGCTAAAGCCCTGGGGAGGACGCCACCATCATACCAGTGGCGTCCCCTCCGAGAGCCTTACAATGTTCCCGCTGACCGGCAGAAACCTTGTAGTAAGCGTTCCCTCTGGGCTGACCATCAGGAACAAGGATAGGAGGTTGGCCTCAGCTCATTTAAGAACATCAAGGCCAATATCCCAGCACTCCAGCACCCTCGGAATGCGCACTGTCTTCACTACAGACAGTGCGCCTTTTCTGACAGTGTTGGGCAGGGGCCCATCTGTGGCCCCCAGCACTGTCTTTCCGCCAGCCTTTTCATGTTGAGGTCCCTGCCATGAAAAGGCAGGGGGAAAGTGGAGGTGTAATCAACCAGGGATGCTGAGTTCAGTGCCACCCTGGCTGGTTACAACTCCAACCGCCGTAACCCCCACAGTTGCGGTGATCTGACCACCACAACAAGGCTGGCAGTCCGAGGACCACCTGCCTCATAACAAGGCCCTCCGGTTTCTTGGCTCTCTATCCTCCCTAGTTCTGAGTGCTGTATAGGTGCAATGGAGTAGCAGAACATGACTGCAGCAGTGCTTTTGTACGTTAATCTTATGATCAGCTGCAAAAGTTGTGTCAGCTCAGAGTCAAACAGTTTACCATTACAGCAATGTTTAAGAGCCAAATTAGCAAATACATAATTTATACATGTGAGAGATACATAACATCCAAAGTATTGAATAGAGAGGTAATACAAAAATAATAAAATAGAGGGTTGTCAATGGTGCCACAGCAATAAAGCATTTGCAAATGTTGAATTGTAAATGTTTAGGGGAAGGATGTTCCAGAGGTGAAGTCTAACCACTGCAAATCTTCTGCCCTTTCTGCTTTTTACTTTGTTAGTGTGACTTGGAAGTTTTCTTCTTTAGTAGCAGTTACGTGGGGGCATTAGGTATTTGATTACTTTGGCAAAGGCTTATTTTGTGGGCAAAGCATCTATGCAGTTGTAGGTCAGGCAGCAGATCTTAAACATGATTCTTTCATGTACCGGGAGCCGGTGGAAGTTTCAAGTATTCTTACTTTTCATATTGGTGTGGGACACTCACATTTCTGATGGCTATCAGATTGCTAAGGACATCTCTAATGTCTTGGAAGAACTTGACCCCATATTCCATGCTGAATCACATGTAGTATCAAGTGCACAACATCATGGTATATTCCAAGGTCTCTGGAATTCGATGATTTGCCATTATGACTCAGTTAGGTCCCTCTCCTTCACTATTAGTGAGAATGTTTCTGCAATTGAAGGAGACATTGATCTTGATCGTGTGCAGCTCTGTAGTCATGACTGAATCATGTACAAGTAATACTTGCAAGACCTTCTTTACGGTTGCCTCCTGTGTTTAGTAGAGTACAAATGCAATGTGACCATTATAGGGAATGTATGTGTGGGCTTTAATAGAAGCCAACTTGCCAGTGTCTTTCCAAAGGCTTTTCCGCTCTTCTGGGTGCATCATATCGTACAGATGCACACATTTTGCCGACAAACATAACATGGTATAGCTATATAAGGATGAGTGTCAACATTATTCCAGAATCTTAACATTCCCTTCCTCGTTCACACCTAGATACTGCTGGCACTGTTTCAATTACTGGAGAAGGAAATTAAGGATGACAATGCAATATGCTCAGAAGCCAATGCTGGCATGCACACTAGTCTTATGTTAGTAATGAAGGATGACAATGCTCACGACTATGGTTTCTTAGTGGAGCAGACACTGTGTGGACTGCTGTAAAACATCCCCTTTATTTTCTTTCACTTACATTTATTCGAATGATCTGGTGTCATTCTTGCTTGTATTGGGAAACTGGGCAGGAGTGACTTCAGTGCACCTGGGCTTACTATGTGTATTGATTTGTCTTCCACCAAGGTCCTTCCAGTCAGATAGGCCTTGGCTCTGTTTCATTTGGATCAGGCAACTTCCTCCTAGAAGATGCAGTCCCATTTCACATACAGACAGGTAGGCCACGCAGGTAGAGATTCTTACTACCAATTCTGTCCACTTCTTTCGTAGCACTGGTGCACTGCAAATTCTCAGAATTTTAGAACGGAACAACGTACAAGCTTAAGAGTCCAGTATCCATCCTTCTTTAGTGGCATTAGTCAGCCAGTCAGAGATACAGCTTGGTTACCAAGGTGCTCTTCAAAACCAGGGAATCCCTCAATTCAGGAGATCAATTCAGGAGATCCCTGGTCTGCTTTACTTCCTGAGACTGGTACAGATTGGCACAGATGGATGTGTGTTTCTTCTACTCTGGGAACTTATACATAGGAGAGTGTTGGCTCTAAACAGGCAAAGAAGGCAGTGGTTTTCACTCTGACAAGTGAATGTGTGCTAGATTAAATGGCAGGGATGGACTACCTCCCTCCACCCAACAGGTGCACGCAGTTTCAGGGAGTGTTGGACATTTTCCCTTTTGCAGTGTCATCTCCAATCTTTTTGCCTCCTTCCTCTTATTTTTTCTGACCTGTTGTTGTTGGCTTTTGGACTCTGGGCACTTTACCACTGCTAGCCAGTGCTGAAGTGCATATGCTCTCTGTGTAGATTGTATTGCTGATTGGCTTTCCATGATTGTCACATTTGATTTACTGGTAAGTCCCTAGTAGAGTGCACTAAAGGTGCCCAAGGCCTGTAAATCAAATGCTACTAGTGGGCCTGCAGCACTGGTTGTGCCACCCACATGAGTAGCCCTGTAAACATGGCTCAGACTGGACACTGCAATGTCTGTGTGTGCAGTTTTAAACTTCCAATTCGACCTGGCAAGTGAACCCATTTGCCAGGCCTAAACCTTCCCTTTTTATACATATAAGGCATCCCTAAGATAGGCCCTAGGTAGCCCCATGGGCAGGGTGCAGTGTATGTTAAATGTGGGACATGTACTTATGTGTTTTAGATGTCCTGGCAGTGAAATACTGCCAAATTCCGTTTTCACTGTTGCAAGGCCTGTCTCTCTCATAGGTTAACAGGGGGGCTGCCTTTAAATGTTATTAAAGTTCAGATTCCCTTTGGGAGCTGATAGACATTTGGAGTTTGGGATCTCTGAACTCACAATTTAAAAATACATCTTTTAGTGAAGTTGGTTTTTAGATTGTGTGTTTGAAAAGGCCACTTTTAGAAAGTAAGCATTTTCTTGCTTAAACCATTCGGTGACTCTGGGTTTTTGTGGATTCCCTGTCTGGGTCAGTTTGCCAGTTGGGCTGTTTGCACCTCTCTCTAGACAGTGACACAAAGGGAGTTGGGGTGTAGCCTGAATATCCTGATGAGCCATCTGTGCTGGGAGGGAAGGGAGGAGTGGTCACTCACACCTGAAAGGGCTGTGCCTGCCCTCACACAATGCAGTCTCAGACCCCCTGGTGTGTGTCTGTGGCCTGGCCTGGGCAAGGCACGATATTACAAACAAGAGAGACTTTTCTTTGAAGTAGGCTACTTCAAAGGCAGAAAGGGGAATAAGAAAAGCACCCAAAACCCCAGACTTTAGATCACTTCTGGAATCAAGAGGAACCTCTGCCAAAGAGAAGAGCTGAAGAGCTGAAGAGAGGCGCTGCCCCTGCCTATGACTGTCCTTTGTTTGGCTATCCTGCAGTTGCTGCTTCTGCTGTGAACGGGGACAAAGACTGGACTTTGTTGTGCATTCCTGCTTGAGAAGAATCTCCAAGGGCTTGAACTGAGCTTGTCTCCTGTTGTTGAAGGCTCAGGGCCATCAAAGACTTCCCCTGCCAGCACCTGGATGTTGGAAAATTGGTTATTGGTAAGGGCAGGTAGGTACCTACACTTAGCAATAGGCCACTAACCTCCACTTAGGTCCAGTTAGGTCTCAGTAAATTAAACCCAACTCAACCCTTGGTAGCTAGGCAACGAGAGACAAGGCTTAACTTAGGAGACAGAGTGTAAAGTATTCAGATATCACAAAACAGTAATTAAATAAAACACAGGAAACAGTTGAAAATCCAATACCAATTTATAAAAATAGATTATATTTCTATCTTTAAAATGACACAAAAACAAATAAAATCGGATAAGGGGAACCGGAGATATGAATTTTTAAAGAATGATTGTTTTTTTAGTGCCTAGAAACAAAAAGCGCCCATCGGGTCATCTGGTTGCACCCCGACCGGGGCAAAGTCTAAGTTTAAGGCTGACCGCGATGGAGCCTGGCTCGGCTACAGGCCGTAGGAGGCCTCGGTCAAAAGTTTACCTTCGCACTTAGTCGTTTTTCTGAAGATTTTCTTCAGCGGGATGAACCTGCCAGTCCAATCTGACCTCCTGGAACTCTTCTCTGGATACGCGTCGCGGGAATCCTCGGTGGAGATTTTTACCTTCGGACTTAGTAATTTTTTTCGAGGTGAAAATCCTTCGACCGGGGTAAACCTGGATCTTGATCCGACGTCCTTGGAGCCCTCCTCGGATACTCTGGCTGGGAGATCGCGGTCAACTTTGTACGTTCGGACGTAGTCTCTTTTTAGGAGATTTTCTTCACCAGGACGAACCTGCAAATCAGGCCGGGTCGCGGTTGAGGCAAGCTGGCTAGAGTTGTCGCGGTGTGTCGGTCCCTCTATGGAGCTTTTTATCAAAAGTTCTCCAAACTTCTGGATCTTCTCCCAGATGTTCTTTTAAGGTTCTATTGGGGTCCACAGCTCACCCCAAGGGTCCAGAAGCTCTGAGATGAACCTTGGGGGTGTGGACTACAACTCCAAGAATGCACCTGGCGCAAACTCCTTTTTGGCCACTGGGCAGTGGTCAGCTGGTTGATTTCTTCAGGAGTTGGTGCAATTTTTCACCTGTAGCAAACAGGGAGTCTCTCCTTGAACCAGTTGAAGCCAGGCAAAGTCCTTCTTGTAGCGAAGCCCAAGTGAGCAGCTGGTGCAGTCCTTCAAAGTGCAGGGTCCAGGTGCAGGCCAGGGGTCCAGAAGGGCAGTCCTTCTTCTTCTGTAGTTCTTCCTGGTAGGGATGTGGTAGGGAACTGAGGTGTGAGTGCAGGTCTGCCAGTTTTATCCTCGCTCCTGGGTGAAAAACGGGGGGGTCCTGGGTCTCCAATCAGGTGCAGGGTCCTTTCCCCTGTGATGACCACTTCCTGGGAAGTGTGGCAAAAATCAATCCCAGGAGGCAACATTCCTCAAAAATCCATCATGGCTGAAAGTGATTTTTGGAGTTTACATCTGGCTGAGCCCACCCACTCTCCTGCCTTCTCCTAATCTCATCAAGGGGGCACCTAGTTGTCTGGGGTTGCAGGATGTGGGGGTGTTGCTGGGTTGCTCAAAATGTCCTTTTCTGCCTTTGAAGTCCAGTTTGGCAGCCCTCCCCCTTCCTGCCTCACCATCTGCTGAGGGGAGGTCTTCTCCCACAGGCACATCTCTTTGTGTGAAGCCAGGCCACTTCACACCTCATCAAGGCAGCCTGGCCAGGCTGCCAGAGGCTGGCCAATCAGAGCACAGCAGCAAAAACAATGCAGGGCTAAAATTGGCAATTTTTCAGCTAACGTTTAATTTTTTTTACCTGAACAAGTTATATTAAATCCAACAATTGGAAGTTGTGGGATTTCTTATAACAATTAATTTGATACCAAACTCTTTGTATCTGTCACTTAAGGGGACTTTTAAGATTAAATAAAGTCTCCCCATTCTAGCCTATGAAGACCATTCACTACAATGAGGGAAAAAAAGAATGTGACTGTTTTTACCTCACCAGGGCTTATAAAGCTATTTTTATAAGGTCCCTGCTTTAGTTACATGGGACCCAGCCCTAGGGGCACATAGGGCACACCTTAAGGGTGACTTATATGTAAAAATAAGGTTGTTTAAGACTTTGGAACTACTTTTAATTCCAAAGTTGAATTTGCATATAACTTTAATTTAAAAGCAGCCAGCAAGGCAGGTCTGCCTTTAAAAGGACACTGGGCATCTCAGCAGTGCACCTCTGGGTGAACTACCTATGCTATGGTCCCTAAACCTACATGCCCTACCATATTCTAGGGACTTATAGGTAGGTTGACTTAGCCAATTATAATTAGCCTAATTTGCATACTGATTTTACACAGAACACAGGCCCTGGGATTGGTTAGCAGTACCGAGGGCACCATCAGAGTCAGGAAAACACCAGCAAAAATTGGGAAATGGGGGCAAAAAGTTAGGGGGCCTCTGCAATCAGCCCTGTTCTCTCACACCGGACTCTTTGCTGAGACTCCTGCCCTGCCAAGTCGTGCCCTATCCAGTTCCTGGGCCCTTGAAAGGTGAAGCTGGCAGACAAGAACTGAAAATCCACGCACAGACCACCGTGCTTGGAAATTTTCGACAAACCCTACGTGACATGGCTGATAAATGACACGCCTCCGGCTTCACGGATGAAATTAAGGCTCCACCTGCATCGCAGTTGAAGATCAACGCAATGCGGCTGGAGAAATGATGCGCAACACCAGGTTAACGGAGGCTGATAACAACTCAAATCCCACACAGCGCGGTTTGGTGGCACCATACGACTGGATTTTCAACACAACATCGGTGGGCGTGGGAAATCAACACAAAGCCTGCCCGGACCCGAGGTGCCCATTCTGATAGCCACATTGCTCTCTTGTGGGAGGGAAGAAACAACGCACACCGACCCAACTGAAGGAGGAGCAATGCATGTTCTCGCTTATGGGTGAGAAATCAACGCATCAATGGCCTTTTTCGACCGACGCTTACCCTTGCGGCTTTATTTTGATGCTACCCAGGTACTTTTGAGTGCTAACCTCGTTCTCACTGTTTTGTAAAGGATTTAGGACTCTTTTTCCTTTTTAAATTTGTAACTTGACTCGTGTATGCCAGATTTTTATTGTTTTGGTCTTGTTTTGTTTAGATACATATTACCTATTTTTCTAAACCTGCGATGTGTCATTTTGTAGTGTTTTCCCTGAGTTACTGTGTGTGTGTTGGTACAAATACTTTAAACATTGCTTCTAAAGCTAAGCCTGCCTGCTCGTGCCAAGCTACCAAAGGGGTGAGCAGGGATTAACCAAGGGTGATTCTCCTTTACCCTGACTGGAGTGTGGGCCCTTGCTTGGACAGGGAGTAACCTGACTGCCAACCAAAAAGACCCCATTTCTAACATGGAGGTAAAGTGGTGAAAGGTAGATGGGGCTGCCGTCCTAAAGAACAGTGCCCACTCAGTACAAAGAAGGTTATCATATTTCAAATACAAACATTTTACGTCCAATGGAAACCAATGAACACCGGCATGCACCAAGTAGTCACCCTACCGAGTACGAAACAATGGCTTTTGCTTGTGTCCACAATATACACTGCCATCACTGTTGTTCTTCTGTAGCTTTGCGAGGCAACAGGTGTCACCCTTGTTGCTTAATTTTTATAAGCAAATTTGAGTAAACAGAAGCTCTCTTGGTGCGATTATAAGATTGTTCAGTTCATTCAGGGTGTAGCTCTAAATAGTGCAGCAGGTGCTGTTGTACTGTGAAAGAACAAGACTGGTTTGTCTGAATGTGCACTGTTGTTTGTTGCATGTAGAGCTCTTACCAAACATTTTCAGGATTTACAACCTCAGTAGAAGTTGCTCAGAAATCATGGAGGAGATTCTGGACCAGAATTAGGTATTGCTGCTATTTTCAGTAAACGTACATAAAGGCCCAACCCAGAAAAGAAAACTTCCACAGGGAGAAAAAAAATATTTTTGTTTGGCAAACCCTCATCCACCAGGGTTAACCCTTGGTGGCATGCTTCCTCATTGGGTTTCTTCCCGTTCTGCTGCAGAATGAGGCGTGCTGCGACCGACGGAATACGTGGGAGCACTATTGGTTTCAACAATGTGCATACTAATAAGTGATAGGAGTGGTGGGGTCTTGGTGAGTTAAAAATACTACCCTCCAATGATATTACCAATTTAATACATCTCACAGGGGTGGTATGATTAAAAAGAGGTATGGGGAGGGTGGGTATATTATGTACCTGTCCTCCTAGATGGTCTAAATGTTTCGGTGTCTACCCCTAGACTCCTCCTCATGACCAAAGTGAACTCCCTAGTGTCTCTCCTTGTGTGCCTGCCACTGATAGAAGTACTGTTACTACTCACTATGTGGTAAGGTAAGGTATATAACTCAATAGTACCCATCAGTAACGTTATCCTGCTGGGTAAACTTTCTGTATCTATGCTATTCCCATCCTAGGTCCTCCGTGAGGGGGTTGTGCTTGTAGTCACACATTCATCAAAGCAGCACTCCCGCCATTAGCCTACTTCTCACTTCGCCGGGGGGGTCTTTATGTATGTTTACTGAAGCCTTAAGGAGGATAGATCCAGTCCATCTGAACCCTCCTTCTCCCGTTTAGTTAGTATATGCTGCTATTTCCAACCTGAATCTTTGAATTATTTGGAAAATCACCTGGAATTACTGGGTCTTTTAACACAAGGTGTTTTTAATTGGTGGCCTTTTACTACTCAATTCTCCATATTCTCTGAGTGGGGGGGAATGCCAATGTTCCTGCATGTGGTCCTCTGACACTCTTTTCGCACCCTGTATATCCAGACCTAGGCCCTCATTACAACCTGGGCGGTCTGTTAAAAAGACTGCTGAGGCTGCAGGAGCCAGAATACCGCCAGTGCCGGTGGTATTCCTGGCTCCCTATTATGACTTTTCTGCTGGCCCAGTGGAAAAGTCACATCAACATTGCTGCCGGCTCGTAATAGAGCCGGCGGCAATGCTGATGTGCGGCGGGTGCAGTAGTACCCGTCGCACATTTCACTGCCTGAAATTCGGGCAGTGAAATGCGTGATGGGGCTATGCCTGGGGGCCCCTGCACTGCCCGTGCCAAGTGCCTGGGCAGTGTAGGGGCCCCCAAGGGCACCCCAAGTCCCCCTTACCACCAGCCTTTCCATGGACTGCTGCCCTGGGGATTATGACCCCCAGGCGGAAGCCTGGTGATATGTTGGAGGGGCCAGCAGTTTGGCCGTGGCTATTGCACCATGGTCATAATAGCTGGCAGAACACCGTCAGCCTGTTGGCGGTGTTACCGCCAACTTACCGCCGGCCGCCAGGGTCGTAATGAGGCCATTAGTATTTCTGCACTCAGTAATTAAGAGTATAAGAGTGAGAAAACTATGGCACTCAGAATCAGTCACAGCTGTTTTCCATACAGTTACTGTTCTGGCAAACTCATAATAAGGACCTTAAGAGGGGTTTCACTTGGTTGATTTATAGAGATATTAATTATAGAGTATCATTATAAATACATGATATTATTCTTCATGCAAATAACCCCACAAAGGATGAGAAATATACAAAGTTTTTTTGCAGACTACAAGATCAACACCATTAAGATTTCTAGTTTGGCTTGGGAGTGCTGCAATAGCACCAAGTTACCTAAACTTTATGTGTGTTGGGTTTCTGGTTATTTGGAAGTTGGACAAGATGGCGAAAGGAAATTTGAATATTTCCAAAACAAGTTAGTCAATAACTGCTGAGATGGCATTCGAAACAATTCTCTAATTGAGTCTATGAATTTGGTGATGATTTTTGTGCATTTATGTTGTTAATTCTAAAGCCTGGCTCCGAAGCGTTTTAAACATTTTCATTGTGAAATAAATAATTGCTATCAGGGTAAAGAACTCCTATGACCTAATGCAAAAGGTTATTTACATCTAAACAGGTATCCAGGGATAACCGGATTTTAAAATATGTTATTGGATGGACCATTTACAAATTATAAACTATCTGATGACTCCAGATGGAAGGTTATGATGTACTGAAGGAATACTAAAACGTCATTACTTTCCAAATTGTGGAGAAGCAAATTGACCACATTTGCAAATATATTTTTTCTAGTAAGTAAAGTGGGAGATTGTAAGGCATCGTATTGCAATTCTACCACTTGTTTGTAAATAGAACAAGCTCATTGATAAGCAAGTATTAACTTGTAAGGTTGAAAAAAGAGATTGTCGACAGAATCACAAAACATTTTTGACCAGCACTGTTGCATGTCTCTTGAGGTAAACAAAGTTGTGATCAACACAAACACTGTTTACCACCATACTATGAAAGAAGGTTTGTTGAGGTGATATTGTTTGAAGATAATATTTTCTGTTTCATTGTGTTGTTGTTTTTGTGCTGCATTACTGCATCGGGTTAGTTTTGTGTTGAACTGTTTACTGTTGTTTACTGTTCAGTAGTCAGCCCAAAACTAAGGTGAAGGAATGTCTTAAATTAGCACTTCCAGTTAATGGGAATGTCCCTTGACATCACATACTCAAAAACTAGTATATAATTTATTTTGAATAGCAATCCCAGTTCGATTAATGACGCCAGGGCTCCATATTTCCAGTCCCTAGCTCCCTTTTTAGAATCACATAGATTATGGAATTAAAGTCCTCTTTGGTTTCAAATGCAAAAATTAGACTACTAGATCTTTAACAGGGATTTGAAAATAAAATTGCAGAACACAATGTCCAAGCAGAGCACTGAGCCAGCCCTAATAGCATTGTTAAAACCTTTTGACTAAGAATCAGAATCACACCATCAAGTCAATCCTTTGTCAACAATCAGAATCAAAAACTACTAAAACAAAAGTATCTTTCAATAATTTAGCAATTTGGGATTAGTGTATTTGTAGAAAAAACTCAATAGTGCCAATAAAAAAATCCCAGTCATTCAGTCAGAATAGTTTATTTCAATAACTGTGATCTTTAAAACACGATGTATCATGTTTAAAATATAATTTCAAAATATCCAGACTACTCAAAATGTCATTGCCTAAAACATCACTTTATACTGGAAATGCCACGGTTACCCCTAAAATAAATTATTAAATGATTGTCCAAGGCTTTCAATTTAAGAGGCTCTGGTAAGAATTTACTGACTCCAAAGCAGGTTAAGGAAAATGTCAGCAGCAATATATTGATAAATACAAAACTGACAAAACTCATTTTGACCTCCGAAAAAAAATATTTGAACAGTACAGATTTGTTTTTCAGATGTTCATTTCTGACATGAACCAATTCACCATGGAGTGCGGTTTAAACATCTTGCCATAGAGGCAGAGATAGCTCTTGGATGTCTGCTTCTGGAGAGTTCTTTATCTTTTCTTTAAGCTGTAACTGGGCCCCAAAAGTTTCACACTTGAAAACGGTCTCAACTTTAAGAAAGTGAAAACAAGCGAGTTAAATGCAACTCAAGCCAGTCCTTGGACATCTATTTCCGTCTTTGGAAATCTGTTCTGAATCACTAATCTGTTTCCTGGCTGGTTCACGTCTTAATGGCAGCCGTGTATGCTAACAATGCACTCTGCCACCTAAAACAAATAGAAGGTGGGCGAAAGTACACGCAGTTCTGGAGAAAGGTTGCCTGCGGTGCCGCACAAAAATCAGCTTAGAATAACATATAAAATGAGCTGTAGAGTGGGAACCGACCAGACCAAGCTCCCTCGGAGAGTCACTTCCCTTGTCATAAACGTTGAAGTGATTGAGGGCTCCGTCAATTATTTCTTGGCTGTCATTTAAGCAGGCACCTCTTATGCATGGCAGGTCTACCAGTGCAAAGAGGCGGCAGGGGGCATGATTTATTGGCAAGGGCAAACACCTGCGAGTTAAGCGGCTAAGAAATTAGCCACAAGTAGCATATTAGCGCAGCTAATCAGGCACGGTTCAGTATTCCAGGTACTTGATTTGCCCATAAATAATGTTGTATGGGCTGGCCTGGGGCCTTGCTGTGATTAACAGCCCTAACCTGCAGTAAACGGCACAGTCAGAGCAGTGCAGCGAGTTTTGCATGTGTAAACTCTAGCCATTCTGTGTTCAAGCTCTGTTCCTGAAGTGTGTAAAAAACGTGTCGGGAAAGAGAGGGATTATAAAATTATTTATTGATCAATTTTCTTTTCATAAATTAACAAGGTGTCGAGTTTTCCTAACGACCTGTTTTTGCCAGCCCTATTAGAAAATCAAAGGGCAAATCAAGACTGGTCTCGGTTTCTGACTTCGTGCTGACAAAGCTGCAAAGGAATTGAAAGCTGGAGTTTTTTTTCTAATAAAACGAATTATTTCGCCAAACATTTAAATTGCCCTGCGATAGTGGGTTTTATACATATCTGTCGAAGAGTTAGGGTCTTCCTTTATTTTTATTGAAACAGTAATATTTGTAATTGTAGTATTTTCTTACTGGAGCAGGTTGACGCATATACAGGTCTACATTTGTTTATTAAATTGTTTTAGAAAATGTTAAAATCATTTTTATTGTAAATTTGGAATGGTTCAGCAGAAATTCAATTGCTACTTAAGTTTGGAGGCTAGATGAAGAGTAATGGTGCTTGCTCATATTTAAGGAAAAAAATTATTGCTACCCAAACATATTTCCTTTCGGTCTATCTCATACCAAGTTACATATAGCCTTTCAGGCCAATTTTCGGACGTTTAAGCCTGCTTTAAAGAACAGGTGTTATTTTTATACACATTGGGGTCTAATTCACAAAGGTAATCTTACACTTATGTGTACATTTACTATTTCGGTATTCACAAACTATGATTTAATGGTAACTTTATGACTGCAGAGGCTCCTCAGTCAGGGCGTAGAACTCCGCACATAAAAAGATAGGCCTTCGGTTGGGAGTTCTCTACCATGACTATGGTGTCCCCATAGTCGTAAAGTTACTATCAAATTGTAATTTGTGAATACCAAAAAAATAATACATTTGCACAAAAGTGTAAGTTACCTTTGTGAATCAGGCCCATTCTTCAGAATGCTGCACTTGTGAGCTAGAAGTGTTTAACTGTTTGGGTACCAAGGGTGTAATAATTATGTCCTTGGCAGCGGTTGCAATGTGCATCTAATGTCACTCAGCGCACACCGTGCACTGACATCTTTGGAGGTCGCCATGCATGCTGGAAGCAAATGGCTTTCAGTATGTCAAGTAGAAACAGGTACGTTTCTCCTAAGGGGGAAGGTTTACAAAAGAGGCATCCGGGGAGAGGAAAGACTTTTCCCTTCTTCTGATGTCTCTTTGAGCATTCAGAATGCCCACCAGACACCAGGGAGTTCATTTTTTTCAATCACCTGAATTGTTTGAGGAGCAACTCCTTGGGGACGGGCACTCCCCCTTTTTTGGTGGCATTATTTTGCCTGTTTCTACCACCCTTGGGGAGCAGATCAGCCATATTTTTAGGCTGATCTTTTCCCAAGGGGGGCAGAAACCCACTAGACACCAGGGATATTGTAATTTGGCATGTGGGGGAACAGCCCCGTAAGCAAGGGTGCTCCCGATTCTTTGTGCATTATTTTGGCCATTTCTACCCCCAGGGAGCAGATCAGACACATTTTAGGCCTTTCTCCCCTGATCTGCCCCCAAGGGGGGTAGAAATCCACTAGACACCAAGGATGATTATTTGCACAATAAAGGGAGTGCCCCCTTTGGCAAGGGTCATTCCCCTTTTATTTGGCCACATATTTTGGCAGTTTCTGCCCCCCCTTGGGGGCAGATCGGCCATATCTTTAGGCCCATCTGCCTCCAAGCGGAGCAGAAAGCCACTAGACACCAGGGAGTTTCATATTTACATTTCGGGGAGAGGCAAGGATTGCTCCTCTTTATTGAAGCAATATTTTGGCCATTTGCTGCCCCCCGGGGTCAGATGGGCCATTTTTTTAAACACATCTGTTCCAGAGGGTGGTAGAAAGCTCCTAGACACCAGAAAAAAGTTTCTATGTGTGTGTAGACTGGTGCTTGGCTGATGGTGCGTGTAGAGTGGCATTTGGCTGTCAGTGCGTGTGAACTTGCGCTTGACTGGTGGTGCATTTAGAGAAGCGATTGGCTGGTGGTGTATTGTGTTGGGCCTGCAGCTGGCAGTGTGAAAGTTTTATAGTGTCTAATGCATGTAAGGCTAGTGAATGGACTGTAAAGCTGTTGGTGCCTTGGTGGGGCTTTACTGCTTTCAAGCTGTAATTCAGTGGTTCTTTGAACTTTTTTTGAGATTATGCACATTGACATTTGCAGATTTTATTTTGTAAAGTCATTAGTGAATAACTTTCTTTTAATGAACCATTTACTTACCCTTGTGCAAATCCAACCAGTATGCCGGTGATTAACTGGTGGGTTGGTGTGCAATAATGGTTTGGTATTTTTTTGCTTTTTACCATCATGCATACTCCCGCTGTAGTGAACACCTTCTTGCCATCACATCTTTTTTTTAAACTGGCCACAAAGGGAATAATATGTGGTGTGTTTTGTGTGGATCCCACAAGCTTTACGTACCCAGAAGTATGTGTAAATGGTTGATTAATTGACAAAAACATATTGTTTCCTCACATTTCTGTGTGTGAAAGTTGTGGGATCACCGGGCCAGCACAAATTTTCTACCACCTAGCGTTCCCCAGGTTTCCCGATAAAAATACCACCTCACTGGTATGGGTGGGCCAAGTGCCCACGGCAGGGAAGGGCCCAAAATGTATTGTGGATACATGACAATGATAAATCACAAAATGACTTGCTTTTGCTAAGAGGTTACCTACGTTTTTAGTCCTGGGCTCGCACCCCTGCACAGCCAGAGCTCTGCAGAGGGCTCCAAGTCAGGGCCCCCGAGTGGTGTTTGGCAAAAAAAAAAGAAAACACTCACCTAGAATTACATTGGATGGGTCCCCCATCCTTAGCTGACCTCCTGGTGTGGGTAGAGGTACTCCAAATAGCCAAAAAAGGTTTGGCACAGGAGGGGGGGAAAGGCCTGGCAGCGAAGGGGTTAACTCACTGAGCCATCTCAGCATGTGGTCTTATGTTTCTTCACCTAAATATATTTAATAAAATCACAATTTTGAACCTACTGTAAGATTAACATAGCCTGCTTTCTATTGTGATTGATGCTGTTAACAAAGAATTTTTGAAACATATCTGTTAATAATGTTGTGTTTCCACTGAGTGACATCATACGAAGGGGGAAAAAAGCTTGAATAATCTATAATCACACTTGGGAACCCTCAGCAAAGAACCTCCATTTGTTGGCAGTAATTCTTCTACAATCTTATGTTGTGTATCCCTACTAAAAAGCTTTTCCCATGGATCATCTGCACAGAAGAAGAAGATTTGTGGGTGAGCCATGCACAGCCTGGCTTCCTTTCTCTTCCCCAACCTTTCCGGTACATTGAAAATTATAGAGGTGTCTCTACAATTGTACCCCACCTCCAAATGCACTCTCTCCTTAACAAGTACTGAAAAAAATAATTACCCAGATACCTCAATCCACACTCCACCATTCTCTGCATAACCCCTACCAAGTATGACCAAATGTTTTTCTAAAACAAAAGAGACATCCTCACAGCCTCAACCTTTAATTCTCCCTGCCAAAATCCTAAACCATGTCTTGAACTCACTCATTAAATGCCCTTCCACTGCTTCCTTTGGTTTTGAGGCAAACTGTGTGGTGCAAGGAAGGACCATGTTAGTGACTGTTTGAATAATTGACATCAGAGCAGTGAAATGCAACATCGTTTTGACGTTTTACCTGAGAAAGCTCACATGTGGTGTCAGCAAACTCTGTTGTCAAGCCTGCCATTTACATACTATTACTTACCATTGGTTGGCTTCACTGTCACTCTTATTTCCTTGCTTCTTAACTCCTGCTCACCTCCTATTTCCTGCTGGGTCTTCAAATGTTTCTCCTTGCCATGGAGCATGGACCAAGTACAGCTTCCTGTCTGTCACTATCCTCCACTGGCTGTGCACTCCTGCAGGTACATTTTTTACCTTTTTTCATGCACTGTATATGAGTTCATATGTCTCCAGTCCCTCCCTTCACCCACATCCATGCCCTGGTCCCTGACCCGCTGCCTGCTATCTGGTGTGTTGCTGTTCCCTCCCTCCTCTTCCTCATCTTCCTGATATTGCTTGTCCTATCACCCTCTGTTGTGTTGCTGCTCCCTCCATCCCTCCTCCCCCACACCTTCCACATGTTGCTTGACCCCTGCGCTTCTCCTTCAGTTGTGGTGCTTCCCCCCCATGGTTACCCCAGCTTCTCCTGTTGTAGTTGGAATCTCGCTCCTAGGCAAGAATGCTGGTTTAGGTATGACAGCACTTTTGTTTGTAGGCGACCAAGCCAATCCTACAAAAAGTCACAACTGTCGGCCCAACCCTTCCGGCTCACAAGCAGTACCTCACCAAAACCGAAATTTCTGTCAGCTTTATGCATGGACTCTAGATTGTGACATCTGAGGTGAGTCGTGGTGGAATGGAAGTTACCTTTTTTCTCATTAGCAGCTAGTCTCAGTCACCCACAGGCAACAGAGGAGATGCATGGGAGTTTCAATCTACGGTAAAATGCATGAGCTACAATGATTAGGATACCGAACAATAAAACAAGCATAATTGTGAAGATGAGCTTTGTGAATACAGAAACCCCCACCATCTTGCAATAAACATGAGATGTAAAATCCCTAGCATAGAGAACATAATCTCTAACCTAATGAGAGCTAGGTGTGATAAACCTAATCTGCCAGTACCATGCCTTTCCAAGCCTTAAACTCCAATTTTTCTGCATATTTCACCCATAAGATAGGCCCCAGGTAACCCATAGGGCAGGGTGCTATGTAGGTAAATGGCAGGACATGAACATCGGTGTTTTATATGTCCTGGTAGTAAAAAACTGCTAAATTTGTTTCCCACTATTGAGGCCTACTCCTTTCATATGCTAGCTTAAGGACTGCCCTCATATACTTTTTGGGTGATAGATTCTGATCTGAAAGGGGTAACCAGGTCATGTTTAGTATGACCTGAAGGGTAATAGAAAATCCTGCTTATTGGTGAGGTTGGATTTTATATTATTATTTAGAAATGCCACTTTTAGAAAGTGAGCATTTATCTGCACTTAAAAAACATCTGTGTGTTACAGTCTGTCTCCAGTCAACGTCTGGGCTTGGCTGGTTGACAGCTCCCTTGTGCATTTCACCCAGACAACCACAACCACAACCACAGGATACTCAGTCACACATGCACTCATCTGCATATTGAATGGGGCTTCCTGGGTTGGAAGGGTTGAGGGCCTGACACTTACATTTCAAAGGCTAGTGGCCTTCCCCTCACACAATGGACTGCCAAACCCCCTACTGGGGCCCTGACAGACATGACTGTACTGAAAGGGGAACTTTTGCGCCTCAAAACCACTCTTTGAAGTCTCCCCCACTTCAAAGGCAGTTTTGGGTATATAAACTGGGTCCCTGACCCCATCAACTCAGACACGTCTGGACGTATACCTGCACCATGTGAATAGGAACTGCCTGGCTGCCCAAAGGTCTCATCTGGACTGCTTTGCTGAAAAGGACAGCTTCCCTGATTTTGCCCTGCTGGCCTCTGACTGTGCTGAGAAGGACTCTGCCTTCCTCAAATATGTTATCCAAGGGATTGGATTGAGTTTGCCTCCTGTTTTCTGAAGTCTCAGGGCCAAAAAAACTTTGGCCCTCATTATGATAATGGTAGTAAATGCTGCCTACCACCATGGCGACGGCCGACAAAAGACCGTCGCCGTGGCTACCTACCATCCACCATATTATGACCGTAGCTGGAATGCTGCCAGATGGCTGGCGGAAGTCCAGCTACGGTCATGGCGGCGGATGGCGGTAAAGTGGTGCTGCTGCCAGCAGCAGCGCCACGCCAGAAGAATGCTGCTGACCATATCATGACACTTGATACGGCCTGGCACTGTTCCCTTGGCGGCCGCTGCTGCTGGCAGCAGTGCCACTTTACCACTCTCTGACGGAGGAACCCCTGCATGCAGTTAAGTTGGGTGTTCTGACAGGAGAGGAGTGTGGGGGGTGTTGTGGGGAGGGTGGGGGTGTGTGTTTGTGTCTGTGTGCGTGCATGTGGGTGTGGGGTGTGTGTGATGCTTGTGCGCATGAATGAATGTCAGTGTTCATGTATGTTGTGATGTGTGAATGCGTGTGTGCTTGTATGTATGTCAGTGTGTGTGGGTGTGTGTGGGTGTGTGTGTGCATGGATGTATGCATGCATGGGTGAATGTGGGTATGCGTGTGTGTATGCCTGTGTTTTGCCATGTGTGTATGTGTGTTTATGTTGGGGGGACGGAAGGGTAGTGGAGGGCTCTGGGGAGGGGGAGGGGCCTGGAGACCCCAAGGAATTCCCTGGCACTGATTGTGCCTACCACCATGGTTTTCTATAAATCAGGGGATTTATAGAGTGCACTACTCACCCATTAGGGTCTCAAGGCGCTGGGGGGGAAAGAGCTACTGGTCGAAAAGCCATGTCCTGAGGCGTTTCCTGAAAGACAGGAGGTCGTGGGTCAGGCGGAGGTGGAGCGATAGGGAGTTCCAGGTCTTGGCGGCTAGGTGAGAGAAGGATCTTCCTCCGGCAGTGGTGCAACGGATGCGGAGGATGTCGGCGAGGGTGAGGTTGGCAGAGCGAAGATAGCGGGTGGGAGTGTGAAAGGTGAGTCTGTCGTTAAGGTAGGCGGGACTTGTGTTGTGGAGGGCCTTGTGTGCGTGGACGAGGATTTTGAAGGTGATCCTCTTTGACACTGGTAGCCAGTGTAGGTCTCTGAGGTGGGTGAGATGTGGTCTCGGCGTGGGATGTCTAGAATGAGGCGGGCAGACGCGTTCTGGATTATTTGCAGCTTTGTTTAGAGTTTGTTTGTTATTCTTGCATATAGGGCGTTTCCGTAGTCCAATCGGCTGCTGACCAAGGCATGGGTGACGGTTTTCCAGGTTTGGACAGGAATTCACTTGAAGATTTTGCGGAGCAAGCGGAAGGTGTTGTAGCAGGAAGAGGAGATGGCATTGACCTGCTGAGTGTGGAATCCAAGATGAAGCCCAGGTTGCGTGTGTGGGTGGTGGGTGAGGGTGCAGATCCTAGGGAGGTGGGCCACCAGGAGTCGTTCCAAGCTGAGGGGTTAGTGCCAAAGATGAGTATTTCTGTCTTATCTGTGTTTAACATGAGGTTGCTTGATTCCATCCAGCTGGTGATGGCGTGAAGTCCGTTGTGGAGGTTGTCCTTTGCAGTTGTAGGGTCTTTCGTGAGGAAGATGATGAGCTGAGTGTCGTCCGTGTAGGAGACTATGTGGATGTGGTATGTTTGTGTGATGTTGGCAAGGGGGGCCATGTAAACGTTGAAGAGTGTGGGGCTGAGCGAAGATCCTTGGGGGACGCCGCAGGTGATTCCGGAGGCTTCTGACAGGAACGGCGGGAGGCGAACTCTCTGGGTTCTGCCCGTGAGAAATGACGAGATCAAGTCCAGTGCTTTGTTGTGGATTCCAGCGTTGTGGAGGCATGTGGGAAGAGTGTGATGGCATACCGTGTTGAATGCTGCGGAGAGGTCCAGAAGGAAAAGTGCTGCTGTTTCTCCTTCGTCGAGCATGGTCCTGATGTCGCCTGTGGCAGAAATGAGTGCGGTCTCGGTGCTGTGGTTTTTGCGGAATCCGGATTTGGATGTGTCAAGTGCCTTGCTGTCTTCCAAGAATGGGGATAGTTGATTGTTCACGATTTTTTCGATGACCTTCGCTGGGAAGGGGAGGAGGGAGATCGGTCGGTAGTTCTTGGGGTCGTCAGGGCCTGCCTTAGGTTTCATTAGCAGGGCGTTGATTTCTGCGTGCTTCCATCTCTCTGGGAAGGTGGCTGACTCGAAGGAGCTGTTGATGGTGTTGCAGAGATGGGGAGTGATGATGATGTTAGCTTTATTGAAGATATGGTGTGGGCAGGGGCCCGATGGTGATCCGGAGTGGATGGAGGCCATGGCGTTGGCGGTGTCTTCTATGTTTACAGGGGTCCAGGTGTGGAGGAAGTGGGTGTTGCTTGGAGCGTTGGGTTCGTAGGTGTTTGTAGTTTGCTGGTGGGTCTGGGGATTGAAGCTGTTGTGGATGTTGTTCTATCTTTCAACGGAAGTGGGTTGCAAGTGAGTTGCAGAGCTCCTGTGATGGTGGGGGTTCGTTGGAGAAGGCCCTGGGGGTGGAGAGCTCTTTGATGATGCCGAAGATCTCTTTGCTGTTGTGAGCGTTGGTGTCAATGCAGTTTTTGAAGTGGGTCATTTTGGTAGTGCGGATCAGTTGGTGATGTTTGTGTAGGGCATCCTTGAAGGCGATGTGTTGGAGTTGGTAGGGTCACGTGCCAGGTTTTTTCCATTCGGCAACATGGCTGTTTGGATTCCTGTAGATCTGGGGTTAACCAGCTGGTCTTGATTCTGTGGGGGGTTTTTGGGTGTCTTCTATCCAGTGATGCAGGTTGGTGGCAGCTGTGTTCGGGTCTGGGGTCCCGGGGGGTCCCAGGTGAGGGTGGAGATCAGTTGATCCGTTGATTTTTTGCTCCAGTTGCGTCGGGGAGGTTGTGTGCGGTGGTGGTGAGTGACTGGTTTCTGGTAGGAGAAGTGGATGCATCGGTGGTCTGTCCAGCAGTGTTCGGTGGTGTGGCTGAAGGAGACGTGGTTGCTGGCTGGCATTGAAGTACAAATGTGATTTGTATGCTATAAGTACAGTTTTGCCTTCATAAAAGGTGACACAGGTGAATCCAATTGCACCAGCAATTATTCTGATGACCAAGTTTGTTTTGTTGTCTTGCGTGCATGAGTGTTTTGCTTCTAGCATGTCTTGCTGCAATCCTCTAAGGATGCAGGTGTGTGTTAAACTGTTCAGTATCAGCTCGAGAATTCTGGGTGAATTAAATGATACAGTGGTTTGATGCGTTGTGCATAATCTAGAATGTAAGTTCTTGCAAAGTTAAAGAAACCAAGTAAAGACTACAGTTTCTTGATAGTGTTTGGTGGTTAAACCGGAGCCATTTTTCTAAAAAGTGCAGGGCCAGGCTCTTGCCCTCATTTGATAGCTCTTATCCCAGGCAGAATTCACTGAAAAAGGCTATTTTAGTTTTCTTGAAATTGAATTTGTAGGGTAAGGCTGCAAATCTTAAAACGTTCCCATCGACCCTGGCAGGATGAATTTTGAGTTTGTCATCTGTGAGACAGATATCCACATAGGACAATGCCTCAGGATTAATATTATGTGATATTGATGCTACACCGTCCGAAAATAACCCTGGGCTGTTCTTGTAGCCCTGAGGTGATGGCAAACCCGTTTTTGTTAGCCAAATGAGAATGCACACAGGTTCTGACATTCAAGCGCTACAATTTGACAGAAAAAAACATTGGAACTATCTAAGGTTGTTTTATATCTTTTATGCACTGTTATTAATTAGTGCGGTGCTGTGTGAGTTTTGTTTTGCATATGTGCATGTATAGTTGTTAAAGTGTCTGTAATCTAAGACTATTCAATGTGAATGGTGTGGGTTTGAAATGGGGAATGATGGGTTATTCATTACAGAGACACAGGGCTCTATTGCTCCCTGGTACTCGAGCTGACTGAGGATCTCTCTCACTGGAGCTTTAGCCTCATGTTTAACAGGATATTGGGGCTGAGGCTGGGTTGTAGACCTGATAGGTATTACATGGTAGAGGTAATCTCTATCCTACCGTAAGTGGTTGGGGTGTAGCGCAGGTGCCCATGCCAAAGCCCAGTCGACAGCGTAGGCTTCTTTTACTGCTTCCGGAACAAGATCAGAGAAAGAAGGCATATTGACATCTTCACCATGTGGGAGCTTACGGACATGTTCGGGTGGTCAGTCTCTTTCTGCCTATAGGATATCACAGTTAAGGTCACCCCACTAAATTACACTAATGGTGTATTTTATGTATCCTTCAACCTGGATATTTAAATCATAAACCCTATTGGGGGTTTGAGTAAGCACCCATCCACAGTCTCGACTGCAAGAAAGTCATTAGTTGCTGTTGCATCCAGAGGATCTGTCAGTCACTGGCCACATATTGTGACTTCTGCCGCACTGTCCACCAAGGTCACTGCCCATGTCTTGTTTGCTGGCATGCTTAATTTAAATTACTGCCATTTCTTTTTGAATTGTGGCTTTTATTGTGGGAATTTGTCTTATTTCTTGTTTGAAGAATGCTGTAAGACTTTCTTCTGCTTCACATTTCTCTGACCGGCCCACTCTCTCACTATGTCTATCCTGTGTGTTCTGGAAGGAACGAGAGGGACATGAATCAGTATATGTGTCAGGAGCCTTTAATGTGTCTCTATTCCTGAGATTATGGCCCTCATTATGAACATGGCAGTCCGTTCCGCTCCGCCGGCGGTGGCGGTAGAAACCGCCAACATAGGAGCAGTCCGGACCGCCAAATAATAAACCAAACGAAACACACGCATCCCACGCACCACCCACTACCAGTAAAGGAGTCCTGCTGACAACGGCAGAGTCTGCCCACAGGCCATCGGAAAGGCCCAACCCGCCCATCAAATTATGAACCACCATTCCGCCGCCAGTTCTGGGGTGGGAACCACCGCCACACAAAGCCAGGCGGAAATTAAACAAATAAAAGGAAACACTCACCGGAGTTCCACAAAATGTGCTGCGGCAGCCATGGACAAAGAGCTGCTGATCATGCCAGCCCTGGTCCTTGCCATATACCTACACAACCGAGACTGCCGACGAAGACGACGATGGTAGGTACCGCAACCTACGACACAAGGGAGGAAAGGGCACAGTTACACACCCACCCACTCTGCAACGCCCCCTAACCATTTCCAGCAGCACAAGTCAGACACCCCACACCAAGAGGTATGTACCCGACCGAAGGCAAAAGCAACTTGACCATAGTACATACAATAGCCCCACACCCATTAAAAATAAAAACAAACACCAGGGTGAAACTGCATGCAGCCCAAACACAGGCCACACAGAAACTTTAATTTGTAGCTCACTGAGCAAAACAGTGCCAACAGGGCCAATGGCCAGTCCATAAAATGAGAATTGTCCTTGGCCACTACTGGCCACACCTGACACATACAAGTGCTGGGCACTCCACTAAACGGGGCACCATATGGGGATCCAGCCACCTCACGGAAGGGGGGAATGGGGGGGTGGTGATTTCCGACGGGGGTGGGACTTTGACTTGTGTGAGAAGTTTGAAGGGTAGTGGGCTTCTCCTTTGAAGGGGGTGGGGGATGTTTGGCTCGGGTGGAGCTGGATGGTCTTGGCTCAGACCGGGCCTTCTTCAGCGGGGAAGGGGCACGGGAATTTGAAGGCTGGACCGGGGTGGGCTGTGATATGGAAGGAGCGGAAAGGGCAAGGAGGTGGGCACGTTTGGGGACAAGACGGGGTGGGCCAGTGGGTTGGAACAGGTCTGAACGGGAGAGAAAAATTAGGAGCAATTGGGGTGGGCGTGGATGAGGGCGTGGGAGTGGAGGCAGAGGGAGTTGATGTATTGGGTGTAGGTGTGCATGTAGTGGGTGCAGGTGACTGCTCAGTATGCTGTGGTGTGGTGGATATCTGATGGGTGGGTGTCTTGGTGCGTTTGTGTGTTTTGGGGGTGGACACAGTGGTAGAAGACAGACAGCTAGTGTGTGTGTATGTTGGGTGGGTGTCTGCAACTCTGGTGAGTGTGCTGCATGTGTCAACTACAGTAGACGTGGTGAGTGCAGGTGTGGTGTATGTGGTGCATGTATGGCTATCTGCTATCGTGGTGAGTGCAGGAAGTGGAGCAGTAACAGTGAGTAAAGGTGCGGTGCATGACGTGTGGATGTAGAGGGGACAGACAGGGAGGCGGAAGAGGCAGGCACACTGGGTGAAGTGGACATTGTTGTGTGTGCAGGTGTCTGTTGGCTGTGTGAATGCTTGTGGTGGGAGGTGTGGTGCTTGTGTTTGGAAGTGTGCTTCTTGTGTGTTGATGTGCCTGCAAGCAGGTCTGATTGTGTGCTTTGGACGAAACTGGCTTCCGTCCAAGAGGAGGCCAGAGCCTGAAAAGATCTCTGTAGGGCAGACACTGCACCATGAATGCCATCCAGATAGGCATTGATCTGCTGCACCTCTGATGCCGGACCCTCGAAGGCATTGACGATGGTTGTCTGCCCTACAGAGATGGTTCTCAGGAGGTCAATAGCCTCCTCTGTGAGGGCAGCAGGGCTGACTGGGGCAGGGGAGGAGTTGCCTGGGGCGAAAGAGACACCCAACTTTCTGGGTGGGCGGGCACGGTGGGGAGCAGAAGAGAGGGCAGTGATGGTATGGGTAGTGGCAGAAGACCTTACGGTAGTGGTGTGTCCACTAGGGTCCACCACCGCCGGAGGACCCCCATCAGAGGAGGTCTCAGAGTTACTGCCTCCTGTGGTAGTAGCCTCCCCCATGGAAATCCCCTTGCCCTCCCACCCACTGGTCCCCTGGGCGTCCGTTGTCTCTGCCTCAGAGGATCCATGGGCCGGTGCCTCCCCACTTGCCGGTGCCTCAGCTCCCTCGCCTGATGTTGATGCTGTACCAAACCAACACAAGACAACAGGGATGGGGAGGCAAAACAGGAGAGACACTTGTAAATAGCTGAATGTTGATACACAATGGCGAGACATACACCCACCCAGCAAACACACCCAACAGCCAGCACCGTACACTATGCCCATGGCCATGCCCCTGACTACTGAGCAGAATACTGACCTACACCCATCCCCTGAAAGAGTATTGGAGCTGAGGTAGGTGAAACCTGACAGGGTCACCCCTACACCCTTTGGGGAACATACAGTAGATGGACACCAGTCAAAATCCCTGCTCTAAGCACCATGAGCCCCATTGCACACACACTCATCCTTCCAGGCTGAAGTATGGTCTGTGAGTACTCACCCCCTTGTGACTGCTGTGCAGCCTTCAAATGCCCATCCAGGTCTGGGTATGCCACCGCCAGGATCCTTTTCATGAGGGGGGTCTGTGCTCGATGGGCACCCCATCCACATTGGGTGACTTCCCCAGCTAGGCCTCACTGATCTTTCACACCCAGCGCCGCAGGTCCTCCCACCTCTTTCGACAGTGGATGCTCTGCCGGGTGGAGACCACCAGGGTCCTTACCTCCTTGGCGATAGCATGCCAATGTGCCCTCTTCTGGTGGGCGCTGACCTAGTAGGGTGACACAGAAATGGAACACAGAGGTCAGGCACCTGCACGATGGAAACAATAGGCAGATTGTCAAACATAGTACTGACAGTACTCTCAGAAATGCAGGACAGTGGCACGCAGCATTCCATGCACCATGGCCCATCCTGGCTCACAGGAGTACACATATGTGCTGTAAAGAAATGGCTCCCTGTTGCAGTTACCCCCCACTTTTTGCCTGATACTGATGCTGACTTGACTGAGAAGTGTGCTGGGACCCTGCTAACCAGGCCCCAGCACCAGTGTTCTTTCACCTAAAATGTACCATTGTTTCCACAATTGGCACAACCCTGGCACCTAGGTAAGTCCCTTGTAACTGGTACCCCTGGTACCAAGGGCCCTGATGCCAGGGAAGGTCTCTAAGGGCTGCAGCATGTCTTATGCCACCCTAGGGACCCCTCACTCAGCACAGACACACTGCTTGCCAGCTTGTGTGTGCTGATGGGGAGAAAATGACTAAGTCGACATGGCACTCCCCTCAGGGTACCATGCCAACCTCCCACTGCCTGTGGCATAGGTAAGTCACCCCTCTAGTAGGCCTTACAGCCCTAAGGCAGGGTGCACTATACCACAGGTGAGGGCATATGTGCATGAGCACTATGCCCCTACAGTGTCTAAGCAAAACCTTAGACATTGTAAGTGCAGGGTAGCCATAAGAGTATATGGGCTGGGAGTCTGTCAAAAACGAACTCCACAGCTCCATAATGGCTACACTGAATACTGGGAAGTTTAGTATCAAACTTCTCAGAATAATAAACCCACACTGATGCCAGTGTTGGATTTATTAAAAAATGCACACAGAGGGCATCTTAGAGATACCCCCTGTATTTTACCCAATTGTTCAGTGCAGGACTGACTGGTCTGTGCCAGCCTGCTGCTGAGAGACGAGTGTCTGACCTCATGCGGTGAGAGCCTTTGTGCTCTCTGAGGACAGAAACAAAGCGTGCTCTGGGTGGAGGTGCTTCACACCTCCCCCCTGCAGGAACTGTAACACCTAGCAGTGAGCTTCAAAGGCTCAAGCTTCGTGTTACAATGCCCCGGGGCACTCCAGCTAGTGGAGATGCCCGCCCCCTGGACACAGCCCCCACTTTTGGCGGCAAGTCCAGGAGAAATAATGAGAATAACAAGGAGGAGTCACTGGCCAGTCAGGACAGCCCCTAAGGTGTCCTGAGCTGAGGTGACTCTGACTTTTAGAAATCCTCCATCTTGTAGAAGGAGGATTCCCCCAATAGGGATAGGAATGTGACCCCTCCCCTTGGGAGGAGGCACAAAGAGGGTGTACCCACCCTCAGGGCTAGTAGCCATTGGCTACTAACCCCCCAGACTTAAACATGCCCTTAAATTTAGTATTTAAGGGCTCCCCTGAACCTAAGAATTTAGATTCCTGAAACTACAAGAAGAAGAGGACTGCTGAGCTGAAAAACCCCTGCAGAAGAAGAACAGAAGACACCAACTGCTTTGGCCCCAGTCCTACCGGCCTGTCTCCTGCCTTCCAAAGAAACCTGCTCCAGCGACGCTTTCCAAAGGACCAGCGACCTCTGAATCCTCAGAGGACTGCCCTGCTTCAAGAAAGACAAGAAACTCCAGAGGACAGCGGCCCTGCTCCAAAAAGACTGCAACTTTGTTTCAAAGGAGCAGATTTAAAGACCCCTGCAACTCCCCGCAAGAAGCGTGAGACTTGCAACACTGCACCCGGCGATCCCGACTCGACTGGTGGAGAACCAACACCTCAGGGAGGACCCTCCGGCGACTCCGAGACTGTGAGTAACCAAAGTTGTCCCCCCTGAGCCCCCACAGCGACGCCTGCAGAGGGAATCCCGAGGCTCCCCCTGACGGCGACTGCCTGAACTCCATTTCCCGACGGCTGGAAAAGACCCTGCACCTGCAGCCCACAGCGCCTAAAGGAACGGAACTCCTGTGCAGGACTGACCCCCAGGAGGCCCTCTCCCTTGCCCAGGTGGTGGCTACCCCGAGGAGCCCCCCCCTTGCCTGCATGCACCGCTGAAGAGATCCCTTGGTCTCTCATTGAAAACCATTGAAAACCCGACGCGTGTTTGCACACTGCACCCGGCCGCCCCCGCGCTGCTGAGGGTGTACTTTTTGTGCTGACTTGTGTCCCCCCCGGTGCCCTACAAAACCCCCCTGGTCTGCCCTCCGAAGATGCAGGTACTTACCTGCTGGCAGACCGGAACCGGGGCACCCCCTTCTCTCCATTGAAGCCTATGTGTTTTGGGCACCTCTTTGACCTCTGCAGCTGACCGGCCCTGAGCTGCTGGTGTGGTAACTTTGGGGTTGCTCTGAACCCCCAACGGTGGGCTACCTTGGACCCAAACCTGAGACTTGTAAGTGATTTACTTACCTGACAAAACTAACAAAAACTTACCTCCCCCAGGAACTGTGAAAATTCCAGTGTGTCCACTTTTAAAACAGCTTATTGTGATTTATGTGAAAAGTATATATGCTACTGTAATTATTCAAAGTTCCAAAAGTACTTACCTGCAATACCTTTCAAATGAGATATTACATGTAGAATTTGAACCTGTGGTTCCTAAAATAAACTAAGAAAATATATTTTTCTATAACAAAACCTATCGGCCTGGATTTGTCTCTGAGTGTGTGTTCCTCATTTATTGCCTGTGTGTATGTACAACAAATGCTTAACACTACTCCTTTGATAAGCCTACTGCTCGACCACACTACCACAAAATAGAGCATTAGTATTATCTCTTTTTGCCACTATCTTACCTCTAAGGGGAACCCTTGGACTCTGTGCATACTATTCCTTACTTTGAAATAGTGCATACAGAGCCAACTTCCTACATTGGTGGATCAGCGGTGGGGTACAAGACTTTGCATTTGCTGGACTACTCAGCCAATACCTGATCACACGACAAATTCCAAAAATTGTCATTAGAAATTGATTTTTGCAATTTGAGCGATTTTTCTAAAATTCTTAAAAGTCCTGCTAGGGCCTTGTGTTAGTCCCTGTTAGCATTTCTTTTAGTGTTTAAAAGTTTTAAGAAAGTTTGAATTAGATTCTAGAACTAGTTTTTAGATTCTTAAAAAGTATTCCAACTTTTAGAAGCATAATGTCTAGTACAGATGTGAATGTGGTGGAACTCGACACCACACCTTACCTCCATCTTAAGATGAGGGAGCTAAGGTCACTCTGTAAAATAAAGAAAATAGTAATGGGCCCCAGACCTTCCAAACTACAGCTCCAGGAGCTGTTGGCAGAGTTTGACAAGGCCAACCCCTCTGAGGATGGCAACACAGAGGATGACGATAGTGACTTGGAGGGTGATTCCCCCCTACCAGTCCTATCTAGGGAAGACAGGGCCTCTCAAGCCCTGACTCCAAGAATAATAGTCAGAGATGCTGGCTCCCTCACAGGAGGGACCAACCTCTCTGAAATCACTGAGGATAACTCCAGTGAAGAGGACATCCAGTTAGCCAGGATGGCCAAAAGATTGGCTTTGGAAAGACAGATCCTAGCCATAGAAAGGGAAAGACAAGAGATGGGCCTAGGACCCATCAATGGTGGCAGCAACATAAATAGGGTCAGAGATTCTCCTGACATATTGAAAATCCCTAAAGGGATTGTAACTAAATATGAAGATGGTGATGACATCACCAAATGGTTCACAGCTTTTGAGAGGGCTTGTGTAACCAGAAAAGTAAACAAATCTCACTGGGGTGCTCTCCTTTGGGAAATGTTCACTGGAAAGTGTAGGGATAGACTCCTCACACTCTCTGGAAAAGATGCAGAATCTTATGACCTCATGAAGGGTACCCTGATTGAGGGCTTTGGATTCTCCACTGAGGAGTATAGAATTAGATTCAGGGGGGCTCAAAAATCCTCGAGCCAGACCTGGGTTGATTTTGTAGACTACTCAGTGAAAACACTGGATGGTTGGGTAACTGGAAATGAAGTGCATGACTATGTTGGGCTTTATAATTTGTTTATGAAAGAACACATTTTAAGTAACTGCTTCAATGAAAAGTTGCATCAGTATCTGGTAGACCTAGGTCCAATTTCTCCCCAAGAATTGGGAAAGAAGGCAGACCACTGGGTCAAGACTAGGGTAACCAAAACTTCCACTGGGGGTGACCAAAAGAAAGGAGTTACAAAGCCTCCCCAGGAGAAAGTGGGTGACACTAGAAATAAAGAAAAAGAGTCCTCTGTAGGCCCCCAAAAACCAGACCAGGTGCGTGGGCCCCGAGACACAACCCAAAACAAAGGTGGGTACCAGGGTAAGAACTGGGATGCCACTAAGGCATGGTGCCATAACTGTAGACAGACAGGGCACCACACCAAGGACAATTCTTGTCCCAAAAACAACCCCCCTAGCAAAATCCCAGGGGTGACCAGTGTAGCCATTGGGGATGACTCCTCAGATGAGGAGGTCTTCATAGCCTTCAACTGGAAAAAGGGCCCAACAGGTGAGTTGGAGATTCCAGAGGGAAGTAGACACTTCCACCACCTACTGGTGAATGGAATCCCAGCCACTGCCCTGAGAGACACTTGTGCCAGTCACACTATTGTGCATGACAGGCTGGTGTTCTCAAACCAGTACATCCCAGGTGAGACTGCCAGAGTAAGAGTTAGCCCAGACAGGGTCACTGATAGGCCTGTGGCTTGTGTGCCCATAGAAGTGGGTGGGACTTTTAGCTGGAGAAGGGTGGTAGTCAGTACAGACCTCCCCCTTGATTGTCTCCTTGGAAATGACTACCCAGAGGTTAGTCAGAGCCCAAGAGAGGAGCTGGTCCAGTGCCAGTCCTCTCCCAAGGATTCTGGAGTTCCTGCCTCTGCAGTAAATGCAAGTAGGCCCCAGAAGAAAAAGAAAAGAAAACAGTGTAGGAAGGGTGGACAACCTTTAGCCAAGGTTCCAGCAAGCCAAGGAGATTCTGCTCCAGTAGGGGAGAACTCCAAAAGTGGCACTGGTAAAGTCCCACCTGACCCACAAGAAGTCCTGGCTAGTCAGGCAACTGTTAAGCCTGAGTGGGTGGCTCCTCAGCTAACAGAAGAAAGAGTGGAAGAAGGGTGTTTACTACAAGATGTGGTAACCCCCCACTCTAATACAGCAGACAGGCACCCTGAACCCAAAGAAGCCTGTAACTTAGCCCCTTCCCTTGTAGGTGAAGAGCTAAAGGTGTGGTTCTGGGCACTGACAGCTGTCAGTGGCCTCTGCTGGGTGTTAGCCTTTATGGCTGCACTATCCTTGGCATGGTGGTCTGACCCCATGCCAAATAGCAAGTTAGGCCCCCTGACCCTGTTGGTCATAGTGGGGTTACTCCAGCTCTGGGTAACCTCTTTGGGTAAGCTAGGGGTGACCCTGGCTAAAATAAGATTAGCAGAGGTGGATACCTCTAACCCCAAAATAGAGAGAATGGGTGAAGACATAAAAAGCACAGACAAGAGGCAGTTCAGACTAGGTCCTATCACTGTGGAAGTGGGTCAGTTCCCCAGAGGGAATGACCTGAACAGGAGGATGTAAAGCAGAGTAGGCCCTGCAACAAACCAGCCTATTTCCTCTACTCTTCCTCGCCTGACAGACTAGGAAGACTCTCCCAGCTTTGGCTGAGTCTCCTGGCCTGTGGGATGGGGGGGGGCTTGTGTAAAGAAATGGCTCCCTGTTGCAGTTACCCCCCACTTTTTGCCTTATACTGATGCTGACTTGACTGAGAAGTGTGCTGGGACCCTGCTAACCAGGCCCAGGCACCAGTGTTCTTTCACCTAAAATGTACCATTGTTTCCACAATTGGCACAACCCTGGCACCTAGGTAAGTCCCTTGTAACTGGTACCCCTGGTACCAAGGGCCCTGATGCCAGGGAAGGTCTCTAAGGGCTGCAGCATGTCTTATGCCACCCTAGCGACCCCTCACTCAGCACAGACACACTGCTTGCCAGCTTGTGTGTGCTGATGGGGAGAAAATGACTAAGTCGACATGGCACTCCCCTCAGGGTGCCATGCCAACCTCCCACTGCCTGTGGCATAGGTAAGTCACCCCTCTAGTAGGCCTTACAGCCCTAAGGCAGGTTGCACTATACCACAGGTGAGGGCATATGTGCATGAGCACTATGCCCCTACAGTGTCTAAGCAAAACCTTAGACATTGTAAGTGCAGGGTAGCCATAAGAGTATATGGGCTGGGAGTCTGTCAAAAACGAACTCCACAGCTCCATAATGGCTACACTGAATACTGTGAAGTTTAGTATCAAACTTCTCAGAATAATAAACCCACACTGATGCCAGTGTTGGATTTATTAAAAAATGCACACAGAGGGCATCTTAGAGATACCCCCTGTATTTTACCCAATTGTTCAGTGCAGGACTGACTGGTCTGTGCCAGCCTGCTGCTGAGAGACGAGTGTCTGACCTCATGCGGTGAGAGCCTTTGTGCTCTCTGAGGACAGAAACAAAGCCTGCTCTGGGTGGAGGTGCTTCACACCTCCCCCCTGCAGGAACTGTAACACCTAGCAGTGAGCTTCAAAGGCTCAAGCTTCGTATTACAATGCCCCAGGGCACTCCAGCTAGTGGAGATGCCCGCCCCCTGGACACAGCCCCCACTTTTGGCGGCAAGTCCAGGAGAAATAATGAGAATAACAAGGAGGAGTCACTGGCCAGTCAGGACAGCCCCTAAGGTGTCCTGAGCTGAGGTGACTCTGACTTTTAGAAATCCTCCATTTTGTAGAAGGAGGATTCCCCCAATAGGGATAGGAATGTGACCCCCTCCCCTTGGGAGGAGGCACAAAGAGGGTGTACCCACCCTCAGGGCTAGTAGCCATTGGCTACTAACCCCCCAGACCTAAACACACCCTTAAATTTAGTATTTAAGGGCTCCCCTGAACCTAAGAATTTAGATTCCTGAAACTACAAGAAGAAGATGACTGCTGAGCTGAAAAACCCCTGCAGAAGAAGAACAGCAGACACCAACTGCTTTGGCCCCAGTCCTACCGGCCTGTCTCCTGCCTTCCAAAGAAACCTGCTCCAGCGACGCTTTCCAAAGGACCAGCGACCTCTGAATCCTCAGAGGACTGCTCTGCTTCAAGAAAGACAAGAAACTCCTGAGGACAGCGGCCCTGCTCCAAAAAGACTGCAACTTTGTTTCAAAGGAGCAGATTTGAAGACCCCTGCAACTCCCCGCAAGAAGCGTGAGACTTGCAACACTGCACCCAGCGACCCCGACTCGACTGGTGGAGAACCAACACCTCAGGGAGGACCCTCCGGCGACTCCGAGACTGTGAGTAACCAAAGTTTTCCCCCCTGAGCCCCCACAGCGACGCCTGCAGAGGGAATCCCGAGGCTCCCCCTGACCGCGACTGCCTGAACTCCATTTCCCGACGGCTGGAAAAGACCCTGCACCCGCAGCCCCCAGCACCTAAAGGAACGGAACTCCTGTGCAGGAGTGACCCCCAGGAGGCCCTCTCCCTTGCCCAGGTGGTGGCTACCCCGAGGAGCCCCCCCCTTGCCTGCTTGCACCGCTGAAGAGATCCCTTGGTCTCTCATTGAAAACCCAATGCGTGTTTGCACACTGCACCCGGCCACCCCCGCGCTGCTGAGGGTGCACTTTTTGTGCTGACTTGTGTCCCCCCCGGTGCCCTACAAAACCCCCCTGGTCTGCCCTCCGAAGACGCGGGTACTTACCTGCTGGCAGACCGGAACCGGGGCACCCCCTTCTCCCCATTGAAGCCTATGTGTTTTGGGCACCTCTTTGACCTCTGCACCTGACCGGCCCTGAGATGCTGGTGTGGTAACTTTGGGGTTGCTCTGAACCCCCAACGGTGGGCTACCTTGGACCCAAACCTGAGACTTGTAAGTGATTTACTTACCTGACAAAACTAACAAAAACTTACCTCCCCCAGGAACTGTGAAAATTGCACTGTGTCCACTTTTAAAACAGCTTATTGTGTTTTATGTGAAAAGTATATATGCTACTGTAATTATTCAAAGTTCCAAAAGTACTTACCTGCAATACCTTTCAAATGAGATATTACATGTAGAATTTGAACCTGTGGTTCCTAAAATAAACTAAGAAAATATATTTTTCTATAACAAAACCTATCAGCCTGGATTTGTCTCTGAGTGTGTGTTCCTCATTTATTGCCTGTGTGTATGTACAACAAATGCTTAACACTACTCCTTTGATAAGCCTACTACTCGACCACACTACCACAAAATAGAGCATTAGTATTATCTCTTTTTGCCACTATCTTACCTCTAAGGGGAACCCTTGGACTCTGTGCATACTATTTGAAATAGTGCATACAGAGCCAACTTCCTACATGTGCAATTCATTCCATCCATTACTCACACAGTGCTCCCTAAACCTGGACTCACCTGTACCTCTGGCCAGCCGTAGAGTCTGTCGTACAGGGGCAGGACCCCTTCCACTAGCTTCTCCTGTTCTTCCTGGGTGAAGGCCGGGGCCCTTTCCCCTGCACCACGTGGAACATCCATAGCCAGAGGCAGGCAACAGCAGTACACAGAGTGGAGTACCTGTCCGCATGATCAGGGAGTCAAGTGATCAAACGAGGACGAACGCACGTACATTCCACTGCAGTATGCACCGCCATCGCCGGCGGCGATCATGATACGCCAGGATTTCCCATTGGCATCCATGTTAGCCAATGAGGGTGCGAACATCGGTCAACACCGCCGTACGCTGTGACGTCAACCGCTAGAGGTATTAGGTCACTTCCACAACAAAGGGGCAGAACTACAGTGGGCAGACATTTTGCCATCACCTACGCATCTTAAAGTTCTTAATACTCACAATGCAGGGCCTACTAGCCATATGAAGCACCTAGGCCTCTATCCATTGCGTATATTAGCACACATGATTTACTCTGTTCCCTCCTAGTGATGTACATGTACATCTGTCAGGTTGCAGTAATTGTACAAACACTACTATGAACAATGCACTGCATGTATTTATCAAATAAGCCAATTTATGTGTGCACATAACTCCTTTTTGTAACCCCTCATAGGTACCGACCCTTGTGGCGAGGAAGGGCACCATCGGTGTACAGACCACTTGTTGATATGGGGACCATGGTGGAGCGTCAGATCATTATCACTTACAGACTCACACGTGCAACTATTCACTACCTATGTGCATTACTGGATCCTGCACTGACTCCCGGGAATCGTAATCAGCATGCCATTCCAACTGAGGTGAAGGTGCTCTCCGTAATCCATTTCCTGGCCACAGGCTCATTTCAAGTGACAGTGGGCATGGGTGCTGGTTTCTCACAGCCAATGTTCAGCCTGGTACTGACAAGGTTTCTGAATGCATTTGTACAACATCTGCAATCCTATGTGTGATTCCGTCAAAGTGCTGACCTCCCTGCCATGAAATCTGACTTCTATGCGTTTGCAAACATTCCCCATGTCATAGGTGCCGTGTCACATAGCTATCATCCCCCCAAGAGTAAGTGAACAGGTGTACAGAACTAGGAAGAACTTTCACTCCATGAACATCCAATTGGTATGTACTGCAGACCAGTACATTTCCCATGTGAATGCCATGTTTCCGGGGTCAGTCCATGATTCATTTGTTTTGAGGAACAGTAGTGTGCCACAGAAGATGGAACAACTACAAGAGGACAGAGGGTAGATCATAGGTAAGTTTGCCTGTCACTAACTGATACATTGCAGAGAACCTGCCTGTCTGACTAAGGGACATTACAATGGCGACTCTGTATTGACCCTTTTTCTAGGTGATTCTGGCTACCCAAACTTGCATTGGCTCCTGACACCAGTGGGGAATCCCAGGACGGATGCAGAGAGGAAATACAATGAGGCCCATGGACGTCCTAGGAGAGCGATAAAGCGTACTATAGGTCTCCTGAAGGCTAGATTCCGGTGTCTACATATATCTGGGGGGTCCCTGGCCTATGGTCCTGATAAGGTGTGTAGAATAGTGGTGGCCTGCTGCATGCTGCACAACGTGGCTGTGAGACATTCTATCCCCCTTTTGGAGGTGGAGGGTGCTATAGGTCCTGATCAGTTACCTCAGAGAGGTGAGGAGAGTGATGGTGAGGATGAGGAAGGGGAAGATGTAAATTCCAGGAACCAACTGATACAACTCTACTTCCAATAACTGTCTGGGACTTAAGCCTATAATTTTGGTTAGTGAATGATACTGTCAGTGGGCCATGTCATATAGGGGGGATTGGTCATGATAGACGAGACATGGACCTCTTCAGCATGGTACTGACAGACAATATATGCATTCCCTCTTTGCCTAATTTGAAACACACATTACCACCACCAAGCACAAATTGACAATAAAGTTGTTGTCTGCCAGTTGCATCCATACTCCAATTTGTTCAACATTGAAGACAGGGGACAGTGTTACAGGTGAGAATTGTGTTTTATTGGTCGAATACAGTGAATTGTGCTATATACAGTGATGGAAGTTGTAAGGGTTGGGTGTCCTCAAAACCGACTTGGGGGCAGCCCTGTTGGATATCATAGGTGGGTCCTGTTTGTAGTATAGTACTTCATTTTGCCCTCAGCTGAGTGTAGTTGGTGAATGGGTGGGATGGTTGCTTTGCTATAGTAGCAGTGTCAATTGTTGGAGTGGGGCTTGTTCTTGGCTGGGTTTCCAGTGCCATATCTTGGCCTGAGACTACATTTGGGCGCCTGCTGTGGAGCTTCTTTGGGTGGCATGGTTGGCCCTTGTGATTCCTGGGAGGGTATTTCCTGTGCTGTTTCTGCTGCTTGGGTCATCTGTTGCTGGTTGTCCAGGGCTGGTGTGGGGGCCTCTTGTCCAGTGTGGGTGTCAGACTGTTTGTTGACCAACTGCAGCAGTCCTCCAGCAATGGTGGCCATCGTGGCATTGTGTTCTTTCCACTGCTCCATGGCCTGCTGTGTTGTTCCAGCTGCATCCTCTGACTTTGTTCCAGGGTGGACACAATCTGTGCCAACCTGTCTTGGGTATGTTGGCAGGCCCCCAATACCTCTGCAATGACGTCCTGGACTGCTGCATCCATCCGGTGCCCTACCCCCTGACCCACTGGGGCACTTGACCTTGCCATAGCCCCCTGTGCCTATGTCCCCTGCACAGGTCTTGACGTGCCACTTGTACTGGGGCCCTCGCCTTCCTGCATGTTGGGAGTGGGAGATTGTGGCCTCTGTTGCTGTGTTCCACCTGTCTGTGCCCTTGGTCCACTGGTGTGCTTACGCCTGCCCTGGCCTGCTGGTCTTGACTGGGTGTTAGGGGTGACAGTGGTTTCCTGGGTGGGCTGCTGCATGGTGAGCATTCATGGTTGTGTGAGGAGCCTGCCTGCTCATTAGTATCCAGGGATCCTTCACCAGTGTCCTGTGAGGTGTCTCTGTCTCCCTAGAGTGCTGTGGCACTTCTTGTCCCCTCCATTAGGGTTGCATGGGTGGTGCTGCCTGTTGGGGGACATAGTCATGTCTGTTACATATGCCTGAGGGTTTGAGGTGTACAGAACTGTGCATATTTGTGCGGGTGTGACTTTCAGTGGCCTTCCAGGGTGCCTTTGTGAGGTGGACATTGCATTTAGTGGCAGTGGTGGGCTTACATTGGGGTGGGGGTTATTATTCCACTGTGGGTAAGTGCAGGGGTGGGTGGCTGTGCACAGTAGGAGTGATGTGGGCCTGGTAGTGAGTTGTGTGTAATGCAGGATGGTGGATGTGGTGGCTGATGCCTGGGTGGGGTGTTGGTCCTGGTGGGTGTGGGTGGGGTGGGGTGGTGCATGCATTGCAGATGTGTTGTACATGGAGTAATTATAGATGACTTACCCGAGTCCATTCCTCCAGTGAGTCCCTCTCAGTGCAGGATGGCAAGTACCTTCTCCTCCCAGTCGGTGTAGTTGAGTTGTGTTGGTGGCAGTCCTCCCCCAATCTTCTGCACTGCGATGTGGTGCCTGGATGCCACGGCCCTGACCTTCCCCTGCAGGTCGTTCCATCTCTTGTGGATGTCGTCCCTGGTGCGTGGATGGTGTCCCACTGCAGTCACCCTGTTGACAATGGTCTGCCACAGCTCCAATTTCCACGCAATGGATGTGTGCAGCACCTCCGAGCCGAAGATTTGTGGCTCCACCTTCAGGATCTCGTCCACCATTGTCCTTAGCTCCCTTTCGGTGAAGCTTAGATTTTTGGGGGGGACATGGGGAGCGTGGTGGATGGTGTTGGGACTGGGGACGGGTTATGGTTGCTCCTGTGTGGGTCGATATGCGTGTTCTGTATGCTGGTGTTCGCTGTCTGGCTCTTGTGCTCTCCGTCTTCTCGTCCTGGATTCATTGCAAGGGATTGTGGGGTGTGTATGGGGGTGTTTTATGGTGTTCAGGATGTGTGCAGGTGTGTGGGTGATAGGTCTAGCCAATGTGTTGCTGTTGGGCCCACTTGCCGCCCGTGGCGGTCGCAGCTGCCAATGGTCGTCCGGACACCACTGTCTGCCGAGGTGATTTGTGCATCATTATTTGGAGGGTGGGATGTGGGTGTGCTTGGCGGAGGCGGTGTGGGGTGGGCCGGGATTCATGCCAACAGTGTCCTGGCGGGGAGTGGTGGTCTGGGATTTTTTGGCGGGGTTGGGTTTTTCTATCATTATATGTCGGCTTTCCATTCAACGCCACGGCGGGATTCTGTTCACTGCCGACACGCCGGTCGGCGGTCTTTCCTGCCATGTTCATAATGACCGCCTATATCTCCTTTCAGAGTTCTCCGGATGTGGAGGGTCTATTCTCTGACTTCATCTGTCTTTACTTTGATTTTGTTTCTCCTAGCATTTTTTAGAACCCTCTTGTGCTTGTTTAGTACCGTCCTTAAAGGTGGTACTATGAATTTCAGGATTTTTTGGCTTGACTCCCAAACTATCCTATTTTATACTAGTATAGGTGTGGAAATAATTTTAGGTAGCTGACACTCCTGTTCCAAATGTGGAATCTCCTGGAGCCCTGACTTATAGCCAACATTACCACTTCCCCTTTATTATTACTGAGTATTATTGAGGAGATTGTGTCTTAAGTTACATTCCCAAATCTAGGGCTAGAGCAGTCCGTGCTTATTTTGAATTTGTTTTAACACTTCCGGTAAACTGGCAAGTGTCGGAGTACCATGCGTGGTATTGTAATTTGCAGCAAAGACTCTGCCCCATGTGGTGCAGTCGTCCACAGAAGGATCCATTCCGAATGGCAAGCACATTGTGAAAATTCTATGTTTATCTTGGGCTCTCGTATGGGGAAAACACTGCTTTTAGCTGGTTAGTTTTTTGTGCTATCCAGAATGAAATCTTCTCACATTCTGTGGTCGCTTTGTCCATGATAGAATTTATTGTTTGTGGGTTAATCCAAGTAACGGCCAATTGGTGACCAGCTGGTGTAGCCGGTGCTGGGGCGGCGTTTTAGATCTGCAGAGTAAATTGTACTAATCATCTGTAAATTTATAATAGCTCTTTATAAAGTGTGCGTACATTAGCTTTTTGCCATGCCTGTAGGGCAGGATGTGGTGTGTATGTGGCAAACATAGGCCATGTTGGTCTGTCATTACTTAAGGGACCTAGGGCCATATTTATACTTTTTGACACAAAACTGCGCGATGCAGTTTTGCGTCAAAAATGTTACCGCCGGCTAACTCCATTTCTTTGCTCCGTCGGGCGTCAAATTTATACTTTTGATGCACGGTGGTGCAAACCACTGGTGTGAGTCATTTTGTTTTACTCAAATCAATGCGTCACGTTGGAAAGAAAAATGACATTAACGTGCCGAAAATGACTGTGAGCCGGTTTATAACGTCACAAACCGGATACGTGCCTTTTTGTGACGCAATTGCATCAAAAACTGGCAAAAAAACAGCAAAATGTGCTAAGGAGAGCCAAAATGGATCCCAGATGCTTGCACAGACCCCGGGAAGATGACATCAGACCAGGAACCAGCCAGGAGGACCCACACAAGACCCAGGACAGGGAGAAGAAGAAAAGAAAGTGTTGCTTCAGCGCAGAGGAGTAGGAAATTCTGGTGAAAGAGGTGACGGAACACCAGCACCAACTGTTTGTCACCTCAAAGTTGCCAATCAGTAGGAGAGAGGCAATATGGCTACAACTTGTTGACAAGATAAACAGTGTGGCAGAAGTACAGAGAACAGTCATCGTGTGCAAGAAACGCTGGCATAAATGCAAGAACAGGACCAAGGAAAAGATGGCCAGGAACAGGAAGGCAGCACTGCAGACTGGAGGTGGGAGTCCAGCACCTCAGGAGGTCCTTGACCACATGGGGGAGATGGTGACAGCCATCATCCCTGAGGAGATCGTCACAGGGATTCAAGGACAGGACAGCGCAGACTACCAGGAGACAACACAGATGCAGGGTAAGTCACATGGGAAACTAAAATGCACAAATGTTAACTGCAAGGGGGGGACATACCTATTACACAATGCCTGTAAGTCATGATATTCAGGGAGTGGCATGGGTAAAGGGGCACGGCACGGGGGCATGGCCCGTTCAGAGGAAACCTGGGGCACAGTACTACACTACACCCACAACCTTTGCATGGGGGTATGCTGCCACGCCAAAGAAGTTGGAAAGGTAAAGCCAGGCCAGGAGGGTAGGGTACAACATTAAACTGGCCTGCTGTCACACGTCAGCTGGTATTCTCCCTACATGAACTAGGGCTCAATTAACAGTCTAAGGCCATATCTGCAAGTGGAATTTAACATTGACAACAGTTGCCACTACCACCTCTGCTGTGTGTGCAGGTCAAATAGCTAATGGCAGTAACGTCCCCATGGATCAAACACACCCAAATTAGAGGGTTCAGGATGATAACTTTATCAATCTCCTGAAATCAATACAAATGTTTCAATCCGGTCAAATGTGATTGTCCATAGTTGCCACAAACATCAGCCATTGTCATAAACATTATGAGGTACACAGCACTAATGTCATACCCATGTTGCATATGTCAGGGTCCACCCTGTGCCTGGGTCACAATAGCTCCAATGACACCATGTAACTTCCCAAATGTCAAACTGCTCAGACAACAGCATTGAGGGTTAGGACATATGTAACTGGCTAGTGAAATACACCCACACAGTCAGAGGAGGAACTGGAACACTGCTAGGACCATCAGTGCAGTCCAATGTAGCACACATTTCCCAACATCAGCAGTACACACCACCAATGCTGACACCTGTATTGTGCCATGCTAATGCAATACATAGTATATGCTAGGTCTCAGCAACATATAGGTGGATATGAAATATCAGAGACTGGGTCAGTTCCAGAATGTTAAGTGTGGTGCAAGTGCCATCAGAACACCTTCAGCCACTGAAAGGCCTTACCATGAGAATTGAAGTAGAAGGAGGGTTGAGTAGGACAAGAAGGTGGCACTTCACAATTTGACCAGAACCATCACCTAGAGGATGTGATGCTGACAAGTCCCCAAACTGACCACAATACATGTGACATGCAGGTGGGGCATAGGCCTGGGAGAATGCTAATATGAAAGACAAGAACAATGAACAGGAACCAAGATCACAATGTGCAACTAATAGGAAGGCAGGCATGTCACATTACAAATCCCATAACACAGACACACTAATTGTACCGTATTTCATTGCAGAGGACGATGGCTCTCCTGCAGATATGCCTGTCCTTGACTTCCCTGATGACATGGATGACGAGCTGACAAACATCCGCTAGCAAACCCTCCAAGATGTCCTTGGGACCCTCCAGACCCCACCTTCAGTCATAAGGAGGAGCACAGAAGTAGCAGCCATCACAGAGGACCCACCCACCACCACAATTGTACGACCTGCCAGCTCCAACCCAGCTGAGGACTCCGACGACACTTTGAGATACATAGTAACCTTGAGTGGTGGGTGCAATGGATGGCAGAATTTTAGCAACGTAGCTTTGGTGTAGCTGCCATTGTAACATCTAAGTTGGGATTTGGTTGCAGGATGGGACACAGAAGCTAATACTAAAGAGACACTGTTCACCCATGCCACGACCCTGATCCCCAAGCATGTGACACATACTGTAAAGGGTTATCTAAATATTTATTTAACAGTAAAAACAGAAGCTAAAACTAGGGGAAACACCTTACCTAACCTAACCTATCCTAACTACACATTACCCACAACTGGCCCTAACTAACCTAAGCTAAACTTACTTATCACATTTAACTAAACACTCGAAACATCAACCCCCCACCCCCTTATAAGACGGGACACATGGAGGACAGTATATACTAACCTAAACACATACTATCTTATCCTAAACAAATATATATATTTTTGTATTTTTATATTATATATATAAATATATATATATCCAACACCCACCCACCCACACACAAAGTAAAAAACAAATATTAAAAGTATCATACCCCCCACCCACTACTACTAACTAAACTAACAGGCTATTCTAACCTAACACAAAGCCCCCTAAACCCACTAATAAAAAGAACCAGGAAAGAGGAAGGAGGGGAGGGGAGGGAATCATGGCTGATTGTAAAATGTTTACAAGTTTGCCCTCCGCAGGTTCTTCCTTATGGCACACACTCTCCTATTCACTTGTGCCACCTCCTGCTGCATCCTGTTCGTTTTCCTCAACATACGGTCAATATTCCGTTGCATCCACTTAAAATCTGCTGGGTCAATGACTGCAGCAGGGGTGGTCTGGGTGCCAGTTGAAAATGTATGTCCCCTGGTCGGTGCCATGCCTGTAGGAGGAGGTGCAGGTGGTGCTGTGACAGGTCCTGGAGCAGTGGAGGTTCACAGTCCAGCAAAGGTGCCTGCTGTGGTTGGTGCCACATGGGTGGTAGTGGTGGTGCTGGTGATGGTGGCTGTGGTAGACACCGAAGGGCCCCCTTGGGCAAATGCCTTCCACACTCCGGAGGCTCTTTCTTGGCAATAACGCCTTGCCATGTGGGGAACCCAGACTCCACATCCAGAATGTGGCGGTAACGTATCGCCCTGCGCTGAAACTCCCGAATATGGATGGGATTCATATTGGCAGCTGTTAAAAAAATATATAAAACCAAACATTAGGTACTTCATTGTGTGATATGGCTCCAGAAGTAATTCAGACAATACATCTAATGCACCAGAAACAGGCCATATCATCATACAGATCACTGATTGTCCCTGAGGAAGTACATGCCAACGCAGCCTACACATGTCCTATCAAACAGCACAGCAATGCCCTAAAAGATGGGTAACAACTTAAATGACCTATGCATCATTGTTCAGCCATTTGTCACGTAAAAAATGCTGCAAGTCCTCTACATGTGACAGGCCAACTAATGACTAACTTCTGGATGACAATCAAGGGCCACAAGATCTGTGTGTTGTAAGTGGAATTGCCAGGATAGAATGCATTTGCTAATCATGAGTTGGTATCCTAGGTTTGGACAAGTAACTTACAGATTTACATGTCTGTGTACTAAACTTGGATCATCAGTCTGAGGTACACTTTTCATAACCCTAGACCTGTGCCTGGGGGGGGTGGACTAGCAACAAATACTTTCAAACATCAAGGACACCCAGGAAGCTTTCGACAGCTGTACATGGGTTTGGGCAGTCCACCACAGGTAAGGAGGATGTCCAGCTAGGAAACACCCAAACCTTGGACAATCCCATCCACATATATGTTTGGAAATGCAGACAATTGTCAACATCATTTCCTAACAGTAACACATGACTTACAACAAGCAGATAGATGCAAGCACACATCTGGCCATGAGCTGCATGCCCACCTAGGCCATTGTACTCAAGCGCCTCATACACGTAGCACAACATGTGGAGCTACATGCTGCTAGGAAGTCAAACATACAGTCAAACATGTTCATTAGTGAATAGGGATGCTCAAGTCTATGGGTAAGACTTTGGCATCCCTATTCTGTGAGAATCAGGGTCTGACTGGCTGACTAAATCACAAATATGGTCTTCTGCGACATTGTCTTAATATAGGTTTTATCCACAAAAGTCACCTATTCACATGGCTGTGCCTACAGGGCTGCACTACAATCCCAACATATAACTACACGCTAATGTTTGCCTAACTCAAAGATGGAAAAAAAATGATACTCCACTCAAGGAACATATTCGATCATTGACCAGCGCATCATACCTTGCTATGTGTCCAACACCCAGGAGTCAATCATACAACAGCAGCAAACACAACACAGCACTTACTGGAGATGCCTCGGTCTGCAAATCGAGCCACCTCTCCGATAGCGTAGGGGTCAGGTCCACCTGTAAAGCATGGAAGGGAGAAATGTGCTAAATGTCTGTGCACTGTACAACACTTCCAAATACAATTACTGTGTGTAAGATCAAATCAGAAAGTCAAGCCTCTCAGACACGATGATACTGCATCCGACATACCACTGCAAACATGTACAGACCCGGGCACTCCAGTGAGTGATACACACATGTCTGCACACATGCAGTGGCCCTAACTATCATGTGGTGGTGTAGGAAAGTCCTTTTTTTTTGCCTGATCAGCCCCACTCTTTCTGGATAGGTACTGGTGGTTACTGACTCTTGGCTGTGCCCTGGGTACTGCTTACCAGTCCCAGGGCCAGTGCTCTGTGTAAAATGGATATGCAAATTAGGCTAATTATAATTGGCTAAGTTAACCTACCTATAAGTCCCTAGTATATGGTAGGGCATGTAGGTTTAGGGACCATAGCATAGGTGGTGCACACCTAGGTGCATTGCTGAGGTGCCCAGTGTCATTTTAAAAGCAAGCCTGCCTTGCTGGCTGCTTTTAAATTAAAGTTATATGCAAATTCGACTTTGGAATTAAAGGTACTTCCAAAGTCTTAAACTACCTTATTTTTACATATAAGTCACCCCTAAGGTGTGCCCTATGTGCCCCTAGGGCTGGGTGCCATGTAACTATAAGCAGGGACTTTATAAAAATAGATTTATAAGCCCTGGTGAGGTAAAAACAGCCAAATTCGTTTTTCCCTCATTGAAGTAAATGGCCTTCATAGGCTAGAATGGGCAGACTTTATTTTAAATTTTAAAGTCTCCTTAAATGTTACATACCAAGAATTTGGTATCAAATTGATTGTTATAATAAATCCCACAACTTCCAGTTGTTGGATTTAATATAAATAGTTCAGGTAAAAAGTTTAGACTTTACCTAAAAAGTTGCCAATTTCAGCTCTGCATTGTTTTTGCTGCTGTGCTCTGATTGGCCAGCCTGCAGCAGCTTCTGCCAGGCTACTTTAATGAGGTGTGAAGTGGCCTGGCTTCACACAAAGGAATGTGCTTGGGGGAGAGAATCTCCCCTCAGCAGATGGTGAGGCAGGAAGGGGGAGGGCTGCCAAACTGGTCTTCAAAGGCAGAGAAGGACATCTGGAGCACCCAGCAACACCCCCACATCCTGCAACCCCAGACAGCTAGGTGCCCCCTTGATTAGATTAGGAGAGGGCAGGAGAGGGGTGTGTTTATGATTTTTAGCCACACCAGTGGGTGGGCTCAGCCAGATCTCTCCTCCAAAAATCAGATTCATCCATTTTGGATTTTTAGAGACTGTTGCCTTCTGGGATGGATTTTTGCCACACTTCCCAGGAAGTGGTCATCACAGGGGGACGACCCTGTCCCTGATTGGAGAACCAGGGCCCCCCTGCTTTTCACCCAGGAGCAAGGATAAAACTGGCAGACCTGCACCCACGCCTCAGATCCCCACCAAATTTCAAGAAGAAGGAACAACAAGGAGAAGAAGGACTGCCCTGCTGGACCCCTGGCCTGCACCTGGACCCTGCACTCAGAAAGACTGCACCAGCTGCACACTTGGGCTTCACCACAAGAAGGACTTTGCCTGGCTTCCACTGGTTCAAGGAGGGACTCCCTGTTTGCTACAGGTGAAAAATTGCTATCCAGAGTCCCCTGCACCAACTCCTGAAAAAGTGACCAGCTGACCACTGTACAGTGGCCAAAAAGGAGTTTGCGCCAGGTGCATTCTGGGAGTTGAAGTCCGCACTTCCCAAGGACCATCACAGAACTTCTGGACCCTTGGGGTGAGCTGTGGACCCCAAAAGAACCTTAAAATAACATCTGGGTGAAGCCCCAGAAGTTTGGAAAAGATTGGAGAATTTTTGGAAAAAAGCTCCATAAAGTGACCGACCCGACGCGGAAATTCTAGCCGGCTTGCCTCAACCGCGACCCGGCCTGACTTCGTGGTTCATCCCGGTAAAGAAAAACATCCAAAAAAGAGACTAAGTCCGAACGTAAAAAGTTGACCGGGACCTTCCAGCCATCGTATCCGAGAAGGGCTCCACGGACGTCGGATCAAGATCCAGGTTTACCCCGGTCGAAGGATTTTCATCTCGAAAAAACGACTAAGTCCGAAGGTAAAAATCACCACCGAGGAAACTGACTTCGCGTATCCGGACAAGGGCTCCAGGAGGTCGGATCCAACTGGCAGGTTCGTCCCGGGGAAGAAAAACATCAAAAAAGAGACTAAGTCAGAAGGTAACTTTTTAACCAAGGCCTCCCGCGACTTGTAGCCGAGAAGGGCTCCATCGCGGTCGGCCTGAAAGTTTGACTTTGCCCCGGTCCTGGTGCAACCAGATGACCCGATTGGCGCTTTTTGTTTCTAAGCGCTAGAAAATAAAAATACTTTAAAAATTCATATCTCCGGTTCCCCTGAACCGATTTTAATCGTTTTTGTGTCATTTTAAAGATAAAAATATAAGCTATTTTTATAAATTGGTTTTGGATTTTTAAACTGTTTCCTGTGTTTTATTTAATTACTGTTTTGTGATATTTGAATGCTTTACACTTTGTCTCCTAAGTTAAGCCTTGATGTTCGATGCCAAGCTACCAAGGGTAGAGCTGGGATTAATTTACTGAGACCTAACTGTACTTATGTGGAGGTTTGTGGCTTGTTGCTAGGTGTAGGTACCTACCTGCCCTACCAATAACCCATTTTCCAACATAATTGGTGGCAGCGACGGGATCCTGTACTTGTGTTCAATATCACGTTACAGTTTTGAGTAAAACAAATTAAAAATCCTTTAAATTGTCCTAGTGCAAAAATTGTTTTTAATTTTTAATTTTAACTTTTTTTAATTTTTAATTTGGATTAATTTCAATTATTGAATTTTTGTAATTTTTCTAAATTCTTGTTTCCAATTTTTGCAAAAAGTTTTTGTTGACACAAAACTAGGGAACCATGGAGCTTGATCTGGCTAGCCTACCTACACTGACAGTAGTCCAGCTTAGGGGGTTGTGTATTGAAAGAGGGTTGCCTGCAACCACTAATCTCAGGAAGGAAATCCTGATTAAATTTAAATCCCTGACAGCATGGGCTGAGGCCCAAGAGGTAGAGACAGAGGAAGCTCCAGAGGAGGAAGAAAAAGGGGAAGATGCTAACTCTAACCACTCAGGGGAGGGAAGGCATCCGAACCTAAGTGAGGAAGAGGAAGAACGGTCCTCAGTGGATACAGTCACTAGGGGCAGACCCAAAGCTAGTGGTAGGAAGGGGGTCATTCCAGAGGAGAGAACCCATCCATCAGGGAAAGAGAGCTGGAAGCCCAGCTAGCCTACATAGCTTTGGAAGCAGATAAGCTTGCCCTAGAAAAGAAAAAGTGGGCAAGCAAAGAAAAAAAAGATGGAGGCAGTGAGAAAGAAACTGAGGTGTCCCTGGGTGGGGGTTTTGCCCCCAGATTACCCAAAGGGGTGGTTCCTGCCTGTGTAGAGGGGGATGACATAGATAAGTGGCTGGGGGCCTTTGAAAGGGCCCTCCAGATGAGGAAAGTCAAGCCTCAGTACTGGGGTTCACTCCTTTGGGAGTTAGTTCCCAACTCTGGGAGGGATAGGCTCCTAACCATGAGTGGGGAGGATGCAGACTCATACCCCAGTATGAAGAGTTGCTTGACTAAAAAGTTTGGTCTAACCCCAGAGCAGTATAGGTTTAAGTTTAGGGACACCCAAAAGACAAGCACCCAGTCCTGGGTGGACTTTGTGGACATTTCAGTAAAAGCACTGGAGGGCTGGATACAGGGCAACAGGGTAAGTACCTTTGAGGGGCTGTACAATTTGATTATGAGGGAGCACCTTCTAACTAATTGTGTCCAAGAGAGGCTCCGCCAGTATCTAGTAGACTCTAGGTTGACCAACCCCAGAGAGCTGGGGGAGGCAGCAGATGACTGGTTAAGAACTAGGGATAACCAGAAACCCCCAGGGGGTGATCAGAAAAAGGGAGGACATGGTTCTTCTCAGGGGAAGAACCAGGGGAAAGATGACAAAAAACCCAAAGAGTCCTCACAAGAGTCCCCAAAAACTTCTCAGGGAGGGGGAGCCCCGAGCCAATTCACTTTTAAAGGGAAAGGGTATCAGGGAAAGAATTATGATCCTGCTAAAGCAGGAAAGTTTCAGGAGCTTGCTAAGGCCGGTAAGTGTTTTGACTGTCATCAGCCAGGACATAAAAGAGGAGATGCTATCTGCACCAAGAAGCCCCCCACTGGTGGGCAATCCCAGGGGATTGCTAGTGTAGGGTTGGGGGTGGAAGTTGGCCCAGGGGTGGAATCAGGGTACACGGAGGTCACCTTAGTATCCGTGGGTGGGGTGGACATTGCAACTATGGCCACCTTACCTCCCATCATGGAGAGGTATAGGCAGAGGCCTAAAGTCAATGGGACTGAAGTGGAAGCTCTGAGAGATACAGGAGCCAGTGTGACAATGGTCGCAGAAAAGCTGGTTTCTCCAGAGCAGGTCTTACCTGGTGTCTTCCACCAGGTGACTTATGCAGATACCAGAACCAAACTCCATCCCATGGCTATGGTGAGTCTGGAATGGGGAGGTGTGACTGGCCCTAAAAAAGTAGCTGTAGCTCCTGCCCTCCCAGTAGAGTGTCTACTGGGGAATGATCTTGAAGCATCTGAGTGGTCAGAAGTGGAAAGAAGGGTCCATGCACAGATGCTGGACCTCCCTGAATGGGTGTGTGTTGTGACCAGGTCACAGGCGGCACAACAGGGGAATGCTGGACACTTGGACCCTGGAACAAAGGGCCAAGCCTCCAAGAAAAAGAGAAAAGGCACTGGGTCTGGCTTGCCAGCCCCAACAAGTACAGAGGGTCAGGAAGAATCCAACCCTGAGGGGGGAGGATCTGAACTCTGAGGGAGGGACACCTTCCCTGCAAACTCTGCCTGACTTGGCAGAACTGCAAGGGGCAGGTGGGCCCACCAGAGAAGATTTGTGCCAGGGACAAAGAGAGTGTCCCACTCTTGAGGGCCTGAGGCAGACTGCTGCCAGGCAAGAACAAGGGGATACCAGTGGTACCCACAAGGTTTACTGGGAAGATGGAGTTCTCTACACTGAGGCAAGGGCCCTTAAAGAAGGGGCTACTAGGAGAGTAGTGGTCCCCCAAAAGTATAGAGAATTCCTCCTTACCTTAAGCCATGATATCCCCTTAGCTGGTCATTTGGGACAGACCAAGACCTGGAGCAGGCTGGTCAACCATTTTTTTTGGCCCGAAATGTCAGAAAAAGTCAGGGAGTTTTGCAGCTCCTGTGTCACCTGTCAAGCCAGTGGCAAGACAGGGGGCAAACCAAAGGCTCCCTTGATTCCACTGCCAGTGGTTGGGACTCCCTTTGAGAGGGAGGGGATTGACATTGTTGGTCCCCTAGACCCACCAACTGCTTCAGGTAACAGGTACATTGTGGTGGTAGTGGACCATGCCACCAGGTACCCTGAGGCAATACCCCTCCGGACAGTCACTGCTCCCACAGTGGCTAGGGCCCTACTTGGTGTGTTCACCAGAGTGGGATTCCCAAAGGAGGTGGTCTCAGATAGGGGCACAAACTTTATGTCAGCCTATCTGAAAGCCATGTGGGAGGAGTGTGGTGTTACTTATAAGTTCAGAACACCCTACCATCCACAGACCAATGGTCTGGTGGAAAGATTCAATAAGACCCTGAAGGGCATGATCATGGGTTTGTCTGACAAACTCAGGAGGATATGGGATGTCCTCCTCCCATGCCTGCTGTTTGCCTACAGGGAGGTGCCACAGAAGGGGGTTGGATTCAGCCCCTTTGAGTTACTGTTTGGGCACCCTGTAAGAGGCCCATTGTGCTTGGTGACAGAGTCTTGGGAAAAGCCTCTCAAGGAATCCAAGGAGAATGTGCTGGATTATGTACTAGGCCTGCGGTCTCGCATGGCTGAGTATATGAAGAAGGCAAGCAGAAACCTGGAGGCCAGTCAGGAGCTCATGAAGCTCTGGCATGATCAAAAGGCTACCATGCCTGAGTATCACCCAGGACAGCTGGTGTGGGTTTTGGAGCTCATGGCTCCTAGGGCACTACAGGCCAAATGGACTGGGCCCTATCCAATCCTAGAGAAAAAAGGTGAGGTCACCTACTTGGTGGACCTTGGCACCCCCAGGAATCCTCACAGGATCCTACATGTAAACAGGATGAAACCCCACCAGGACAGGGCAGACATGACCATGCTGATGGTCACTGATGAAGGGAAGGAGGAGGAGGGTGAACCTCTGCCAGACCTCCTGTCCTCAAAGGAAAAAGATGGGTCAGTGGAGGGAGTGGTACTCTCTCCCAAATTGACAGATCAGCATCAAAAGACTGTAAGCAAGTCTTGGGACAGTTTGCTAGTCTGTTCTCCCTGACCCCTGGACTCACCAATTGGTGTGTCCATGATGTTGACACTGGTGACAGCTTGCCTGTCAAGAACAAGCTGTACAGGCTGTCTGACCAGGTCAAGGCCAACATCAAAGCTGAAGTGGCTAAGATGTTGGACCTGAAGGTAATTGAGCCCTCTGATAGTCCTTGGTCCAGTCCAGTGGTACTGGTGCCCAAAGCTAATCCCCAAGGTGGGAAGAAAGAATTAAGATTCTGTGTGGACTACAGAGGTCTAAATGCAGTCACTAGGACTGATGCTCACCCCATACCTAGAGCTGATGAGCTCATTGACAGGTTGGGGGCTGCCAAATTCCTGAGCACATTTGACCTGACCTCAGGATATTGGCAGATTGCCTTAAGTCCAAGAGCTAAGGAGAGGTCAGCATTTTCCACACCAGAGGGCCACTTTCAGTTCAAGGTGATGCCCTTCGGGATGAAAAATGCTCCTGCCACCTTCCAACGGTTGGTGAATAGAGTCCTATCTGGGTTGGAATCTTTTAGTGCAGCTTATCTGGATGATATAGCTGTATTTAGTTCCACCTGGAGGGACCACCTGGTCCACCTGAAGGAAGTGCTTCAGGCCCTGCTTCAAGCAGGCCTGACTATCAAGGCAAGCAAGTGCCAGATAGGGCAAAGTTCTGTTGTGTACCTGGGCCACCTTTTTGGTGGAGGCCATGTACAACCTCTCCAGCCCAAGATCCAGACTATCCTGGATTGGGAAGCTCCAAAAACCCAGACTCAGGTCAGGGCCTTTCTTGGCCTGACTGGGTATTACAGGAGGTTTGTTCAGAATTTTGGGACCATAGTGGCCCCTCTGACTGAGCTTACCTCCAAGAAACAACCCAAGAAGGTCATTTGGACCCCAGAGTGTCAGAAAGCTTTTGACACCCTAAAACAGGCTATGTGTTCAGCACCAGTGTTACTGGCCCCTGACTATAGCAAGGAATTTGTAGTGCAAACAGATGCTTCAGAGGAAGGGATTGGGGCAGTGTTAGCACAAGTTAATGAAGAGGGCCATGATCACCCAGTTGCCTTCATCAGCAGGCGACTACTCCCCAGAGAGAAAAAATGGAGTGCCATTGAGAGGGAGGCCTTTGCTGTCGTTTGGTCCCTGAAGAAGTTGAGGCCTTACTTGTTTGGCACTCACTTCCGTGTACAAACTGACCACAGACCTCTCAGATGGTTGATGCAGATGAGGGGGGAGAACCCAAAACTGTTAAGGTGGTCCATTTCCCTACAGGGGATGGACTTCACAGTGGAGCACAGACCTGGGACTGCTCATGCCAATGCAGATGGCCTTTCCAGGTTTTTCCACTTAGCTGATGAGGACTACCAGGGTGTAGGTTAGTACCCATCACCTTTCATCGGGGGGGGGCAGTGTAGGAAAGTCCTTTTTTTTTGCCTGATCACATCCACTCTTTCTGGATAGGTACTGGTGGTTACTGACTCTTGGCTGTGCCCTGGGTACTGCTTACCAGTCCCAGGGCCAGTGCTCTGTGTAAAATGGATATGCAAATTAGGCTAATTATAATTGGCTAAGTTAACCTACCTATAAGTCCCTAGTATATGGTAGGGCATGTAGGTTTAGGGACCATAGCATAGGTGGTGCACACCTAGGTGCATTGCTGAGGTGCCCAGTGTCATTTTAAAAGCAAGCCTGCCTTGCTGGCTGCTTTTAAATTAAAGTTATATGCAAATTCGACTTTGGAATTAAAGGTACTTCCAAAGTCTTAAACTACCTTATTTTTACATATAAGTCACCCCTAAGGTGTGCCCTATGTGCCCCTAGGTCTGGGTGCCATGTAACTATAAGCAGGGACTTTATAAAAATAGATTTATAAGCCCTGGTGAGGTAAAAACAGCCAAATTCGTTTTTCCCTCATTGAAGTAAATGGCCTTCATAGGCTAGAATGGGCAGACTTTATTTTAAATTTTAAAGTCTCCTTAAATGTTACATACCAAGAATTTGGTATCAAATTGATTGTTATAATAAATCCCACAACTTCCAGTTGTTGGATTTAATATAAATAGTTCAGGTAAAAAGTTTAGACTTTACCTAAAAAGTTGCCAATTTCAGCTCTGCATTGTTTTTGCTGCTGTGCTCTGATTGGCCAGCCTGCAGCAGCTTCTGCCAGGCTACTTTAATGAGGTGTGAAGTGGCCTGGCTTCACACAAAGGAATGTGCTTGGGGGAGAGAATCTCCCCTCAGCAGATGGTGAGGCAGGAAGGGGGAGGGCTGCCAAACTGGTCTTCAAAGGCAGAGAAGGACATCTGGAGCACCCAGCAACACCCCCACATCCTGCAACCCCAGACAGCTAGGTGCCCCCTTGATTAGATTAGGAGAGGGCAGGAGAGGGGTGTGTTTATGATTTTTAGCCACACCAGTGGGTGGGCTCAGCCAGATCTCTCCTCCAAAAATCAGATTCATCCATTTTGGATTTTTAGAGACTGTTGCCTTCTGGGATGGATTTTTGCCACACTTCCCAGGAAGTGGTCATCACAGGGGGACGACCCTGTCCCTGATTGGAGAACCAGGGCCCCCCTGCTTTTCACCCAGGAGCAAGGATAAAACTGGCAGACCTGCACCCACGCCTCAGATCCCCACCAAATTTCAAGAAGAAGGAACTACAAGGAGAAGAAGGACTGCCCTGCTGGACCCCTGGCCTGCACCTGGACCCTGCACTCAGAAAGACTGCACCTGCTGCACACTTGGGCTTTACCACAAGAAGGACTTTGCCTGGCTTCCACTGGTTCAAGGAGGGACTCCCTGTTTGCTACAGGTGAAAAATTGCTATCCAGAGTCCCCTGCACCAACTCCTGAAAAAGTGACCAGCTGACCACTGTATAGTGGCCAAAAAGGAGTTTGCGCCAGGTGCATTCTGGGAGTTGAAGTCCGCACTTCCCAAGGACCATCACAGAACTTCTGGACCCTTGGGGTGAGCTGTGGACCCCAAAAGAACCTTAAAAGAACATCTGGGTGAAGCCCCAGAAGTTTGGAAAAGATTGGAGAATTTTTGGAAAAAAGCTCCATAAAGTGACCGACCCGACGCGGAAATTCTAGCCGGCTTGCCTCAACCGCGACCCGGCCTGACTTCGTGGTTTGTCCCGGTAAAGAAAAACATCCAAAAAAGAGACTAAGTCCGAACGTAAAAAGTTGACCGGGACCTTCCAGCCATCGTATCCGAGAAGGGCTCCACGGACGTCGGATAAAGATCCAGGTTTACCGCGGTCGAAGGATTTTCATCTCGAAAAAACGACTAAGTCCGAAGGTCAAAATCACCACCGAGGAAACCGACTTCGCGTATCCGGACAAGCGCTCCAGGAGGTCGGATCCAACTGGCAGGTTCGTCCCGGGGAAGAAAAACATCAAAAAAGAGACTAAGTCAGAAGGTAACTTTTTAACCGAGGCCTCCCGCGACTTGTAGCCGAGAAGGGCTCCATTGCGGTCGGCCTGAAAGTTTGACTTTGCCCCGGTCCTGGTGCAACCAGATGACCCGATTGGCGCTTTTTGTTTCTAAGCGCTAGAAAATAATAATACTTTAAAAATTCATATCTCCGGTTCCCCTGAACCGATTTTAATCGTTTTTGTGTCATTTTAAAGATAAAAATGTAAGCTATTTTTATAAATTGGTTTTGGATTTTTAAACTGTTTCCTGTGTTTTATTTAATTACTGTTTTGTGATATTTGAATGCTTTACACTTTGTCTCCTAAGTTAAGCCTTGACGCTCAATGCCAAGCTACCAAGGGTAGAGCTGGGATTAATTTACTGAGACCTAACTGTACTTATGTGGAGGTTTGTGGCTTGTTGCTAGGTGTAGGTACCTACCTGCCCTACCAATAACCCATTTTCCAACAGGTGGCAAACTTGCTCCATCATTTGGTTGCAGACTCATTTATGGAGTGTATTCCTCTCATCATGTGTATCCATGAGAGACATGCAAAGCCACTTTCCTGGAGTACTGCAATACCAGTCACCCAGCTATTGTGACTAAGACTAATGTAAAACACACAGGTACAATGTACAGAGGGCCTGGGATAAATGTTACCCCTCAATTTGTATCATTTGCTTCATTTTATGTGCCACAGCTATGGTAAGTTGCACCAAACATTTTGATATGAACCCGTGTGCATTACTTTTGTCATCCATCCCTAATTTAATTGTGGCACAACAAAGTCAAAATATCAGTCTAAGATGTTACCTGAGGTCAGCTATAACTTGTTACATATGTGTCAGAATCCAGTTCAGACATGTATTAGAAATTATTGAGGGACACGTTATTTCTTGAAAATATCTGGATTAAAAACATGCCTTTCCTGGTACACTTACAGACCATGCATAAAACATATGTTGGAGCCACATTTGCATCATCTATTGACATGAAGGCAGCACTAATTTACAGGCTTCTGTTGTGTTTTGTAAGTTAGTGCAGCTGTTGCGTCAAAAATGATGGTAATGTGTAGGAATTATTGTATAACTCACGGCAACTGTATGTTTAACTTGCATTCCACATGCCCAAAAACATTGCCTGCAGCATATGAACAAATCTGCTACTGTCACTACAGAGCATTTAAATGTGCACATTACTCTGATTTGTATTCACCAACAGGGCCACCAATCACAATCCTCAGGTGGTCCAGCAGGTCTTGCTCCCTGGCAACCAGGTCAGCCTAACGGTGTTTCAGCTAGGGGTCATTGCATGGTGTGTTGTAGATTCTTTGAAGATGGTACAGGACCTTTGCCCACGGAGCCTCCTTGCCTGTGTGTGATACCCCTGTATCACATGACCACCTGCTTCTGTCATTAAAGGTAGGAAGTGGCACATGAGCCAAATAAATCCCCCAAGCTCCTACTCTCCCATCCTGCCAGTACGAGGCCTACCCAACATGCTTGCAAAAAACAAAAATGTGATATAGGGGTTCAGAGGATAATGAAGGGAAAGTAGGAGAGGGAAATGAAAACAAATTAACACAAAACAGCCCAACTATCCCCAAACTAACACTGCCCACAACAGACTCCCAACAGTACAAAGACAAATTTATACACCAGAAATGACAAAAATACACTTACACAGGATACCACAGACACTTAGGAAACAACAAAAGACAATTTAAAGACCATACAGGGACAAAATCACAAAATGCACAAGTCAAAACACAGCCACAAACTCAGGAAATATCTCAGACTGTAAAGTGAAAGTGAAAGTACACCCACTGTACCAATTCTGTAAACAGGATATCCATTTACATCACTTCCTGCCTCAAATGCGATGCATTTTTATTCTTATGCGTTAAAATATTATAACGCTTGCAGTCTGTGCGTCATTTTTTTTTTACGCACATGCTTAGAAATTACCCTGTATCCCTATTTTCAAATATTTTTCATACTTAACCAATTTCATGGAGTACAGTGTGGGAATTACCGCTCAGGGCCAATGGATGTATCATGGCAGTCAGCGTAATTTTTCGATGCATATGCGTCATTTTTTTATGCAAGTGTGGTTTTTTTACGCATATGCATCAAAATCTCTGTCTTTGACTGGGTTTGGGTCATTTCTCATTTTTAATAGTGCATGACAGGTGTGACAATACAGAGATAGGCTGTTTTCACCTACATTGTGCATTCCAGTGTATGGGCACATGTGACAGATCATACTACTGCGGACCATTTTCCTCTAGTTGTTGTACCGGATTTGCATTCTTCACTGACACAATAGATGGCCAAACGTGTGGAATACAAATAGGTATTACCCAGTTTGGGCATGTTTTATGTCAATAGAGGATAGCAAGGCTACGCAACTCAATACAGTAACTCAATGCCTGTGTGTCAATGTGTGTGAATTGGCTCTTACTAATGTAGTTGTCCCACTGTGTGAACATCACAAGACCCGTTTTCTCAAATCTGCTTATATGCATGTGTAGTCAATGTGTCCAACCATCAGATGCTATTCAGTGTGGAAATGAGAAAGGAAGTGTGTTTGTCATACACATATCAGCAAATGCTGTGTGAACTTCCATGGTTTTTTGGGACATAAGCATCACCAATGACAAACCATGCACAGGATGGATAGAAGATGGTTGATCATGGCAATGTTCCAAGACTAAGCCATCACATGTCCTGGAATGTTAGATACCACTTCCTAGGCACTTGTTTACATACTACCCATGAGTCAGGCATTGGAAAATGCTATGTGGGTATGGTGTTTGTGACACTGAGTCCCAAAAACAATCCACAAATGACATGTCACACCACAGTTTGAGTCATATAAAGGAGCCATGTTTCTCCTGTGGCAGTGGTGGACCAGCAGACCAAGCAGCACGTGTGCACATATTTCCTGTGGTTAATTGTACAAAGGTGTCCAGTTCAAGTATGTGGGGCCATGTGTAGCCTGAGTCATTGTTGGGGTCCATGTTGTCACAGATAAGTACAGGTCTAGTCATGAGTCTGTGGAGCCATTTCCTGCATTTACAAAGTATCCTTCACAGCTGAATTGAAGCAAAGGCGAAGAGGAATTGAGAACACACATGGAGATAGTCCAGCTATGGCACTGCAGACGTGTTGTGGGACTGACAACAGGGCAACCTTGGTATGTTGACAAAGTTAATAGATCAGGAATTTTAAGCTGACAGGTTTCCTCACAACATTTGTACACAGGGTGGCCTCTAAAATTCCCACTGCAGCTGGGAACATCAGTGCCTCTGTGCTGATTAATCTCACAGCTGTTCACCCATCAATATGTTAGGGGCAATGTGAATCAGTGTGTGGACTGTCAGGGTACTAACATGTGTTGACATTTCATGCACATTATCTGACGTTGTTTGTTGTGCTGGAGACACCATACCCAATCCATGCATACATCCATGGTACACTGTCACTATTTGTCACTCATGCATACATGAAACCCAGACAAGGGATGGGCCATGACTAGGCTATTTGAAAACAGGTTCCACCCCATGATACAATAAGTAAACTGATTACGCTATACAATGTATTTGAGTATTCATTGTAGACCTACATGACACAATACCCCAGAGGGAAAGTAAGGGCATGGAAAGCAACTATGAGACTAATGTAGCCACAGGGAACATTTATGGTGACGATAAGACAGGAACAAGTCAGGCTAACAGGATGCATGGTCAATCAGGAACAAAAATGAACAAGGCAAATACACAGTGAGCAGACTGAGACTGGTCAAAGCTGGAACAACACTGAGTAAAATGAAAATTGTATTTGTCCTGTGTGTTGGAACGTTGCCTGTTGCACAAGTTATTTTTACAGCAATGCATAACAGTGTTATACATATAATTGCAGTTTCTATGCTGTTCCTGGCAGCTGCAAGGGCAGTGCACTTTGAAATGGCTGGTATGCATGGAGGTGCTCACAGGCGTGTACAGCTTCAGTCTCTCATAAGTCCTGTAGGTGAGAATCAAGTTCAAAGGGCCAACAGTACCTTTTACATGGGAAGCAATGTACAGGTGATCACAGGTCCTACAGACTACAAGGCAGCACAGTATTCAACCAGAAGTCCAAGGAGACAGAAGAACAATGACTATGGCATACCATACTAAAGAGGGAAGCACACTGGTTCAGAATGTGAGTCTGGGTGTGTGTAGACGAGGGATTATCTGGGTGCAAATATTCCATTTCCAGGGCACTCTGAAGAAGGGTGGGGTGAGACAGGGCACATGGCAGTGACAGGACTTATGACCTGGGATGGCATGTTCAGGTGATGTCTTGTGAGCAATGCTAGTCATAACTGGGGCACTCGTGCTATCCATTTGCTGCTTATATGGAATTCTTGTCACGCATACTCCTTGCAAAGATAGCTGATGTAACACTTACTGATGTCAAGGGTTTGGTCATACCTTCTTGTTACCAATGCAATGGCACATCCACTGCCTCATGTATGAGGTATTTTTTGTCCATATTGAATGATGGTGTCTTAGTTGTGTGCTATATGCTGCAATGAACCATGTTGCCAACATTTGTGTCTGAAATAGCTGTGCTCCTCTGATATTGACCTTCAAATGTGAAATGGACAGGATATATGTCATTTAGAGTGTGTGTGAAGTTGGGTGTACAGTCATACCCATCAAATATGATGTGTAGTTTTCAGTATCCTAATCTGTATTTCTGCAATGCTCCATGAGGCTACACTCTGATTATGATTCTTAGGGATAATGTTATGCCAAAATGATTATCCAACCCATGATATAGTGAATAGAATAGGTGTTTATTGACATATGGTAAGACAGTGGTGATGGTGAGTAGAGTTAAAAGAAATTTTGGACAATATGTTGTCACCAACGCAATCCTGCAGCTGTGTTTGGATGGTCACCCTCATGTTGATGGATAGCATCCTCCTCTTCCTCCTCTTCAGGCCATTGTGGGTCGGGTTCATATGGGGGAATGTTCCTCCTTGCACATATGTTGTGCAGAATGGCACAGGTCAAAATTGTTTTGTACACCATTTGAGGTCAGTATAGGAGGCTGCCTCCGGTGATGTCGAGGCACCTGAATCTTGACTTCAGGATGCCAAAGCTCCTCTCCACTATGGTGCGTGTCCTCCGATGTGCCTCATTATAGGCACACTCTGATGCTGTGCTTTGGTTTGCTAATGGGGTCATGATCCATGGCTGGATCCCATACCCCTGATCACCTGAAAGAGAAAATGAGTGGGAAAATGTTGATGTTGCTTGCACCATTATTCTCACTTTGCATGACAGGTGTTTCCTTGTGTTGTCTGTGACTCATCGGTGTTTGTGTTAGTGTGTTGAATCCTAGGCTTCTAGGATGTACCATCAGCATTGGGTTGTTTCCTTATCTGAACTGGTGTTTGGCTGATTGACCCAATGTCAGCGGTATTTTTGTAGAGTTGCAGTACATTGTGTACTCCCTTGCATTATGTCATGTGTCTTAACTGGGGGTGACATGATACTTCCATACACAGATTGAATTCCACAGTGGCGGTAACACGGTTGCATCTATATGGCCTGGACATCCCATCCAATTTAACATATGCAATAGAATTAGTTAAACATCAGTGAGGCCCTTAGATTTTCAAGGTGACATTGTACAACACATATCCATACGTTGTCAGCACTGACGTATTGCCAATTGACTAGACTATGCACAAATATCCCATGTGTGACAAAATCTCTGCAGACCTATTTCTCTGCCCTTGCCAACTCGACTCAGGTTCAAATGTGTACCTATACTACTGAACATGTTCTAGTTCAGCTGGCTAACTTGGTTGTGAAGTTGTCATTTTGAGTGTCAGAAGGTCCATATGCCTGTACATCTGTTGTGTGTGTGTGAAATTGTCTTATCCGTATGTGTAGGAATGTGCACTTTTAATATTGTCACATCAATATGTGTTCTTAGCACAGTCCACTTGCTTATTGGTAGTGGGCAATGTCAGAGCAGGAGTGATGTGAGATATTGGTACGGCCTCAATGATTCCATGTCACCTTCATTGTAGTCATCATCATGCTATGTGTGTCATGGTATCTGACCTGCAGCAAAACACATTACACAACCCTTACACAGTACTTATTGCTTGGAAGGGTATTTGATTGAGTGTTATTGATGTGATATCGAAAGATTAATCTTCCAAGTTGTACTGCCAGTTAAGGCCATGTCATTGTGTTGTTTTAAATTGTTCCCTTGTGTCTGTGGAGTGACATCTGTTGTTATTTGGATCTGTCATTTGTCCATAGGTGTGTAACCAAATGGGTGAGGATATCAAACATGCCTATCAGTGTCACAACCTCAGTGTGTTCCTGGCCACGTGTCAATGTAGTGGTGAATGTGTTGTTTGTCCTAGAGGGTTGTTGTGCAGTGTGTATCTAACTAGGTTTCTGTACTTACCAACAAGTAGGCCATTTCCATATCGTCCATCCTAGAAGTGTTGATTGATGGTGCAGTGGCAGAAGATGAATGAATCATGTACACTCCCAGGATACTTTGCCACAATGTTGGTGATCAATGCCCGGTTATCGACAATGGCCTGCACATTGATGGAGTGTGTGTGCTTCCTGTTGTGGTATAGATGTTCGGTTGCAGCAGGTGGTACAAGGCATATATGTGTGCAGTCAATGGCACCAAGCACGTGTGGAAGCCGTTGATTTGGTAGAAGCCCTGTTTGGTCACCTGCTGCTTCTGCTGTGTATTGGGGAAGCTGATGTGGGGGGATGTGAGTGAGATGATGGCATCCAGTACCTTAGGTAGGAAGGCAGAGAATGAGGTCTTTGAGATCCCAGCAACCAGGGCACCAGTGGTTTGAAAGGAGCCACTTGCCAACATGTGGAGTACACCTAGCAGCTTGGTTTCTGGTGGAATGGTGTGGGGTGTCTGCAAGCTGGGTACCAACTATGGCTCAATGTTGCGCAGCAGCTGCTGAATGGCTTGCCAGTTGAGCCTGTACCTCTGGATGATGTCTTGTTGCCGGAGTCCCAGAAGGGTTGTCTTGGTGCGGAATACCCTCTTCTCCCTTCTGCGTTGCCTTTGGGGTCCCTGATGGTGTTGTAGAAGCTGCTGTTGTTGGTCCTGTGCTCTGCATCGGCGTGCATGCCCAATGAAAAGCACCTCCATGTCTTCCTTTTGGAGCTCTGCTGTTGCTTGTGTGTGTTTCCCTTAAGTTCTGGTGTGTTTCCCCATTTTAATGCCTGCCCTGACCCAGCTGTTATTTTTTTACGCAAATCGGGCTGCGTGTCATTTTCTGACTCCGCCTCCCGGCCGCGCAGGATTTTTGCGCAGTAGCATAAATATGGCACACAGGTGTTTAGGTAATTTTTGGGATGGGAACGCCTACCTTGCATGTCATTAATGCAGGGCGGTTTCCAGCATCCAGAAAATGATGCACACAGCGGAATTTTGGCATTCGTGGGCTCGGACGTCAAAGTATAAATATGGTGCAAGGTTTGCACCAAATGTGTGTCAAAATTTTTGACGCACATTCGGCGCAAACAGAGTATAAATACGGGCCCTAATCTCACGTGTTGTATTGCATGTGGTAAGGCTCCATTGAACAAATTTTGATGTCCTTGATAGGGAGGGGTATCTATAGATACTGATATGTCCAGTACCACTGCAGTACGGTTGCAATTTTGTATGTGTGAAATGTATATGTTGTCTCATCTTCCACAGGAAAGGTGACCCAGGAATAGAATGTTTCTGTTTGGTACGCTTCATGAGCTTCCACTATAAATGTGACATTTTCACCGTCATATGTTAAGCCATTGGCTATTGGATGTTGTGTTAATGCGTGTGACATTTTCCGGAATGTCTATGGAATTAACCTTGTTGAATATGAGCTACAGGGAATGAACACCAAATGGGAAGAAGTTTTTTACGCTTGAACAACCTACAGCCTAGCTAGGTGCTCCCTATTCAGCTGAGGGTTATCCCTAAGAACACAGACGTCTCCGTATAATGATAATTAGGGTACCTGCTGTGTGTGAGACAGAGATACTCAGGATATCCGTAAATTAGTGCCAAAACACCATCGTTGGTGGCACTATGTCATAGTTGGACTCTCGCTCCTAGGTAAGACTGCTGGTTTAGGGATGACATCACTTGTGTTTGTAGGCAACTAAGCCTCGCCTACAAGTAGTCACAACTGTCGGCCCAACCCTCCCGGCTCACAAGCAGTACCTCACCAAAAACCCAAACAGTAAAAGGTGATTTCTGGCAGCCTTACGCATGAACTCTAGATTGCGACATCTTAGAGGAGTCGTGGTTGAATGGAAGTTACCCTTTTCTCTCGTTAGCAGCAAGTATCAGTTACACAGGCAATGAAGGAGATAAAGGAGAGTTTTCAATACGTTTATTGAAAAGACTGCAATCTACGATAAGATGCATGAGCTGCAATTATTAGGATACTTGTGGCGGCAATTATGTAAACAATCCCCAGGAAGTGTACATTATGTTCCTGTCACAAATAAGTGAGAAAGGGTTCATGATGTGAATATCTACGCACATCATATGATTATGACGCTAATAGCGACGCCTTCACAGAGTGGCACTGATGATGCAAATCAAAACATTTTTATAACTATAAACAATGGTAGTCAAATAAAATAAATATTAAAATAAATGGACTAAAAAAAGAGCACGCTAAGTAGGTTAAAAGTCACTAGGTGATGGGGCACAGACCTGCAACCCAAAGGGCTAAGCTAATCTCCTGAGCCCCAATAAAAATTGAATTGGATTCACTACACTTCAACCCTCCACACTCCTTTTGTGTTGCTTGCCCACTGTACTTCCCCAACCCTCCATTGTGTAACTATTCCACCCCTACTCCCCCACACCTCCTTGGTGTTTTTTACCACATTCCGGACACTCTCTGTTGTTTTTTATGTTCCCTACCTCTTTTTCCACACTTCCCTCGTGTTGCTTGCCCCCTGCCCTTCTCCATCAGTTGTGTTGCTCACCCCCCCACAGTTACCCCTTCCATAAAAATCTTTTGTCATCCATAAAAAGCTTTAAACAAAGCCAACTTGCTTATGTGAATGCAAGTGCTATTTGTTTGTGTGTGTTTTTAGACATATTGCACAGAGCAATGTGGACTGCTGTGCAACAGGGCTTCAAGAACAAATTGCTAGGACAAGGTCAATCCTGGCATAGGCATACAGCACTTTTTTACTTTAGGCCATGTTGTAAAACAGCCATTGCTGCTGTGCAACATGTTTAAAAAAAACATTGACAAAGCCAATAGATCTTGCTTAGGGAAAACCTATTGACTTTAGTAATGCTTGCTTTATGTATGCCATCTGGCCCATTTCTTATGCAGCACGTCTAACTAGTCTTAGTTTTAAATAGTTCATTTAAGTGGGAGGTTGTTAGACCTGGCTTCTTTTGTCGTGGTTTCTCCTGATGTTTTGCTTTCTGACCTCCTGTTTTGACTGTGTGCTGAACTTAGTATTTGCTGGCTTTATGACTCTGTGCCCTTTACCACTGATACCTCATGCTAAAGTGCATGTGGTCTGTGTCTAAACCCTGATAACAGTGGCTTCCCCATGATTGGCATATTTGATTTACTGGTAATTCCCTAGTAAAGTGCATAACGTGTGCCCAGGACCTGTAAGTCAAATGCTACTAGTGGGCCCACAGCACTTGTTGTGCCACCGACTATGGTATCCTTTCAAACATGCCTCAGGCCTGCCATTGCAGAGCCTGTGAGTGCAGTTTAAAATGCCATTTCGACCTGGAAAGTGTACCTACTTGCCAGTCCCAAACCTTCCTTTTTATTACATGTAAGACATCCCTAAGGTAGGCCCTCATTATCCCCATGGGTAGGGTTCAGTGTATTTAAAATGTTGGACATGTATTTTTAAGTTTAACATGTCCAGGTAATGAAAAATGCATACATCCATTTTTCAATATTGCAAGAGCTATCTCTCTCATAGGCTAGTATGGGGATTGCCTTAAAACATATTTTAAGAGCAGTTTCCGATTTGGAAAGGATAGAAAATTTGAGTTTAGTGTCTCCCGACTCACAATTTAAAAACATCCTGTGGTAAAGGTGTTTTTTAAATTGGAGGTCTGAAAATGGCACTTTGAGTAAGTTGACATTTTCTTACTTTAACAATCCTGTGCCTTAGACTGCCTCAATTCCATGCCTAGTCTGTGTAAGGTTAGGTGACAGCTAACTTTGTGAATACCAATCAGACTACAATAAATACAGGACACTCAACTGCCCCTGCATTCCATCTGCATCCCAATGGGTTTTCCTGGGCAGGAAATGTTGAGAGGCTCTTACACTTCAAAGGGTAGTGGTCTGACCCCAAACAAAGGACTGATAATCCCCACCCCATCACCACCACAGACCTCCTGGCAGACAGGACTAGACTGAAAGAGACCTGAGGCACTTCACAACCACTCCTTGAAGTTTCCCCCACTTCAAAGGCACATTTGGGTAAAAGTACTGGGCCTCTGACACCATATACTAGGAAATCTTCAGGACTTAGGACATTCTACTTGGATGGACTGCCACTTTGTTTTTTGCTCTGTTGTGTTGTCTGCTGCCTGCTATTTCTTGCATGGGGGTGAGAGGACTGGCTCTAATTCTCTGCATCCTTCATTCTAAAGTTATTCCAAGCCTCACTGAGCTTGCCTCCTGTTTCTGAAGTCTCAGTGACATCAAAGACTTCACTTGCATATTGCAACCAGCCTACAAGTAAATAAACTGTTTCCCCCCACAGTCTAACCCCTGTGCCTTTAATGGAATGTCGACCGAAACTGAGGAGGTGGGGCTCAAATATTGGCCTAGGAGACAGGATCAATGTGAGAATGCATGTGAAAACCTTGAGAGTTCATCACTGAAAGAGGAGGAGTTTCAAGAAAGCGGCACGTTGAACGAAAGCCCAGAAGATGCCGACAAGGAAGGAACCGGGGAAATGGAGGTCAGTGTCTCTGCAGTGAGGAACTGGGATGACAGATGTGGTTTCCCTGCAAGATGAAGGTGGTGTGGAGCAGTCTACCAGAGAGGAAGGAGCTATTCATGCTACACAGAGAGACAGAGATGGAGAAACCTGCTGGTATGCCAGTTGTCCCAGCCACGCTCCAGGAGGAGAGCTGCTTTCGGTTTCGGGCCTGGGCCAGAAGGGAGGGAAGTGTGAGGGGAAGGGAGAATGTGGATTAGGAAGTCAAGTACATTCAATCACAATATTTTTTGTTGTTGTTGTTTACACTTAGTGATGGCTATGCTGGCAGTCATCAACAGATAATGCTTCTTTTAATTTTATTTTGGGGACCTTCCTATATTTCCCAAATCCTGCAAAAAGAGACAAGGCACCTTTTGAGCACTATTCCCCAGTTACAGAGTGAGGGAGCTATGTAACGATAAAGCACTGTGAAGGTGGTTGATCATAGAATACCCCCATGAAAAATAGGTAGCTTATCTGCTTTTTCTCTACTTTTTTCCCAGGGGACCGGCGGGAAGATTCCTGGCCCTGGACATGGAAAGGAAAGAAAGATGAGAGATTAGTCCTGGAGACCTTCATCTGTCTGTTGAAAGACTCAGCAAATCAAATAAAAAAATGTCTTGCAAACGTATTTCACACCTCTTGATCTCTCATATGATCTGGACGCAAGGGTCTTACAATGCCTCTTTGCTTTTGTTGAAGAGCTTGGTGCATATAGATTCCCCTAACACTGGAGGAGTCTTGATTTTCATTGTTAGTTGTCACTGTGCTTAATCTTGGAATGAAAAAATGGTCATGTTTCAGAATGCTGACTTTTGAAAGAGTGACACGTGTTAGCTTTTTCATGGACAAAAGTATCACAAAATTACTCAGCAAGTTTGTGTGGAACAGCAAACAGATAACTTGAAAGATAATGAAAAAATAAGAGAAAGCTAGATTGCTCTATAGGGGACACCGTGCAGGAAAGGCCTTGCAAGAACATCTGCAGACCTCTCAAAATTCTGTACAATATATACCTAATTAGAAACTTTATCACATTCACAAACACTTCTTTTTATTCTCACGAGGGACAAGACAGCCAATAATAGTATTGAGTGCTGTGAAAGGTTTGCAGCTTTTGCTGCCTTATTGTTTTTGTTGGAAGGCATGGTGCATAAAGACTCCCTGCCACTGAAGAACCTAATTTCCTTGTTAGTGTCTGTAAGAAATTGAGAGTATTAGTTGGGGGGGGTGTGAGTACCCACCTCAGATATTAATCACAATCCTTGTAGGGTGAACCTCTAAAGTCACAAAATTAGTGTCTAGTCAATCCTCTGGAAGATACAGCATATACAAGACAGGCTTAAGATAGAGAAAATGTGCAAAGTATTTATGCAGTACTCAAAAAGTACACAAGAAAAAACCCAAACCAACTTAGACAACTAGAGACTATGGCCCTCATTACAACCGTGGCGGTCGGAGATAAAGCGGCGGTAATACTGCCAACAGTTTGCAGTAAAAAAAATTGAATTATGACCACGGTGGAAACCGCCAACACAGACAGCCACTTCAACACAGCGACCGCCACGGCGGTAGAAACAACCACTGCGGCGGACAAGGTTCCGCCCACTGTATTATGAGACACCAATCTGCCACCCTTTCCAGGGCGGTACCAACACCATCAAAAGCATGACAGAAACAGTACAGAGAAGGCAAAGGACTCACATCTGGAGACTCAGGGAAAAAGCACAACGCCAAGGAGCCTGAATTGCAGGTGTTCTCTATGCTGGTCTCCATCCTCCTACACCAGGATACCAACGCCGGTGACAACGACCATGGTGAGTACTGAAGCCTAGCACACTGGGAAGGGGGGAGGAAAAAGAGAGTGACACACACATGCAACACCGCCACCCCCAACAACATCCACACAAGCAGATGCAATAATATCCCATATACACCCCCACCTCTCAGGAATAATGCAAGGACAAAATGATTTGAAGGAAGTGACTATAATAATATAAAAACCTAGAAATACGTCCACAAAAAAAACAGGAGTTTTTACAGATATACAAATGAAGGAACACTGCCCAGTCCATAACGTCCATGGGCCACAGGGCCTTATCACATAGGCCAAGGCCCCACTTGACTCTTGCCTCAATACGGAGAGAACACTGCTGGGGCATCAGGTTGAAAATATAGAGGCACCTCAGGGGGAAGGGGAACGGGGGCACCTCAGCTGGAAGATGGTCCAACGCCACTGCTCCTGGAGGGGGGCTACAAGCCCTCTGCTTGGTCCTGGGGAGTGCAAGGCCACTGTCTCTCTAGTGGGTGGTTTGCCCACTGCTTGGTTCTGGGGAGTGCAAGGCCACAGTCTCTCTAGTGGGTGGTTTGCCCACTCATGGTCCCGGTGAGTGCAAAGCCACAGTCTCTCTAGTGTGTGGTTTGCCCACTGCTTGGTCCTGGGGAGTGCAAGGCCACAGTCTCTCTAGTGGGTGGTTTGACCACTGATGGTCCCGGGGAGTGCAAAGCCACAGTCTCTCTAGTGTGTGGTTTGCCCACTGCTTGGTCCTGGGGAGTGCAAGGCCACAGTCTCTCTAGTGGGTGGTTTGCCCACTGCTTGGTCCTGGGGAGTGCAAAGCCACAGTCTCTCAAGTGGATGGCTTCTCCACTGGTTCTGGAGGGGGCCTGGTGCCCAGTGTGCTTCATCCTGGCAAGGAGGGGGTGAGTGGATGCCTTCTTCCACTGGTTCTGGAGGGGGCTTTGTGCCCAGTGTGCTTTATCCTGGCAAGGAGGGAGTGAGTGGATGTTTTCTTTCACTGGTCCTGGAGGGGGCCTTGTGCCCTGTGATGCAGCACATGGGGAGCACAAGGTCACAGTCTCTTACCTGAGTGTCAGATCCACAAGATTTGCTGTGGGCAGGATGCATGACACTCCATGGAGGCAGGACTACAGTCCCTCCACCGGCGGCAATGGCTGTACAGTGGTGGCAGTGCCGGTGCTGGTGTTGGTGATAATAGTGGTGGGGTGAGGCTCCACCCTTTCCCCTTCAGCCTCAAATGGCTGCCCACTGGGGCTGCTGCCAGTGGTGCTGGTGCCGGTGGTGGTGCTGCTTGCAGTGCTGGTGGCGGTGCTGCTGGCGATGCTGTCAGTGGTGGGGTGAGGCTCCAGCCCTTCCCCTGCAGCCTCGGATGGCTGCCCACTGGGCTGCTGCCAGTGGTGCTGGTGGTGGGGCCAGTGGCGGTGCTGCTGGTGGTGGTGCTGGTGGCAGTGCTGGCAATGGTGGGAGAGGCTCCAGCCCTTCCCCTGCAGCCTTGGACAGCTGCCCCCTGGGGCTGCTGCTGCTGCCAGTGGTGCTGGTGGCAGTGCCGTTGGTGGTGCTGCTGGCAGAGCTGATGGCGGTGCTGCTGGTGGTGCTTTCAGTGGTAGGGGGAGGCTCCAGCCCTTCCCCTGCAGCCTCGGACAGCTGCCCACTGGGGCTGCTGCCAGTGGTGCTGGTGGTGCTGCCGGTGGTGGTGCCGGTGGCGGTGCTGCTGGTGGTGGTGCTGGTGGCAGTGCTGGCAATGGTGGGTGGAGGCTCCAGCCCTTCCCCTGCAGCCTCAGACGGCTGAAGCAGCATGGTTGGTGGTGGGGGCTCAGATCCTGTCACAGCACCAGGCCTCCTGTCCCTCCTGTCTGCAGGGGCAGGTCCTTTGCCCTTGCCCTTGGGAGCTAGTGGTGCCTCCTTGCCCTTGGCAGCTGGTGGTGCCTCCTTGCCCTTGGCAGCTGGTGGTCCCTTCTTGCACTTGACAGCTGGTGGCAGAGCTGATGGCGGTGAAGGTTTGGGAGTGGAGGATGAGGACGTGGTTGTAGGAGGTGTCTGTCTGCTGTGTTTGGGCGCAGGTGCATGAGCTGGATGCTGTTGTGACGTGGATGGATGTTGGGTGTCTGAGTGCTTGCATTTGTGCACTTTGGGAGGGGGGACAGACACAGTGGGAGAGGACACAGGGGAAGTGTGCATGTATATGGGGGTGGTGACTGCCAGTGGGATGTGCAGTAATAGGCGTGTGCAGTGATGGTGGTAGTGGATGAGGATGTACTGCATGCAGGTGTGAGTGGAGGTGGACGAGGAGGGAGGTGGACGAGTAGGAGGAGGGAGACACAGTGGAGGCAGTGGATGTTGGTGTGTCTGCTTCTGGATGGTGTTTGTGTGAGTCCCTGTGGGATGATGTGTGGTGCTTGTGTTTGCCTGAGCCATTCCTGTTTGTTGTCTTGGGTGCATGTTGGTCTGATTGTGTGCTTGGGATAGGTTGGGGTTGGGATTGAGGGGAATGTGACTGGGTACAGGAAGTTGGAGGTGGAGGCTTGAGACTGGGACAATGGCTGCCATAAGGGAGGAGGCCAGAGCCTGGAATGATCTATGTTGGGCCGCCACACCAGAGAGAATGCCCTCCAGGAATGAATTTGTATGTTGCAAATGCCCTGCCAGCCCCTGGATGGCATTCACTATGGTTGACTGCCCAACAGAGATGGATCGCAGGAGGACAATAGCCTCCTCACTCAGGGCAGTGGGGCTAACTGGGGCAGGGCCTGAGGTGCCTGGGGTGAAGGAGATGCCCACCCTCCTGGGTGAGCGGGCATTGGAAAATCGCTGAGGAGCTGCTGGGAGGGCGGTGCAGGTACAGGGGGTACCAGCTGTACCTGTACTTGGGGAGGCGACAGAGCTGTCCAACACCACCAGGGAGCTTCCATCGGAAGAGGTATCACTGTCAGAACTGTCCCCTCCTGTTTCCGCCGTAGTGCTCCCCTCGCCATCCGTCCCACTGGTGCCCTCGCGGTCAGCGCATTCTGCCTCCAGGCCCATGTGGGATGCAGCTCCCTCCGTCGCCTGTGCTTCAGCTCCTCCGCCAGATGATGCAAATGCACAGAAGGACAGGGTGACAAAACAAAAAGGGGGAGGAAGAGACAGAGGATACACTTGGTCAATACCAGCAACACCACCACCGTTGGTGTACACAACACACAGGGCACAGCCCTACGCACTATGGTGGTCATTACAACCCTGGCGGACGGTGTTAAAGATGCGGTAATACCGCAAACAGTCAGACGGACAAAAAAAGGGAATTATGACCCTGGCGGAAACCGCCAACAAAGACAGCCACTTTAACACAAGACAAACAGCGCGCCGGTCACCGCCAACAGACAGGCAGGAGACAATGTACTGCCCACAGTATCACAACAGGCCAATCCGCCACCTTTTCCGGGGTGGATTCACCGTAGATAAAAACACGGCGGAAACAGCTTTTGCTATGGGAAAACGCTCACCTTCTACACATCCGACGAGGAACGACGACTCCATGGAGCCGGAACTCCAAATACTACCTGCCCTTGTCTTTCTGCTCCTTCACGACCAACAGCGACGTAGGCGCAGAAGATACCGGTGAGTACTGCACCTACGACACGGGGAGGCAAAAGATAGGGGGACACCCACCAAACACCCCCACCCTCGCATATCTCAACTTACACACCAATGCAGTCACAAAAAGAACAGTAACAACCCACAGTCCCACCGGAAGAATGCAAAGACAATGCGAATTTCGGGCAAACATTATAATGTGCCAATATACATGTCATACAAAAATATACAAATATATGTATTCCAAAATCACACATATTTACATAAATAATCCGAGAAGTATTGCAGATATGTACACAACAATGTCCGTGCACAAACAGTCCAAAAATGCATGGGCGAGGCCCACAATAGATACCTGACCAAAATCCGAGAGAACACTGCCGGGGCATCAGATAGAAACACTACAGGCACCTCAGGGCGAAGGGAAGGGGGGGCACCTCAGCCAGATGAATGCAAAGCCAGATCCACGACGGGGCTCCATGCCCATTGATGTATCCTGGGGAGTGCAAAGCCACAGTCTCTCAAGTCTCTACAGTGGGTGGCTTGCCCACTGTTCAATCCTGGGGAGTGCAAAGCCACAGTCTCTCAAGTCTCTACAGTGGGTGGCTTGCCCACTGTTCAATCCTGGGGAGTGCAAAGCCACAGTCTCTCAAGTCTCTACAGTGGGTGGCTTGCCCACTGTTCAATCCTGGGGAGTGCAAAGCCACAGTCTCTCAAGTCTCTACAGTGGGTGGCTTGCCCACTGTACCATCCTGGGGAGTGCAAAGCCACAGTCTCTCAAGTCGATGCAGGTCCATACTGGTACTGGGGGGTGACTGGTGCCCAGACTGGATGAGTCTCCCCGTGAAAGGTAGTGTCCTGTCACTGTCCCAGCTGCACATGGGATAAGGATGCCTGATGTGGTGGGCCATTCATTCCTACCCGGTGCATTGCCCTGTTCATCTGTGCTTTGCCATGGCGGTCTCTGGACTGTTCAGCGGTGCTTTGCCATGGTGGTCTCTGGACTGTTCAGCGGTGCTTTGCCATGGTGGTTCTGGACTGTTCAGCGGTGCTTTGCCATGGCGGTCTCTGGACTGTTCAGCAGTGCTTTGACATGGCGGTTCTGGACTGTTCAGCGGTGCTTTGCCATGGCGGTCTCTGGACTGTTCAGCGGTGCTTTGACATGGCGGTCTTTGCCCTGTTCAACGGTGCTTTGCCATGGCGGTCTTTGCCCTGTTCAGCGGTGCTTTGCCATGGCGGTTCTGGACTGTTCAGCGGTGCTTTGCCATGGCGGTCTCTGGACCGTTCAGCGGTGCTTTGCCATGGCGGTCTCTGGACTGTTCAGCGGTGCTTTGCCATGGCGGTTCTGGACTGTTCAGCAGTGCTTTGCCATGGCGGTTCTGGACTGTTCAGCGGTGCTTTGCCATGGCGGTCTCTGGACTGTTCAGCGGTGCTTTGCCATGGCGGTCTCTAGACTGTTCAGCGGTGCTTTGCCATGGCGGTCTCTGGACTGTTCAGCGGTGCTTTGCCATGGCGGTTCTGATACGGACATTGGTGTGTGGCATGACGATCTCCACACTGGACATTGGTGTGTGGCATGACGATCTCCACACTGGACATTGGTGTGTGGCATGACGATCTCCATACTGGACATTGGTGTGTGGCATGACGTTCCATCATTGCCCAGCGGGCTGAGGCATCCTGGCCCCGCCTGGGCTGTGTCTTGTGCGGTGGTCTCTGGACCAGTGACAATACTTGGGCCCTCCTGGGCTGTGTCTTGTGCGGTGGTCTCTGGACCACTGACGATACTTGGGCCCTCCTGGGCACTGACTCTGGCGGTGGTCTCTGGACCCGTTACGATACTTGGGCCCTCCTGGGCACTGACTCTGGCGGTGGTCTCTGGACCCATTACGATACTTGGGCCCTCCTGGGCACTGACTCTGGCGGTGGGCTCTGGACCCATTACGATACTTGGGCACTCCTGGGCACTGACTCTGGCGGTGGGCTCTGGACCAGTGATGACGGTGCTGGCGGTTGTGTCTGGACCGCCGGAAATGATGGCGCACTTCTCCGCCGTGACACTCACAACAGGCTGCGCAGACTTCCTCTGGACCTTCCCCACCTTTTTTGGAGTTACAGCTGACTCACCAATCGCCTTCGATCCCATTTCACTTGTTGTCCCACCAGGAGTCTTGACACGGTCCCGTCGTCCACTCTCCAATTTCGGAGCCTTTACAGGGGGTTGGCTGCCAGTGCCTTAGCTCCGGGTCCTACTGCCTGCCCTGGTGGATGGTGCACTCCAAAAACCTGGAACACGCACCACTGGTACTGGTGGCTTTTTGGCTGAGGCGCTACGACGGGACTGATGAATTGGAGGGGGAGGTGGGGGCAAAAAAGGAAAATTTGACAGAGGGAAAGTTTCTGACGAACACTGGGATGGGTAGCTGGAGGGGGTCCGGGAGTGGAGGAAGAGGAGGTGGTTGTAGGAGGTTTCACTTTAGCTGTTTTGGGTGCAGGTGCAGGTACTGGAGGCTGTCGTGAGGTGGATGGATGTTGGGTGAGTGATTGCCGGCGTTTGGGTACTTTGGGAGGGGGCGTCACAGACACACTGGGAGAGGACACAGGGGACGTGTAAATGGCAGTGGAGGTGGTGAGTGCAGGTGAGCGGCGTGTGGTGCTGGGTGTCCTGGTGCGAGTCCTAGTGCCTGTAGATGTGGTGCATGCAGGTGTGTGTGTAGACGAGACTGGGAGGGAGGAGGGAGAAGAGGAGGAGGGGGACACAGGGGAGACAGTGGATGTTGCTGTGTCTGTATGGGTGTGATGCTTGTGTGAGTGCCTGTGGGATGTGTGGTGCCTATGTTTGCCTGAGCTACTTGTGTGTGTTGACTTGTGTGCATGTTGGTCTGTAGGTGTGCTTGGGATGGACTGGGGTATAGGGGATTGGGTCTGGGTGGAGGAAGTTGGAGGGGGGAGGCTGGACACAGAGACATTTGCTGCCATCAGTGCTGAGGCCAGAGATTGCAGGGTTCGCTGAAGGACAGCCTGACCAGAATGAATGCCCTCCAGGAATGCATTACCGTGTTGCAACGCCCTTTCTACACCCTGGATGGCATTCACAATTGTAGACTGCCCAACAGTGAGTGACCTGAGGAGGTCAATGGCCTCCTCACTGAGGGCAGCAGGGGTGACTGGGGCAGGGCCTGAGGTGCCTGGGGCGAAGGTGATGCCCAACCTCCTGGGTGAGCGGGCACGGGGCGAACGCTGAGGGGCTGCTGGGAGGGTGGTGCTGGTAGGGGGGTTACCTGTAGAAGTGGGGCGCACAGATGGTGCCGCCACCACAGGGGTGCTCACATCGGCGGACGAGTCTGTGTCGCTGGTTGGTGATCCGGTGGCCGACGTGAAGCTCCCCTCGCCCTCCGTCCCACTGGTGTATTCAGAGTCTGTGGTGTGGCCCTCCATGGCCATGTGGGATGCAGCTCCCTCGTGCTCCGGTGCCACTGTACCTCCGCCTGTTGATGCTGATGTACAAAAGGACAGGGAGAGCAGGAAAAGGGGGGGAGACAGAACAAAGAGAGTTTTAGTGCATGGCATACCGCTACCGTTGGCGGACAAGACAGACGTAGCAGCCCCATGCACAACGCCACGCTCCTGCCCTCTGCACATGCAATTTCTGGGATATGGCCTACATGGCATTGGTGGAAATCTGCGCACATGGATGCCACAGGGGCAACTATACCTCAACTTGATAATTTACTGAGGTGGGGTAGAGTGCCACATGGCCTACATTACGGAGGGGCCTTGCCTACCTAACTCGCCCTGGCCTAGGGACACCCAGAGCCCACCTCCCGACCCAGACACCTCCACTGCACGCAAAGTCTGCAGAATGAGAGTGTACTCACCCCCTTGTGTCTGCTGTGATGTCCTTAAGCGCCCATCCAACTCCGGGTAGGCCACCGCCAGGATCCGGAACATCAGGGGGGTCATGGTGCGACTGCCACCCCTCCGACGTTGGGAGGCCATCCCCAGCTGAGCCTCCGCCGTCTTCTTGCTGCAGCGGCGAATGTCCTCACATCTCTTACGGCAGTGGGTGCCCCGTCTCTGGTGGGCCCCCAGGGTCCGGACCTCCTTGGCGATGCCACACCAAATGTCCCTCTTCTGGTGGGCGCTGACCTACATGACATGCACAAGGAAAGAAGAACAGTCATTATCAACTGCACCATCAATGTGAGTGGCCCCCTCCCTACTCTGACCATGTGGCCCATTTATTCCCATGCTTTACTGTAGTATGACTTCTGCCCCCTTCCCTCTTCCACCCAGCCCTGTCCACCCAGGCCTAGCCCCTACAACGTGCTCCCTGTGTACTAACCTGTTGGTCTGGAGGACCGTAGAGTAGCATGTACTGAGGGAGGACCCCATCCACAAGTTTCTCCAACTCTTGTGCAGTGAAGGCAGGGGCCCTTTTCCCAGACGCAGCAGCCATCGTTGCTTCCAGACCGAGGTCACAGCAGCACTAGCAGTGTAGGTCCTCTCCTGTCGAAGGTCAGGTATCTAGTGATTGAACAGATAGAAAATGGTGGTGACGTCCGCGGCGGGGCGCATCATCACCGCCGGCGCACCTGTTCATTGGCTCCCGGGGCCCATAGGGTCCAATGTTAACCAATGCAGCATTGCGCCGCGGTCTACGACCGCCTACCGCGACAGTGTGCCACGCCAGCGCTGTTACCCCACAATCCTATTGTCCCAGTTTAGAGGTCAGGCAGCCGCCATTTCAGGGGCCCACATGGATTCATTTTCAACTGCGTCACTCATACTGAGGCCTACACTCAACACACATACAGGAAGGGTTTTGTGTCTGGTGTAGTCTTGTGTGTAACTGTGGGTCCATACTTGGAGGAATAGTGACTGGTTCTTCGCTGTTGTCCTTCTTAGGCACCGTCAGCTGGGACATATGAGAAGATGGCGGAATCCTCCGGTGTACCGACCGCTGGTGGACCTGTTGACAATGGAAGAGAGACATTTAATCGTGACCTACCGGTTTGACCGTGCTACAATCCAGGAACTATGTACCCAGTTGGAGCCAGACCTGATGTCACCAATCCGCCATCCGACTGGAATCCCCCCTGACGTGCAGGTGCTGCCAGTGCTCCATTTCCTTGCAAGTGGGTCATTTCAAACAACAGTGGCCATGGCATCAGGGATGTCCCAGCCTATGTTTTCCAACGTGTTGTCCAGAGTGTTGTCTGCCCTGCTGAAACACGTAAGGAGATACATCATATTCCCTGAGGTGGAGGATTTGCCTACAGTGAAAGGTGACTTCTATGCCCTTGGACATATCCCCAACGTCATAGGTGCCATTGATGGGATTGTAGCTCTGGTCCCCCCCCGCAGGACTGAACAGGTGTACAGGAACAGGAAGAGTTATCATTCAATGAATGTCCAGATGGTCTGTTTGGCAGACCAGTACATCTTGCATGTGAATGCTATGTTCCCTGGCTCAGTGCATGACGCCTACATCCTGCGGAATAGCAGCATCCCTGATATGATGGGTGAACTCCAGAGGCACCGTGTATGGCTATTGGGGGACTCTGGTTACCCCAACCTTTCCTGGCTATTGACCCCAGTGAGGAATCCCAGGACCAGGGCAGAGGAACGCTACAATGAGGCCCATGGGCGGACTAGGAGGGTTATCGAACGCACCTTCGGCCTCCTTAAGGCCAGGTTCCGGTGCCTCCATTTGACAGGTGGGTCCCTATTCTACTCACCGAAGAAGGTGTGCGACATCATCATCGCCTGCTCCATGCTCCATAACTTGGCATTGCAACGCCAGGTGCCTTTTCTGCAGGAGGATGATCCAGATGACAGTGTTGTGGCAGCTGTGGAGTCTGTGGAGCCTGTGGACAGTGATGAGGATGAAGCTGAGGAAGACGAAAACGACAACAGGAAGTCAGTCATACAGCAATATTTCCAGTGACACACAGGTGAGAACATTTTCATTTTTACCATTACATTAACTTTCACACATCTACCTCTATCCTGTACCTACATTTCACTCACTATTTGTAAATTGAGTTGTACCCTTCCATTTCAGTTCCACAAGTGTGGTAACCTACGTTTCAACTGTTTGCATCCTTGAAGGGCTTGTGATGTGTGACATAGGTATGTTAGCCTTCCAATGGGTAACCCATTATGAAACTGTAATTTATAATACAGATTTACAAATCATAGACTGACTCCATTTGTTTTTAGTGTTTCAAGGGTGTTTATTTAAGTGCTCAATAAATGAAGGGGGGTTGTAAACTGGTGATGGGTGATGGTGGAGGAATGTCCATGGCAGAGTCCAGTCTATTAGTCTCACAGGTACATTGTACATCTGGGCATTGGAAGTGGAGCTAGGTCAGTTCCGATTTGGACAGGGTAACAAAGTGGGACAGTGGGGGGACAATCAGGGTGGTCTTATTTCCTGGCGGGGGTCTTGCCATCTTGCTCTGTCCTGTTCCTGGATCTCAGGGCCCGCTTGCGTGGTGGTTGTCCGTCTGCAGGGGATGGGGTGCTGGTGTGTTGGTCCTGTGGCGGGGCGTCCTGTCCACTAGCGCCGGCGGAGGTGGTGGGCATTTCATCATCCTGGCTAGTGTCAGGGGCCCCTTGGAGTGCCACGGTGTCCCTCAAGGTCTTTTGAATGTCCGTCAGCACCCCTACGATGGTGCCCAGGGCGGAGCCGATGGTCCTGAGCTCCTCCCTGAACCCCAAATATTGTTCCTCCTGCAGACGCAGGGTCTCCTGCAACTTGTCCAGGACCGTCGCCATCGTCTCCTGGGAGTGGTGGTATGCTCCCATGATGGAAGAGAGGGCCTCGTTGAGAGTTGGTTCCCTTGGCCTGTCCTCCCTCTGTCGCACAGCAGCCCTCCCAGTTCCCCTGTGTTCCTGTGCCTCCGTCCCCTGGACCGTGTGCCCACTACCACTGCCCCCAGGTCCCTGTTGTTGTTGGGGTGGTGGGTTCGCCTGGGTGCCCTGTAGTGGTGGACACACCGCTGATTGACCTGTCCTGGGTAGGGAAGTTTGGGCCCGCTGGGTGGGTGCTGTGCTGGTGTTACCAGAGGGTGTAAGCTCGGTGTTGGGCTGTGGCTGGGCAAGGGGAACCGACTGTCCTGAGGCCCACGATGGTCTGGTCATCAAGATCCAGTGGGGCAGAGCTGCTGTCGTCACTGTGGGCCTCTTCTGGGGGTGGAGTGGTGTTGTCTGGACCCTCTGGTGTGGTGATGTTCCTTCGGGTTCCTGCGGGGGTATAAGTACATGATTATTGCATGTGTGTGTTTCATGGAGTGCAATGGTTGGGTGTTCGTGAACCCCAGTGCAGGCATTCCTGTGTGGGGGCTTGTGTGCTGATGGTGGGGGGTGTTGTGGGTCTGTGCAGTGGGCATGCTTTGGTGATGGGTGTCCATGCTTAGTTATGTCATGCAGGTCTTGGGGTTGGGATGGGTGGTGGGTGTCATGGGTAGATAGGTGAGGATTTGGGGTGATAGGGGAGGGTGTGATGGTGGGGGTGTGTGATATCATGCAGGTAGGGTGGGGGGTATGATGGTTAAGATTAGACTTACCAGTGTCCGTTCCTCCAACGACTCCTCCGAGGCCCTCAGGATGTAAGATGGACAAGACTTGCTCCTCCCATGTTGTTAGTTGTGGGGGAGGAAGTGGGGGTCCGCCGCCAGTCCGCTGTACTGCAATGTGGTGCCTGGATACCGTGGAACGCACCTTCCCCCGTAGGTCGTTCCACCTCTTCCTGATGTCCTCCCTATTTCTTGGGTGCTGTCCCACAGCGTTGACCCTGTCCATTATTCTTTGCCATAGCTCCATCTTCCTGGCTATGGATGTGTGCTGTACCTGTGAGCCAAATAGCTGTGGCTCTACCCGGATGATTTCCTCCACCATGACCCTGAGCTCCTCCTCGGAGAAGCGGGGGTGTCTTTGGCGTGACATGGGGTGGTGTGTGTGATGTGTGGGGTGGTGTATGTGTTGATGAGTGTGGTGAGTGTAGTGGTATGTGGTGTTTTGTGCTTGGATGTTGCGTGGATGATGGTGTTGTGTGCCTCTGTGTGATGGGGTTGTCTGTTCTGTGCTGTCTCTCTGGCGTTCTCTCTGAATTTTTGGTAGTAGGGGTTTGTGGGTGATGTGGGTTTGTGTTTTATATAGTATTAGGTGTGTGGGAGTGGTGTGTGTATGTGTGTCAGGTGTGTGTATTTGGAATTGTCCAATGTGGCGGTGTTTTGGAGATGTGTGTGTATTTTGAGCGCGGCGGTGTGTACCGCCAATGGAATACCGCGGTTGAAAGACCACCGCGTGGATTCGTGGGTCGTAATGGCATGGGCGTGTTTCTGTTGGCGTGGAGGTGGAGGATGTGTTTCCGCCAGTTTCTCACTGACCTTTGGTGTGGCGGTATTGTGTGGGTGTCTGAATTTCGGCGGATTCTGTGATGTGTGTCATAATAGCTGTGGCGGTCTACCGCGGCCGCGGCGGTGTATTGGCGGTCTTCTGCACGGCGGTAAGCGCCTTATACCGCCAATGTTGTAATGACCCCCTATATGATGCACTATCACTCACAATGCTAGTCACCAGGCCATGGACAGTAATACCTAATGCCAATAGCAACATACCTGAGACCCACAGATCCCTGCCCAGTAGTAGATGCCCACTAGCATGTTTGAGGGTGGAGTGCATCAGCCCCTGCCCAACATGGAACCTACCCTGCAATATCCGGCCTGGCCTAGGGGCACCCACAGGCCTCCATCACTGCCCCAGAGACCACCCCTCCACGCGCAAGTAGTATATTGGGAACTGTACTCACCCCCTTGTGGCTACTGTGATGCCCTCAAGGGCCTATCCAGCTCCGGATAGGCCACCACCAGTATGCGGAACATCAGGGGGGTCAAATTTCGACGGGCACCCCTTCCTCATTGGGAGGCCATACCCAGCTGGGCCTTCGTCATCTTCCTTGCCCAGCGTCTTAGGTCCTCCCACTGTTTCCAACAGTGGGTGCTCCACCTGCCATAGACCCCAGGGTCCACACGTCCTTGGCGACCGCACACCATATACCCTTTTTCTGCTGGGCACTGACCTGCAGAAAAATGGAAGTGGAAAAAGGGATCAGTCATACCGTCTGGCCTGTTACACCCATGACCCACCACATCCCTCCCATCCCCTTAAGCACATACATTGCCCACCATAAATGCTGCACGCATCTCAGGACCCCTCCACCAACCCCCTTAAACAAAGCCTTCACACACCACACCATGCATTCATGCCCCATGCATTGTGCCTACAGTGTACTCACCTGTTGGTCTGAAGGCCTATAAAGCAATCGGTACTGGGGTAGGACACTATTCACCAGTTTCTCCAACTCCGCAGCGGTGAAGGCAGGGACCCTTTCCCTAGTGACTCGAGCAATGGTCTCTTCCAGACACAGGTTATAGCAGCACTTGCAGTGTAGGTCCTCTCCTGTTGAAGGTCAGGTAGCAAGTGAGTGAACAGATAGAAAATGGTGGTTACATTCGCAGTGGTGCATACCGTCACCGCCAGCGTACATCACTATTGGGCACTGCAACCCATACGGCCCAATGATAATCAATGAGGAGTTGCACAGCGGTACTCAACCGCCTCCCACAATGGTGCGCAACGTCAGCGGCATTACCTCATTTCCACCTGTCCCTCCACACAGGACAGGTGGACACCATTTCAGGGGGGCTGGCCATGCCACCTAACAGTGTCACAGCTGGCATAAGCACATTTTGGGAATAAACATAAAGATACTGTTTCTGTCACAACATGCAATGCATTGTACAATGAGGAAATGTTAAGAACTGATGAGATGCTCATCGTATTGCCCCTTAGAGTACAACCGCTGAGGATGAATAGGAGATGGAGACATCTCTCAATGTACAGGCCCCTCATGGATTGGCAACAATGGAGGATAGGCACATTATCCTCACCTACAGACTTGATAGGGCCACAATCCAAGAGCTGTGTGCCCAATTGGAGCCAGACCTGATCTCAGCTATCCATCAGCCCACTGGGATCCCCCCTCTTGTGCAAGTCCTATCTGTGCTCCATTTCTTGGTGAGTGGCTCCGACCAAGTGACAGTGGCCATGGCAGCAGGAATGTCCCAGCCAATGTTCTCAAACGTGCTGACCAGAGTGTAGTGCCCTGACGAAACACATGTGCAGCTACATTGTTTTCTCCCAGGTGGAGGATTTGACCAAAGTGAAAGCTGACTTCTATGCAATGGGACATATCCCCAACATTGTTCGGGCAATTGATGGTACACATATTGCCTTTGTCCCCCCTGGAGAAATGAACAGGTATTCAGGAATCGAAAGAGCTTTTACTCTATGAATGTGCAGATAGTGTGCCTGGTGGACCAGTACATCTCCCATGTGAATGAAAGGTGTCCTGGGTCTGTGCATGATGCCTATATCCTCAGGAATAGCAGCATCCCATTTGTGATGGCTCAACTCCAGAGGCACTGGGTGTGGCTAATAGGTGTGCCCATGGTCCCCACCCAGTGTATGTTGGTATATGGGTGTGGGGTTGTCCCTAAGGGTGAGTGTCTGGCTAACAGGTATCCCTCGATATTTACAGGTGACTATGGTTACCCCAATCTCTCATGGCTACTGACCCCAGTAAGGAATCCCAGGACAAGGGCAGAAGAAAGTTACAATGAGACACATGGGCGAACAAGATGAATTATAGAGCGAACCTTTGGCCTCCTGAAGTCCAGGTTTCGGTACCTCCATCTTACAGGTGGATCCCTGGGCTACTCACCCAAGAAGGTGTGTCAGATCATAGTGGCATGTTGCATGTTTCACAACCTTGCCTTTACGTCGCCAGGTGCCTTTTCTACAGGAGGATGAGGCTGGAGATGGGCGTGTGGCAGCGGTGAAGCCTGTGGACAGGCGAAGAGGAGGCAGAGGATGAGGATGTGGACAACAGAACATCTATCATTCGACAGTACTTCCAGTGACACACAGGTAAGACACTGTAACTTCACCTTCCATTGCAGTTTTATTTTGTAAATTTTCGCTTGCAGGCTGCTGTTTCCAGTACTATGGCCACTTACTGTACCCTTTGCCATGTCTATTCACAGATACCTGTGCCCTACTCTGGCACCTTGTGTATTGACTGCAGCACAATACAGGTCATACCTATGTATACATTACTGTACAGTCTACTTGCAATGTCTACAGATTGTTAAAGGAATACATACTTAAATCATTTGATATACTACATACGTGTATTTTTTTAAGTGGTGTTTATTTACTTGCTAAAAATATAATGGGATGTGTAATGGGCTGGGGTGATGGTGGAGGAATGTCCAGGATAGAGTCCATTCTCTTTGTATCACAGGTGCATTGTCCAAGGGGGCATAGGAAGTGGAGCAATGGCAGTTCAAGGTGGACAGGGTGACAGAGTGGGTCACAAGGGTGACATTCAGGAGAGTCTGATTTCCTTTTGAGGGTCTTGGCAATGTTCTCTGGCTTCTGCCTGGATCGCAGAGACCATTTGTGGGGTGGTTCTCCTTCTGCAGGGGGTGGGGTGCTGGTGGCCTGTTGTTCCTGTGGTGGGGCCTCCTGTCCACTAATGTCAGTGGAGGTAGAGGGCTGTTCACCGGTGTGGCTAGTGTCAAGGGCCCGTTGGTGTGCCACTGCCTCCCTCATGGTGTTGCCCATGTCTGACAGCAACCCCTACAATGGTGACCAGGGTGGTGTGAATGTCCCTCAGGTCCTCCCTGATCCCCAGATATCATCCCTCCTGCAGCCGCTGGGTCTCCTGCAACTTGGCCAGTATCTGGCCCATGGTCTCTTGGGAATGGTGGTATGCTCCCAGGATGTTGGTGAGTGCCTCATGGAGGGTTGGTTCCCTGGGCCTGACCTCCCCTGTCACACAGCAGTCCTCCCAGATTCCCTGTTGTCCTGTGCCTCTGTCCCCTGAACATTGTGCCCGCTGCCCCTAACCCCAGGTCCCTGATGGTCCTGTGTTTGTGGGGTTGCCTGGTGTCCCTGTAGTGGTGAACACACTGCTGATTGATGTGTCCTGGGGACAGAGGGATGGACCCGCTGGGTGGGTGCTGTGCTGCTGTTTCCTGAGGGGGAGGCTCTGTGGTGGTATGGGACTGTGGCTGGGTAACCGACTGTCCGGAGAGCCCTGATGGGCCAGGTTGGTCATCCAGATCCAAGCGAGCAGAGCTGCTGTCATCAATGTGGGCCTCTTCTGGGGGGGGACTGGATGTTGCTGGCACCTCCTCTCCGGTGACGTTGGATGTGGGACCTGTGGGGATGTAAATGAAGTGTTATTGTTTCTCTGTGTGACATTTTGTGCATGGGTGTGTTGCCCTGTATGGTTGTGAGTCCCCTGCGAGCTTTGCCGTGTGTGACTAGTTATTTTGTGAGCTAGGTGACTCTCTCTAGTGTGCATGCTGTGGTGATGGGTGTCCATGTAGGGCTATGAGTGGTGTCCATGCATTGGTATGGCATGCAGGGCTTAGCATTGGGATGAGTGGGTTGTGATGGTGGGGTGTTTGGGAGGTGGTGGAGTGATGGGAGTGAGGGTAAGGGTGGGGGTATGTAAAGGCGTGCAGGTAGAGCGGTGATAGTAATAGAGAGTTGGCTTACCAGAGTCCAGTCCTCCTGCTACTCCGGCCAGGCCCTCAGGATGCAGTATTGCCAAGACTTGCTCCTGCCATGTTGTTGGTTGTGGGGGAGGAGGTGGGGTCAACCGCCGGTCCTCTGTACAGCTATCTGGTGTCTTGCAACCATGGAACGCACCTTCCCCCGTAGGTCATTCCACCTCTTCCTGATGTCATCCCTTGTTCTGGGGTGCTGTCCCATGGCGTTGACCCTGTCCACCATCCTCTGCCATAGCTCCCTCTTCCTTGCAATGGATGTCTGCTGCACCTGTGATCCGAATAGCTGTGGCTCTACCCAGATGATTTCCTCCACCATGACCCTTAGCTCCTCCTCTGAGAACCTGAGGTGTCTTTGTGGTGCCATGGGTGAAGTGTGTGTGGTGTGTGTGAGGGTGTGTGAGGTGATGTGTTAGGTTGTGTGCTGTGAGGTGCGTGGATGGTGTATGGGTGATGGTGTTCTGTGGCTCTGGTTCTGTGGGTGCTCTTGGTGTGTCTCTCTCTCATTTGTCAATTTCTTTGAGTCGTAAAGGGATGTGGGTGGTATGGGTGTGTTTTTTATATTGGTTTGGGTGTGGTATGTTTATGAGTGTCAGGTTTTTGTAGTTTGAATTGTCCAATGTGGTGTTGTTTTTTATGTGTATCTGTATTTTGAGCGGGGTGGTATGTACCGCCAATGGTTTACCCCAGTTGAATGTCCGCCGTGGTGATTCGTGGATCATACTGTTGTGGGCGTAGTTCTGTTGCCGTAATGGTGTGGGTTTTGCTAACAACAGTTTATCACTGACCTTTGGGCTGCCGGACTTGTGTTTGTGTCCATATAGTGACGGATTGCTATGCGTGGGTCATAATATGGGTAGCGGTATGCTGCAGCGGTCGTGGTATGTTGACGGCAGTCGGCATGGCGATAAGCAGGACTTACCACCAAGGTTATAATGAAGGAATGAAATTACACAAAGTTAAAAAAATCCAACAAGAAAAAACTGAGTTATGGATTTCAAAAATGTAAATATGAAACTAGCACCAAAAAGCATTAAGCACCAACTTGTTCCTCTGGTTACTCTTGACTGTTACCTAGGTGCAAGTTAAGACCAACCACAATGGAGTGGGTTGGATACAGAGACAAGATTCGACCCAGTAAGAAGTTTTACCTCCAGACTTAGGGCCTGGTTCAGAGTTTGGGAGATGGGTTACTCCATCACAGACATCACGGCCATGCCACCTGCCATTTTACAGTTCCCATAGGATATAATGGTATTGTAATATGGTGGAGTGGATATCTGTCATGTTTGTGACAGAATATCCCACCCGTCAAACTCAAAATCAGGCCCTTAGACTCTGAAATGGAAGTCAGACATCTTCAGTGGGTAAGACAGCAGGCTGTGGTTAAAGAGCACTCCAAGTCATCAGATAGCCACTGGACAAGGTCTTGATGAAGCTGTTAATTTTCAGCTGGAAAGCTCTGCGCAGAAGAAATTTGAATTTGTTAATGCCCAGAGAAGGTCCTTCATCCACCAGATAGATTTCAACCTTTTTCCCAGTGAAGATTTGCACTTTTGATCTTAGTCATATTTTTGGAACTCAAATTCTTCCAGAGAGGCAAGGCTCCAGGTTGTAACCGAAGAGGTTTCCATTCGGCCAGATACCTTCTTTGCAAGGTTTAGCTATATCAGATTCACTGCTGGGGAAAAGATATGTGCTGGAGCAATGTGAATCTTTCGCCCAGCAATAACGCACCTTTCCTTATTGGGACACCACTCATTCTGTTAGAGACCAGCTTCAGGGCCAAAGACAGGTCCTGTTGGAGGTGGTCATCTGGAAAGTTGCAAAAAGAGCATCTTGAAGCTTGTTGTGTACCTGTTGCTTGAAGAGGAGGTCAGCTTTATTAACCTTGGAGTCTATGGGCCTGATTACAACTTTGGAGGACGGTGTTAATCCGTCCCAAATGTGACGGATATACCACCTACCGTATTACGAGTCCATTATATCCTATGGAACTCGTAATACGGTAGGTGGTATATCCGTCACATTTGGGACAGATTAACACCGTCCTCCAAAGTTGTAATCAGGCCCTATGTATTTGTCCTGGGTACAAGAGGGAGATTAGAGTCTGTCATCCAAGCTTTTCTCAGATAACTGACAGCAGGTCCAGTCCTCTTCTGTTTTTCCACAGCTTCAAAATGTGTTCTGAGGAGGCATACTGTAGGTATCATATTTATGCTAGGCACCAGTATAGCAAAATGGCCCCTTTATGTATGGTCACCCTGTACTTTTTGCTCAAATGCTGACGTGTATGCGCAGTTAGTGCACTGGAAGCCTACTAACCAGGCCCCAGTGCCCAGGTTCTCTCCCTAAATTGATTTGTCAACTTAATAATTCCCTGTTTGGCAAGGAATTTACACTTTATAATCCCCTACTAAATGCTATCCAGGGCATAGTTAGCAAAGCCACTTGTGCTGTCACCCTTGCACATTTGCTAGTGGTCAGTCAGGAAATTAGGTATGCAGGAAAGTGAACACTCCTATCAGGCTGACCACACCTCTAGGGTGAACAGCCCAGTCTGTGCACTAAATTTTTATTTCTGCCATTTTAGAAGTGGCAGAGTAAAGTGTTCTGGGTATCAAAAGGTGACCTCACCCACCGGATGTGGTCACCTCAGAGATGGATTAGCTGTAGGAGCTATCTGCCCATTGGCCACTAGCCTTCACACCCCTTACTCCCCTATATCCAGGATTTATGGGACACCCCTGACACCATAACCTCAGGTCTGATCAACCAACTTCAAAGAAGGAGCAAGAAGAGCCCTGCATCACTGGCAACTGGACATTGCCCACTGCAATAAAGCAAAAGAGGGATATTCAGTCCCTGAAGTAAGAGACTGGGAACTGCATGAACAACCCTCGTCCTTGGCTGAAACTTGACACTCCCAACCAGAGGGTCCCCTGTGGAAGCCAGAAGCACCCTCAGTCTCCCTTGGACTAGTGGTACTAGTGCCCTGTAAACTGTAGGTAAACATGCTCGCAGGATCCAAAGATTCACTGGCCATTGGGCCCTCCAGGGTTCTGATGAAGGCCAGTGTCTTTTGGAAGTTGTAGTCTTACCTGCACAAAGTTTCGGGCCACTACATCTCTCCCCCAGGTCCTGTGAAGTTCCCAAAGCTTTTCTGCACCTTTACTGCTGCCAAGGCTTGTTGGTTGCCAGTCTGGTAACTGACCCCCATACTGAATGCTGCAATTGCAGAGCACAACATGCAGCCTTCATCTGACTTCTGCAACCCAGCCTCAGCTGCTATTTTGATTCCTTTGTCAGCACCATCTTGTAATTGGTAAAATCAGACCCACCGTGAGTACCGGTCAGCACCCCAAACAGTGAGGACAACTCTGCACCCAGATGCCACGAACCAGGTAAAACTACACTGACTGTCATAATCTGGTCCTAGAGACTGCACAATCTTAAACTCGCAAGGGCTCCATGTAACTCGTTCTTTAAGTACTGTTTTGCAACCAGTGGTATTTCTCTATAGACTTCAGTGCAACTTTTAAATACCATTTATACTGTGATTTAATTTTGCTTCTAAAATTCATAACTCCTGTTGTACCTATGCAATTCTGTTAATTATGGTGTCCAAATTAAGAAAAAATAAGCTCTATTTTTATAAACTGATGTCAGATTTCTTTTTGTTGTTGTGTCATTTACTTATCATCCATGTTGGTGCTCTGAAATGCTTACACATATTCCTCTAAGTACAGCCTGACTGCTCTTTGCCACACTACAAAACTGAGCTAAGGATTTACTAGTATGAATCAAAGGACCATTTCTGTGGTAATGTGAGAGTATTAAATGGTGAGGAGTAAACTTCACACCACATAATACTTCACTTTCCTACAGAGGTGGGATACTGAACTTGTGTTTTGCAGTACCACTTGGTCATAAGTGTATTTTGCATGAGAAATCGACTAAATTGGCTGTAGCATCAATATTTCTTTTAAATGTTATTGATTTATCTAATTGACTTGTAAGGGCTCTGTGTATATCCCCATTCTATTAGACATTTTAACAAAGGCTTAGTAAGTGTTTCTAAATTTTTCAAGAGGTTAAAACTCTTTCATTAAAAGGCACAATGGATGCTGAAAAGAGTTTCAATTTGTCCATCCTGCCAGCCCTCAGGATCAGCGACCTGAGCACTCTGTGCAAAGCCAGAGGCATTGGCTATAAAGCTTCAACCAAAAAGAAGGACCTTGAGAAGGCCCTCACTGGTGGAGAATGAGGACACTTCCTCAGAAGATGACCCTGTAGAGGTGAAGGAAGATGCCCTAGACCCAGTACTCACAGGGAAAGAAGGTGAAGACTAACATTCTCCACCCTCTCTCAGGCCCCCTTCACCTGTGTGAAGTGACAGAAGTTTCTCTAGCAGTCCCCCCCTGGTAAAAGGGTAGGACTCCTAGAGGAAGAGTTGGATTTAATCTCCTGGGAGGAGAGAAAACTTGAACACAAGGAGAGGAGACTAGCCCTAGAGGAAAGGAGGGCTAAGCTGGGCCTTAGACCCAAAGATGGTGAGGCAGAGAAAAGGAAGAGTCCTTTTACCCAAAAATCCCCAAAGGGATTGTCCCTAGGTATAGTGATGGAGATGACATTAATAAATGGTTTGCAGCCTTTGGGAGGGCTATGAGGAAGGTACCATCTCATCACTGGGGCTCTCTACTATGGGAGTTATTCCTAGTGAAGGGCAGAGATATACTTGTGTCCCTCCAGCAGAAGTGACTGAGTCCTACATAAATATGAACGAGACACTCACAGAAGGGTATTGAATCACTACAAAAGAATATAGACTGAAGTTTATAGATACCCAGAAAGGCCAGAACCATACGTAGGTGGACTTTGAGGACTGCTCAGTCAAAACACTAAAGAGCCAGATAAAAGGCAATAAGGTGGACACTTGTTATGAGCTCTATAGCTTTATTATGAAAGAGAACATGCTAACTGACTGTACCACAGACAAATTGCACAAGTATATGATGGATTCTGAGCTGTCTTCTCCCAGACAGCTGGGTAATATAGCTGCCAAATCGGTCAGATCCAGGGTGTCCAAAAAGACATAGGGTGGAGGTGACCAGAAAAAGGATTCACAGGCTTCCCAGCAGGGGAAAGAGGTGAGCAAGGATAAAGATTAAAAAAAGGCATTTTTGAAAAGGCCCTCAAAAGACTTTTCGGGGGGGAGGACCCAAGACTTCTCCCAGTCAAAAGGAAAGAGGTGCCAGGGTTAGAAGTGGGATCCAACAAAGGCTGCTGGGTTATGTCATGACTGTTACCTACAGGCCATAATAATACTGGACCAGATGTATCTTCAGCAGACAAGCAGAGGCACAGAATGGTTAAGCAAGAAAATGCCCACTAAAAGTGGCATTTTCAAACTCACAGTTTGAAAACCATCTTACCCAAAATATGTATTTTTAAATTGTGAGTTCAGAGACCCCAAACTCCATATCTCCATCTGCTCCCAATAAGAAATTGCACTTACAAGATATTTCAAGGCAATCCCCACGTTACCCTATTGGAGAGGTAGGCCAGTGAAAACCAAATTTAGCAGTATTTCAGTATCAAGACATGTAAATCACAAACATTTTGAATATAGTGCACCTTGCCCATGGAGCTGCCTAGGGTGTAGTTCAATGTAAAATTTGGGCCTGGCAAGAGAGTGCACTTTCCAGGTTGCAATGGCAGTTTAAAACTGCACACACAGACACTGCAGTGGCAGGTCTGACACATATTTACAGGGCTACTGATTTGGGTGTCACGATCAGTGTTGCAGGCCTACTGGTAGCATTTGATTTACATCTGGTGCACTCTACTGGTGACTTAATGGTAAATCAAATAAGCCAATCACTGATAAACCAATCATTAATATATTTTAGTCAGCGAGCATATGCACACTTGCACTGGTTAGCAATGATAAAGTGTCCAGAGTCCTAAACCAAGCAAAAGCAGGTCAGAAAAATAGGAGGAAGAAGGCAAAAGGTTTGGGAATAACCCTGCAAAAGGTCCAGGTTCAACAAGCTGTTATACAGATTATTGGGGGTCTGGAAAGATTCTGCCAAGGCCTTGCTTGTCATGCCTTCTTATAGAAGAGCTTGGCTTTCACTGTTGCTTTTTTTAAGTTCTCAAACATCCTTTCTGTGTTACAGCTACTCTACTCAAATATCGTAGTTAGAGTTAAAATACTTGATATACTCCTGATCATAAAATCTTGTTAGTAGCAGACTACAGCTTATTCCGTAGGTTAGTGGAAGACTGGTACGCAACTCCTTCCTCTTCTGATGAAGGAATTTGTGTACCCACAAGTCAATCCCTTGCATCCATTGTCTCAACATACTCACTCAACAAGCGATGGAAGTTGTTAGAAGAAAGTTCTCCTTGAGTATTAGTATAGTCATGCAAGTATTTCTCATCTTAAACTTCTCTAAGGCCGTTAATATATTAGTCTCAGAAGCAGAGGTACAATTTGCTCCTTTCGCATCAAGGACAGACATTCCCACAATCACCACTATAAACAAAATCCCACACATGATTGCCAATCAAACGCTCATGTATTTACTGCACCTAATATTCCTAACTTGATTATTTAACTCACCCATGATCTGTAAAGAATCAGAAAGCAGAAGTAACTCTTATAAAGTGCAGTAAAAATCAAAAATGAAAAATTTCTTCTTTCACAGTTCAGTAACAGTTCACTTTTGCATCCAGGAACCCCCTTTTCCGTTGTCAAAATCGATTTGCAGCTTGTCATATCCGGTTTTCAATGTCAAATCCGGTTTAATGTCTCTTCCAGTTTATTTTCAACAGTCTCTTTTCTTAAGATATTTTCAGATTGTTTCAACAATTCAGCTCCTTAATCACCTTCAGGTTACCTCAAAATACTGACTCGGAACCTCTCTATCAAAACAAAAGACATAGGCCCTCATTACAACCCTAGCGGTCGGTGATACAGTGGTGATAATACCACCAACAGGCCGGGGGTAAAAAAAAAAGGAATTTTGACCATGGAGGAAACAGCCAACACTGACAGCCTCTTTAACACACCGACTGCCGTGGCGGTAGCAACAAGCAACAAGCACCGCAGCGGTAACTGCAAAAATCCAGGCGGAAGACAATGTACCGCCCACAGTATTACAACAAGCCAATCCACCAGCTTTTCTGGGGCGGTACCAATGCCATCAAAAGCACAGCAGGAACAGTACACGGAAGGGAAATGACTCACCTCTTGACACTCAAGGAAGAACCACGACACCATGGAGCCCGAACTGCAGATCTTTCCCATGCTGGTATACCTCCTCCTACACCAGGAACACTAACGGAGATGAAGACAACCACAGTGAGTACTGCACCTAGCACACAAGGGAGGGGGAGGAAAAAGAGAGTGACACACACACACGCAACACCCCCACCCCCACCCCAACAGCATACAAACAAACAGATGCAACAATATTACAACCCCACCCCGTACTCCTCAGGAATAACACAAGGACAAAAGGACATGAGTAAAGCCAGTGTAATAATATAAATTTCGATCAAATACGCCCTTAAAGCACAAAACAGTATCTACAATATGTACAAATTGAGGGACAATGCCCAGTCCAAAATGTCTGTGTCCCACAGGGCCATAACACATAGGCAAAGGGCACACTTGACTCTTGCCTCATTACAGAGAGAACACTGCTGAGGTATCAGGTCGAAGATATACAGGCACCTCAGGGTGAAGGGGGGCATCTCAGCTGGAAGATGGTAAAACCCCACTGCTCCCGGAGGGGGCTACATGCCCTCTGTTTGATCCTGGGGAGTGCAAAGCCACAGTCTCTCTAGTGGTTGGTTTGCCCACTGCTTGGTCCTGGGGAGTGCAAAGCCACAGTCTCACAAGTGGATGGCTTCTCCACTGGTTCTGGAGGGGGCCTTGTGCCCAGTGTGCTTCATCCTGGCGAGGAGGAGGTGAGTGGATGCCTTCTTCCACTGGTTCTGGAGGGGACTTTGTGCCCAGTGTGTTTCATCCTGGCAAGGAGGGGGTGAGTGGATGCCTTCTTCCACAGGTTCTGGAGGGGGCTTTGTGCCCAGCGATGCAGATCCTGCATGGTGTAAGGTCACAGTCTCTCACCTGGGTGTCACACCTACAGTTTTTGCAGGGGCCAGGATGCGGTACAGCTCATGTAGGCATGACTACACACTGCCCGCCGGCGGTGACGGCTGCTCATTGGTGGCAGTTGTGGGGCTGGCGGCGGTGCTGCCAGTGGGGGGGAGAGGCTTCAGCCCTTCCCCTGCAGCCTCGGATGGCTGCCCACTGGCGCTGCTGGCAGCGGTGCAGGTGGCTGTGCTGTCAGTGGTAGGGGGAGGCTCTAGCCCTTCCCCTGCAGCCTTGGACGGCCGACCACTGGGGCTGCTGCTGCTGGCAGTAGTGCAGGTGGCGTGCAGGTGGCGGTTCAGGTGGTGGTGCTGGCGGTGGTGCAGGTGATGGTGCTGTCAGTGGTGGGGGGAGGCTCCAGTCTTTCCCCTGCAGCCTCGGATGGCTGAAGTGCCATGGCTGGTGTTGTTTGCCCAGATGCTGCTCCAGCACCAGGCACCAGATCCATCCTGCCTGCAGCATCTGTGCCTTTTTCATTGCCCTTGGCAGCTGGTGTTCCCTTCCTGCCCTTGGCAACTGGTGGTGCATCCTTGCTTCTTCCAGCTGGTGTTCCCTTCCTGCCCTTGGTAGCTGTTTGTCCCTTTTTGCCCTTGCTAGCTGGTGGTGCCTCCTTGCCCTTGTTAGCTGGTAGTGCCTCCTTTCCCTTGCTAACTGGTTGTGCCTCCTCGCACTTGCTTGCTGGTGGTGCCTCCTTGCCAGCTGGTGGACCCTTCTTGCCCTTGGCAGCTGGTGCAAGCACACTGGCAGTGCTGACGGGTGTCTCCTTGGAGCCTCTCACACCCGTAGTAGCTGCAGAAACTACAATGGCCGTGAACTGGGTGGCTGAGGTGCTGGCCTGGGTTCTTCCCACCCTGGCCTGAAGTGAAGGACAGGGGGAGGGGGAGGGAATAGGTCATGGGTGGAGAGGAAAAGCCTTTTAGGGAGACAGGGGCTAGAAGAGGGTAAAGGTTTGGGAGTGGTTGTAGAAAGTTTCTGTCTGCTGTGTTTGGGTCCAGGTGCATGGGCTGGATGCTGTCGTGAGGTGGATGGCTGTTGGGTGTTTGAGTGCTTGCTTTTGTGTATTTTGGGAGGAGGGGGCACAGACACAGTGGGAGAGGACACAGGGGACGTGTGCAGGGATGTGGGGTGGTGACTGCCAGTGAGGGGTGTGTAGTGATAGGCATGCTGGTGATGGAGGTAGTGGATGTAGTGCATGCAGGTGCGAGTGGAGAAGCTACTGGGAGGAAGGTGGACAACGAGGAGGAGGGGGACTCAGTGGAGGCAGTGGATGTTGGTGTGTCTGCATCTGCATGGTGCTTGTGTGAGTGCCTGTGGGATGAAGTGTGGTGCTTGTGTTTGCCTGAGCCACTTCTGTGTGTTGATTTGGCGGCATGCTGGTCTGAAGGTGTGCTTGGGATAGGATGGGGTTGAGGGGATTGGGAGAAGAAGTTGGAGGGGGGCTGGAGACAGGGACAATGGCTGCCATCAGGGAGTTGGCCAGTGCTTGGAATGATCTCTGTTGGGCCACCACGCCAGAGTGAATGCCCTCCAGGAATGCATTTGCCTGTTGCAAATGCCCTGCCAGCCCCTGGATGGCATTCAGTATGGTTGACTGCCCAACAGAGATGGATCTCAGGAGGTCAATAGCCTCCTCACTGAGGGCAGCAGGGCTGACTGGGGCAGGGCCTGAGGTGCCTGGGGTGAAGGAGATGCCCACCCTCCTGGGTGAGCGGGCACAGGAAACACACTGAGGGGCTGCTGGGAGGGCGGTGCTGGTACGGGGGTGACGGCTGTACCTGTAGTTGGGGTGGACACAGAGGTGTCCGCCACTGCCAGGGAGCTTCCATCGGAGGAGGTGTCGCTGTTCGAACTGTCCCCTCCGTGGTGCTCCCCTCGCCCTCCGTCCCACAGGTGCCATCACCGTCGGTGGATTCTGCTTCATGGGCCATGTGGGATGCAGCTCCCTCCATTGCCGGTGCTTCTGCTCCTCTGCCAGATGATGCTAATGCACACAAGGACAGGGTGACAAAATAAAAAGAGGGGGAGAGACAGAGGATACACTTGGTCAATGCCAGCAACAACACCGTCGTTGGCGTGCACAACACACAGGGAACAGTCCTATGCACTAGGCCATGCACTACCAGTTACAATGCTAGTCACCAGGCTATGGGGTACAATGCCTAACGCCAATAGCAGCACACCTGAAACCCACAGGACCCTGCCCAGTATTAGATGCCCAACAGCATTTTTGTGGTTGGAGTGCATCTGAGCCTGCTATCATGGAACCTACCCTCCATGTTCGTCCTAGCCTAGGGGCACCCACTGACCCACATCTCCCACCCAGATATGCGCATTTTCATGATTCTGAGACTGTACTCACCCCCTTGTGGCTGCTGTGATGCCTTCAAGCGCCCATCCAACTCCGGATAGGCCTCTGCCAGGATGAGTAACATCAGGGGGTCAGGGTACGACGGGTACCCCTTCCTCGTTGGGAGGTCATCCCCAGCTGGGCCTCCGCTGTCTTTCTTGCCCAGCAGTGAAGGTCCTCCCACCATTTGCCACAGTGGGTACTCCGCCTGTCAAAGATTCCCAGGGTCCGCACCTCCTTGACGATGGCACGCCAAATACCCTTTTTCTGATAGGCGCTGACCTGCAGAAAAAGATACATAAGAAAAGGTACTAGTCATACCGTCTGGCCTGTTACACTCATGGCCCACCATATCCCTCCCATCCCCTTACGCACAGACTTTGCCCACCATACATGCAGCTCTCTGCCCAGGACCCCTCTGCCACCCCCCTGCATGAGGCTTACACACACAGCACTCCATACATTCATGCCCCATGCATTGTGCTCCCAGTGTACTCACCTGTTGGTCTGGAGGACCATAAAGTAAACGGTACTGGGGTAGGACCCCATCCCATAGTCTCTCCAACTCCTCCGAAGTGAAGGCAGGGGCCCTTTCCCCAGACACTCGAGCCATGGTCGCTTCGAGACACAGGTCACAGCAGCACTTGCAGTGTAGGTCCTCTCCTGTTGAAGGTCAGGTAGCAAGTGAGTGAACAGATAGAAAATGGTGGTCACGTCCACGGCGGTGAGTACCGTCACCGCCGGCGTACACCACCATTGGCTCCTGGAACCCGTAGGCCCCAATGATAATCAATGAGGTGTTGCACGGCGGTCATCGACTGCCTCACGCAACGGCGCACAATGTCAGCGGAATTACCTCATGTCCACTTGTCCCTCCTCACAGGTCAGGCAGCCGCCATTTCAGGGTGGAACAGGCCATGGAACCTAACTGTGTCACAGCAGACATAGGCAAATCAACGGACCTACACCTTCACATACTGTTTCTGTAACAAAATGTAAGGCATTTTACTCAGAGGATATCTTTGAAAATGACCATCTGCTCACCGCCGTTTTTTCACCCTAGAATTCAACAGCTGAGGATGAATAGGAGATGGAGACATACCCTGTGTACAGACCCCTGGTTGACCTAGCGACAATGGAGGACAGGCACATTATCCTAACCTACAGACTTGATAGGGCCATAATCCAAGAGCTCTGTGCCCATTTAGAGCCAGACCTGATCTCAGCTATCCGCCACCCCACTGGTATCCCCCCCCTTGTGCAGGTCCTGTCAGTGCTCCATTTCTTGGCAAGTGGGTCCTTCCAAGCTACAGTGGCCTTGGCAGCAGGGATGTCACAGCCTATGTTCTCAAACGTGCTGACCAGAGTGTTGTCAGCCCTGATGAAACACATGCGCAGCTACATCGTATTCCCCCAGGTGGAGCATTTGGCCACAGTTAAGGCTGACTTCTATGCACTGGGACATATCCCCAACATCATTGGTGCTATTGATGGTACACATATTGCCTTTGTTCCCCCCCCCGGAGAAATGGACAGGTGTTCGGAAATCGAAAGAGCTTTCACTCTTTGAATGTGCAGATAGTGTGCCTGGCGGACCAGTACATCTCCCATGTCAATGCAAAGTATCCTGGGTCTGTGCATGATGCCTTTATCCTGAGGAATAGCAGCATTCCATATGTGATGTCTCAACTCCAGAGGTACAGGGTGTGGTTAATAGGTGAGCTCATGGTCCCCACCCAGTGTCTGTCGGTATATGGGTGTGGGGTTGACCCTAAGGGTGAGGCTCTGGCTAACAGGTATCCCTCGATATTTACAGGTGACTCTGGTTACCCCAACCTCTCATGGCTACTGACCCCAGTGTGGAATGCCAGGACAAGGGCAGAGGAACGTTACAATGAGGCACATGGACAAACAAGGAGGGTCATTGAGCACACCTTTGGCCTCTGAAGGCCAGATTCTGGTGCCTCCATCTGACAGTTGGATCCCTGTGCTACTCACCCAAGAAGGTGTGCCAGATCATCGTTGCATGGTTCATGTTGCACAATCTGGCTTTGAGACGCCAGGTGCCTTTTCTGCAGGAGGATGAGGCTGGAGATGGTTGTGTGGCAGTGGTGGAGCCTGTGGACAGTGACGAAGAGGAGGCAGAGGAAGAGGATGTGGACAACAGAACAATTATAATTCAACAGGACTTCCAGTGACACACAGGTAAAACACTGTAACTTCACCTTCCATTGAGGTTTTGTGTTGGACATTGTACATGGCAGCCTGATTTTCCAAATTCAATAGCCACTTACTGTACCCTTTGGCATTTCAGATATCTGTGCTCCACTCTAGCTCCTGGTGTGTTTACTGCTGCCCACTACAGGTCATACCTATGTATACATAACTGTACAGTTGAATTGCAATGTTTACAGCTTGTTAAATGAATACATATTTCAATCAATTGACAGACTCCATACTTGTATTTGTTCCAAGAGTGTTTATTTATGTGCTAATAAGGGAAGAGGGTATTGCAATGGATTGGGTTGCTGATGGAGAAAAGTCCAGGATGGAGTCCAGTCTATTAGTATCACAGGTGCATTATCCAAGGGGGTATAGAAAGTGGAGCAATGGCAGTTCAAGGTGGACAGGGTGACATAGTGGGACACAAGGGTGACATTCAGGGAAGTCTTATTTCCTGGTGGGAATGGCAATGTTCTCTGGCTTCTGCCTGGATCGCACGGACCTTTTGCGTGGTGGTTCTCCTTCTGCAGAGGGAGGGGTGCTGGTGGCCTGTTCCTGTGGCGGGGCCTCTTGTCCACTAGCGTCAGTGGAGGAGGAGGGCTGTTTATCAGTGTGGCTTGTGCCAGGGGCCCGTTGGTGTGCCACTGCCTCCCTCATGGTGTTGGCCATGTCTGTCAGCCTCCCTGCAATGGTGACCAGGGTGGTGTGGATATTCCTCAGGTCCTCCTTGGTCCTGTCCCTCCTGCAGCCACTGGGTCTCCTGCAACTTGGCCAGTATCTGGCCCATGGTCTCCTGGGAATGGTGGTAGGGTTCCAGGATGTTGGTGCCTCATGGAGAGTCGGTTCCCTGGGCATGTCCTCCCCCTGTCGCACAGCAGTCCTCCCAGCTTCCCTGTTGTCCTGTGCCTCCGTCCCCTGAACTGTGTGCCCACTGACCCAGGTCCCTGATCGTCCTGTGTTTGTTGGGTTGCCTGGGGTCCCTGTAGTGGGGGACACACTGCTGATTGATGTGTTCTGGGGACAGTGGGGTGGGCCCGCTGGGTGTGTGCTGTGGTGGTGTTTTCTGAGGGGGGGAGGCTCTGTGGTGGTATGTGACTGTGCCTAGGTCACCGACTATCCAGAGGTCCCTGATGGGCCAGGTTGGTCATCCTGATCCAGGCGTGCAGAGCTGCTGCCATCAATGTGGGCCTCTTCGGGGGGACTGGATGTTGCTGGCACCTCCTCTCCGGTGACATTGTGTGGGGGTCCTGTGGGTTTGTGAAAGCAGTGTTATTGTTGCTGCGTGTGACATCTTGTGCATGGGTATGTTTCCCCTTTATGGTTGTTGTTACCAAAAGCAGCTTTGGCTTGTGTGAGTTGTGATTTGGTTGGCTAAGTGATTGTCACTAGTGTGCATGCTGTGGTGATGGGTGTCCATGCAGGGCTGTGAGTGCTGTCCATGCATTGGTGGTGCATGCAGTGCTGGTTACTGGGATGGGTGGGTTGTGATGGTGGGGTATATGTGAGGTGGTGGGGTGATGGGGTGAGGGTAGGGGTGAGGGTATGTGATGGAATGCAGGTAGGGGGGGTGAAAGTAGTAAAGATTTGACTTTCCAGAGTCCAGTCCTCCTGCTACTCCTGCCAGACCCTCAGGATGCATGATTGCCAAGACTTGCTCCTCCCATGTTGTTAGTTGTGGGGGAGGTGATGGGGGGTCCACCGCCATTCCTCTGTTCAGCTATCTGGTGTCTTGCAACCACAGAACACACCTTCCCCTGTAGGTCGTTCCACCTCTTCCTGATATCATCCCTTGTTCTGAGGTGCTGTTCCACGGTGTTGACCCTGTCCACGACTCTCCTCCATAACTCCATCTTCCTAGCAATGGACGTCTGCTGCACCTGTAATCTAAATAGCTGTGGCTCTACCCGGATGATTCCCTCCACCATGACCCTTAGCTCCTCCTCTGAGAACCTGGGGTGTCTTTGTGGTACCATGGGTGTAGTGTGAGTGGTGTGTGTGAGGGTGTGTGGGGTGATGTGTTGGGGTGTGTGCTGTGAGGTGCGTGTATGGCATATGGGTGATGGTGTTCTGTGGCTCTGGTTCTGTGGGTGCTCCTGGCGTGTCTCTCTCTCTGTTGTAAATTGTTTTTAGTGGTAAAGGGTTGTGGGTAATGTGGGTGTGTGTTTTATAGTGGTTTGTGGGTGTGGGTGTGATGTGTGTATGTGTGTCAGGTGTGTGTAGTTTGAATTGTCCAATGTGGAGTTGTTTTGTATGTGTGTGTGTATTTTGAGCGCAATGGTATGTACTGCCAATGGTTTACTGAGGTTGAATGTCGGCCACGGTGATTCGTGGGTCATAATGTTGTGGGTGTATTTCTGTTGGCGGTGTGGGTTTTGGAACCGCCAGTTTATAACTGACCTTTGGGCTAGCGTACTTTTGTGTGTGTCTGTATAGTAGTGGATTTCTATGTGTGTGTCATAATATGTGTTGCGGTATACCGCCGTGGTCATGGTATGTTGGCTGCAGTCTGCATTGCCGTAAGCGGCACTTACCGCCAATGTCATAATGAGGGCCATAAATTCATGTTGCCATTCATTAGTAGTTGCATACGCCCACTCAGGAGCTGCGTATCTTCGACTCAATTCCCCTTCACTCAATTCTTCCTTTCTTGTAGTATCTACTTCTTCCTCTATTGTTTCATTTATAACCACGTCCTTTCTTTTCTCTACTTGCGATTCAGGCCAATTATCTCCTTTTCTCGATCCTTCTGTCAATATTCTTTTCAGGATTGGACTCTTCTCCTTTTCTTTCTCTGTGGTGTTTTCTGTTAAAAGATCTGCAACGGGCTCAGGAGTAGTCAGATCGCCTTGACTTTGATCAGTCTCAACTCTTTCCCCTTCTTCGCCCGGTACTTGTTCTGTTTGCTTCTCAACACCGTCTGCTTCTGGGAGAACCTCTACTGATCTTGGCTCACCTGGTGTATCCATTGAGATTCATTCTTCCACACCCTCCTGTAATTCTTCACTTTCGTGTCTTCCAGGGGTGATAGAACCATCTTCCACAAGCACTTGTTCAATTTCAGGCTCTCTTTGTTCTTTTCCTGGTTCCGATGCGGCAACCTGTTTCACCGTTGTTGGTGCTCTGTACAACGCTTCTTCATGATCCATTGGACATGCCACTTTCTTTGTGTGACTCGCGTGAATCCAGTTCGGGAGTCCTGCACACTTCACAGCTGTCGTAGTTGTTAGAATCACCTGGTAAGACCTTTTCCAACGTGGCTCCAAACACGTCTTGCAAACATATTTTAGGACAACGTCCCAGTCGCCGGCTCTCAGGTTGTGGCCTGGATCGTGAATTGGTGGCAGGGTAGTGGCTTCCACCTGCTGAGAGAAAGAACGAACCCTATCAGCCAGACCCTTCCAGTAGTCCAACACCATATCATCTGTAATATTTACAAGTGTATTGACTGAAACCGCTGGCAATCTCATTACTCTGCCAACAAGAATCTCATGGGGCGACAATCCTGTCTTCTTGTCAGGTATATTTCTCATTGAAATCAATACCAAAGGCAATGCATCTGGTCATTTCAGATTCATAGCTGCACACATCTTAGCAATTCTTGATTTCAAGGTACCATTCATCTGTTCCACTAGTCCTGATGCTTCTGGTCGGTAGCTACAATGCAACTTTTGCTCAATGTTCAGTGCTGCACACAAACCTTTGATCACTTCGTTATTGAAGTGAGTTCCCCTATCTGATTCTAAAGAGATTGGAAATCCGAAACGTGGTATCAACTCTCCAAGTAACTACTTTGCTACTTTGAGGCTATCATTTCTTCTTGTGTGGTATGCTTCAATCCAGTGACTAAAAATTCACACAATCACCAACATATTTCAAACCTCCACATGCAGGCATCTTAATGAAATCCAGTTGCATTCTGCTGAATGAACCTCCTGCTCTTCCAATGTGGCTGAAATTCACCACTGTCCCTTTCCCCACATCCAATTGTTGACAAACAATGCAGTGATGGCATGCTGCTTCTGCCGCCTGTCTAAACTTGGGATTAAACCAATCAATTTTGAACATGCATCCCTCCCAATATGTGCCTGACCATGATAGTATCTTGCCATTTGTGATAATAAACTATTTGGCAAAACCATTTGACCCTCTTCTGATACCCATAGCTCATCCTGACTCTGGACGTACATCATCTTCAACCACAATTTCTTTTCCTCCATGTCAGCATTACTCTGCAATGTTTTCAATTCTTCCATTGTGTCAATCACCCTTAATGCAAACCCTGTACATGTAGTGTCTTCCTCAGACATCAACTCCCATTTATCCTTGAACGATAAACAGTTCAATGCGCAAAACCATGCTACTTGATCCGCATATTCATTTCCCAGTGACACGTAGACCTGTGAATGTAGATGTGCACTGCATTTTACCACAGAAGTTTCTTCAGGCAACTGTATTGCATACAGCAATTCCTATATTCTGTTGCCATTTCTTACTGTTGAACCAGTAGAGGTGAGGAAACCCGTCTGTGACCACAATTGACCAAAATCATGAACAATTCCAAATCCAGATTGGCTATCTCTGTAGATAGTGACTCTCAATCTAGCAGATGCTTGGCATGCTTTAGTAAGAGCTACTGATTCTGCTACTTGTGCAGAATATACACCTCGAAGCCAAGAAGCTTCTAATGTACCTGTAATTGTGCACACAACATAGCCTGCTCTCAGTGTTCCTGTATCATTTCTGAGACATGAACCATCAACAAAGACAATTTGGTAATTTTCTTCAAATCGTGTGTCTCTGATATCAGGTCTTGGTTTTGTGCACAACTCTGTTACCTCGAGACAATCATGCTCAATGTCTTCTTCCTTTTCAATTTTAACAGTATCACTTGGAAGTTATGTTGCCAGGTTCAGCACTGTACATCTTTTCAATGTGACATTTTGAGCACCTAGAATACTCGTCTCATACCTTGCCAGTCTGGCACGAGTCAAATATTGTGTCAAGACAGACAAAGAACAAGCATCACGTTCATGACAAAACAATATGAGTGGCTTCATGTAATCAGGCATTCCCAACGCTGGAGCTCTGCACAAACTCTTTCTCAACTCAGTAAACACTTTCATCTGGTCCTGGTCTAATGTAATAGGATCTGTAACCTCCTTATGTGTCAGCTGCTGCAATGGTTTGGCAATCTCAGCAAAATTTGAAATCCACTGATGACAATAACCTACCATTCCCAGGAACATTCTGGCATCTTTCTGTGAAGTTGGAGGACTTCTTTGCAATATCATGGTGTTAGACCTGACAGCCTTAGGGTAGTCAACCCTAACTTTTTGCCTGACTCCCTCCACTTTTTGGACACTGTTTTTGCTGGTTTTTAGACTCTGCGCACTTTACCACTGCTAACCAGTGCTAAAGTGCATATGCTCTCTCCCTTAAAACATGGTAACCTTGAATCATACCTGAATGGACTATTAATTTACTTATAAGTCCCTAGTAAGGTGCACTTCATGTGCATAGGGCTGGTAAATTAAAGGCTACTAGTAGGCCTGCAGCACTGGTTGTGCCACCCACTTAAGTAGCCCCTTTTCCTTGTCTCAGGCCTGCCATTGCAAGGCCTGTGTGCGCAGTTTCACTGCCACCTCGACTTGGTATTTAAAAGTACTTGCCAAGCCTAGAACTTCCCTTTTTCTACATATAAGTCACCCTTAATGTGTGCCCTAGGTAACCCCTAGAGCAGGGTGCTGTGTAGGTAAAAGGCAGGACATGTACCTGGGTAGTTATATGTCCTGGTAGTGTAAAACTCCTAAAATCGTTTTTACACTACTGTGAGGCCTGCTCCCTTCATAGGCTAACATTGGGGCTGCCCTCATACACTGTTGAAGTGGCAGCTGCTGATCTGAAAGGAGCAGGAAGGTCATATTTAGTATGGCCAGAATGGTAATACAAAATCCTGCTGACTGGTGAAGTCGGATTTAATATTGCTATTCTAGAAATGCCACTTTTAGAAAGTGAGCATTTCTTTGCACTTAAATCTTTCTGTGCCTTACAATCCACGTCTGGCTGGGCTTGGTTGACAGCTCCTTGTGCATTCACTCAGACACACCCCAAACACAGGGTACTCAGCCTCACTTGCATACATCTGCATTTTGAATGGGTCTTCGTGGGCTGGGAGGGTGGAGGGCCTGCTCTCACACAAAGGACTGCCACACCCCCTACTGGGACCCTGGCAGACAGGGTTGAACTGAAAGGGGACCTGGTGCACTTCTTAGCCACTCTTTGAAGTCTCCCCCACTTCAAAGGCACATTTGGGTATAAAACAGGGCCTCTGCCCTACCTCATCAGACACTTGCTGGAGAAGAAACCTGAACCAGAAACTACATCCTGCCAAGAAGAACTGCCTGGCTGCTCAAAGGACTCACCTGCCTGCTTTCTACAAAGGACTGCTGTCTTGCTGTTGCCCTGCTGCCTTGCTGAACTCTTGTATGGCTGTGAAAGTGCTCTCCAAGGGCTTGGATAGAGCTTGCCTCCTGTTCCCTGAAGTCTCAGGACCAAAAAGACTTCTCTTTTTCACTTGGACGCTCCGTGCGCCGAAAATTTCACACAGCTTGTTCCGCGGCGAGAAAAACGCTGCACACCGACGCTGACTGACGCAACGCTCTGGGGGTGATCGAAAATCCGACACACGGCTTCGCAAGGATAACGCCGCCCGACCTCTAGAGGAGAAATCGACGCGACGCCTGTCGTGAGATCGTAATTTCAACGCGCAGCCCCGCAGACCGACGTCTAGAGGAGAAATCGACGCGACGCATGCCGTGAGATCGTAATTTCGACGCGCAGCCCCGCAGACCGACGCGCAGCCGGAGAACAAGCAGGAAAATCCACGCACAGATCCGGGACATCTGGTAATCCCCGCGATCCACAGAAAGAGACTGTCCGCGCGCCGGAAAACGACGCACGACTTCCCCTCGTGGAAAATAACGACGCAAGTCCGTGTGTGGTGGGGAGAAATCGACGCACACACCCTTTTTCCACGCACCTCTTCCTTTGTGGCCCTCTGAGGAGATTTTTACCCTCCAAACCAGGTACTTGTGCATGAAAGAGACTTTGTTTATCTTCTAAAGACTTAAGACACTTTATATCACTTTTCAGTGATATCTCTACAATTTCTCATTGCAACTTTATTCTTTTTGACCTACAATTATCCTGATAAATATTATATATATTTTTCTAAACACTGTGTGGTGTATTTTTGTGGTGCTATATGGTGGTATTGTATGATTTATTGCACAAATACTTTACACATTGCCTTCTAAGTTAAGCCTGACTGCTCGTGCCAAGCTACCAGAGGGTGGGCACAGGATAATCTTGGATTGTGTGTGACTTACCCTGACTAGAGTGAGGGCTTTTGCTTGGACAGGGGGTAACCTGACTGCCAACCAAAAACCCCATTTCTAACACATGGTAATCCTTTCTCTGGAGATCCTCCTTGACCCTTTCTCAATTTGGTGTCCCAGATATTTCACTGTCTTCTGACATTACTGCAGTTTTAAGGTTGACACCTTATGTTCAAACTTCCCCAAATGATTCAACAGGACAACTGAGTCATATTTACACTCGTCCCTTGTTTTGGATGCAATCAATAAGTCATCAATGTACTGCACCACAGTCGATTGGTACTGTAGTTCTAATACCTCCAAATTCTTTTTCAAAATCTGATTGAACAAAGATGGATACTCTGTGTATCCTTGAGGAAGCCTGCACCAGCTGTAGACTCTCTCTAGGAATTTAAAACAAAAGAGAAACTGACTATCCTCATGAAGAGGCACAGAAAAGAAAACTTGTGACAAATCAACCACTGTGAACCATTCTGCATTGCATGGAATTTGGAACATTATTACTGCTGGGTTTGGCACCACGGGACAGCACTTGACCACCATGCCATTCACCTTTCACAGATCCTGTACAATTCGCACTTTCCCACAAGGTTTCTTCAAGCCCATTATCGGTGAATTATATGGACTACTCAGCACTTCTTTCAAAACCCCTTGTTTCAATAAATCTCCAGTTATCTGTGCCACTTTCATCAGAACATCTTGCGCCATGTTGTACTGTGGAAGCTGTGAAAACACTTCATTTGGCTTCAAAGTGACCTTAATTGGCTCCACTCCCTTGATTAGACCCTCTTCTTTACCTGTCAGGTCCAACACATTTTCCAGTATTGTTCCCTGCAGATTTACATGCAGCTCTTTTACAGTAAACATAGGGAAAAACTCAATCAACGGGTACTCCTCACTGGTAGTTTCATTCTCAGTTCCTGGGGTTTGTTCTGCCTCTTCATCACTATTCATCTGGATCTCTATTCCAGCAGTTGAACAAGTAATCAAGCATTTGGTCTTGCACAGTAAGTCCCTTCCCAGTAAGGAGACTGGACTCCTAGACTACTGAATCATAGACTACAAACGTATGCAGTCCCTGGAAGTTCCCAATGTAAACCTGTACTGGATCTGTGATCGGATTTGTTAAATGCTTGTTTGCCACCCCCACTACCTGAACTGTTCTTCCAGAAAGATGTAAATTCTGAACTTCTGAACTCCTTACTGTCGAGTTTGTAGCTCCTGTGTCCACTAAAAATAAGACCTTATGACCCATCACCTTCCCTCCCACAAAAGGTCTTCGCTGAGCTACGTCTAATGAGGCTGCAAGCATGCATGGCTCCTCATCCGAACTGTCACTCATCCATTCAACATTTATTTAATTCTTGCTATGTAATGGGAATTAGTGCATTGTGTCACTACTTCTGTCTTGTCTCTGACCTGTGACCTGCTGAGTAAGCATCATCTGTTGCTGTTCCATCGGGGCTTGAGGTGTCTGCATTTGCTGTCCAGGTACCATAGGAACCTGCTGTTGCATTGGTTGCAACTGTGTCATTTGTGCACAAGGCATTTGCACCTGCTGCATGGGTTGGAAATTCTGCACCTGATTCATATTTTTATGGAAATTTGGATTATGACCACTCATTCTTGTGATTTTCACATATTGAAATGTATTAACATCACCACTTTGCTAAACAACACCTTCCTGCACCATCGTTGGACACTCCTGCTTCCAATGTCCCACGGCTCCGCAAATGTGACACAGTATCATCTTTTTCATCGCTTGCACATCATTCTGAACCACTACAGTACTCAAATCTGGTCCGCGATTCATATTGACTCCACAACCTCTACCTCTCACCTGAGGCTGAAACATAACAGTTCCCTACTGATGCGGTATCTGCTACACAAAAGCTCCCTGCACTCCTGTTAGGGCTGCCTTAATTTGCATCACCATCACTTTCTCCTTCAACTTTTTCTGCCTCAACTCAATCTCATCACTGCAGTATTTCGCATACTGCAGCACCTCATCAATCGGCTTTGCTTGCCAACAAATCAAATGACTCTTAATCATCTCACCTATTTCAGGTCTCAACCCTTCCACAAGCCTGAACACAAAGTGCAACATGTCTTTCTGCTCAATTGCTTCTTTGCCACTGTACTCCTTGAACGCCTTTAACAATCTCTCATGTATCTTCTCCTTTCCCTCCTGCACTGCACTGTCCTGTCAATTCTCTGCTAGTCAATATTTTTAGGTGAAATTCTCATCTTCAGGAACTCAATCACCTTATAATAATGTTTCATTACTTCAGGTTATGGTGCACCTGTAGTCCTATCTCTTTCTGGTTCACTTGTTGGCCAATCTACTGCCCTCTTACATTCTACAAACAAATCAGCTGGAACCACTATCTCCAACAGAGTATTCAAGTCTTCCCACAGACATTTTGAAAGCTTTAAAAATCTGTCTGTCCGCTGATACCATTCAACCGGTTTCTCCCTCAGCTTCGGATAATCATTTGTGAATGACAGAATATCACTCCTGTGCCAAGGAACATGAACAAACTGCCCTCCTGGAATTTCCCTCATTGGCAACATTTTCACAGAATCCTTTTCTTTCTGAACACTTTTAGACCCTCCTTGTTAATCTCATTTCCGTTTATCCTTCTTCTTTGCCCATCAGTCGTCCCACTTTTCTAATGTTCCCCAAATCTGAGCTATCTGCAATAGTTCCTTGAAATGCACCTTCATTCCAGCTGATCTCATGTGTTCAAAATCCTTTGCTTCAAAATCTAACCTATAGCTCCTTTTCAGATGCTTTGTTTTGCCAATTTCTATGTAATGTATCTCTGCCAAGTCTGCTAACCTCTGATGTATTTTACCCACTTCTCTAGTGATTCTCAGATATAAGTATCTCTGTTCTTCTTCAGTATGGGATTTTAACCTATTCACTCCCATTGATTCCTCGACTACTTCAGTTATTTCTGTAGCCAGCCTCACGCGATCAATCTGCTCTTCACCTTTGGATGCATTCTGTGGGGTATTCAGACTATCTAACCACTCATTTAACTGCTGTGCTGTCAATCTCTGTAATGAAATATTACTTGAGCTTCTCAAAGGCACCTGTTGTACAACTGTGCCTGGAGTTTGCGGTGTCAAAAGTTTCAAGCTCTGACTTACACTCGGGCCATTCGCAACATCTGGAAGTGCAACAAGTGGACTAAGATACATTAATGACCTAGATCCATCATAAGTCTGACCCATAGATGAAACTACTTGAACATGTTCCCTTACCCACCTCCTCACGAGGCTCTGTGACATTTCACCCTGTTTTCCTGTGACCGCCTTCTTTTGCACAAATAATGGTACCACTGGACAAACAGTAATTGGCAGCGATATTGCATCTGGTGCTGCTCTGACACCTTCATTATGTGGAAGGACTACTCTCATGTTCTGACTCATCACTGGAGTCACATCTGACTGTGTCCCTGTCATTGGTCTAAACTTCAGCAAACCCTTTGGCCGTGTCTGAGGCATTAACATTGGAGTTGGCTCAGTCTGGGCTAACAATGGTCTCGGACCCACTTGCTCCATAGAAACCACTACATTCAAAGTAGTCTCAAGAATTGGTATCTCTGGATAAATCCTCTGTACTGGTGGTGGGTGCATCTGTTCTTGGGTTACTGAAGTAGTCACCACATTAGGAGTACTCTGTACTACCGTTTGTACCTGTCCATTATCTGCTTGTGCTGGTTCCACTGTCCCTGACACTTGTGCTGGGGCAGTTGGAGCAGAACTAGTACTTGGACCCACCTCATGCACCGCATATGGTGGAGGTCGGTCCCTCAGCACCTGAGTAATAAGATCGTCAATATATGAATCTTCTACTTCTATGTATGCCTTTTTCTTCTTTTCACTCCCTGACAAACTCTTATCACTTTTACTAGTATCCTCTTTACTTTCTGACTCATCTTTCTCTGTGATAGCAGGAAACAACTTAACATCCTGCAATGTCACTGTTCTCCACGTCGGTTCCCAATCCTATTTCGCTTCTGCTAAAGATTTCTCTACCTTTTTTTTAAGCTCCTTTGAAACTTTATCTCTTGCTGCTGTCTCGCTATTAGCTCACAAATCGCTTATGCCTCAAACTGTGCTGGTCTTGGAAGGGGTTTGTCTCATACAACATCATCCGTAACTGATCCAAAATTCTCAAATTAAATGTTCCATGCTCTGGAAACGCTAAAGCTCTCTGTTTCTCTGTCAATTTGCACCACTGTTTTAACCAAAGACATGGCGCAGCATCTCGCTCCTCCATCACAATATAAGCCGGAGACTTTTCCGGTGGGGTAGGCACCCCCACTGTCACCTTAACCTCCCTTCATGGCTCTCTTAAAAGCTTTGAAAAACTTCATCTTTTCTATCTTTTGTATATTTTAATCAAATCAGGCAATGACTTTTACTCCCAAGATTCCCTTCACCTGCTTTCTCAACCAATTGCCTCTCACAGACGGCTGCCAATCCGCTTGCGAATCTTCTCACTAACCAACCTATTCCAGCGCAGCTCTAATGACGTCACACTCACACACTGCGGCTGACAAAGTCTTGCAACTCGTCCTCCTAAACTTCAATTCACACAAAACTAATGCAAATTATTGCGAGCACTAACTAAACAACAATCCAAAAACAAACCTGCTGGTTTACTATGAGAAGGTAATCGCTTCAAAGACCTTATGCATTTTCACTGATGGCCCTTTCGCTCATGCAGGTATTCCTCTTTCTCAGTCTCCCACATTTGCAAGCAAAATTCGACTGCAAAATTTACTCTCAACTGATCAATGGGTCTGTCCAGGTGCACATAGGACTCACCAAATCTCATTTGAAAAATGTATCTTTCTCATTTAACTTACACACCGATTTGTTGACCATGCCTAATCAACCTACTAAACCAGACAGATTACAACATATAACAAAGTGTCTCCTACACTTGTCAATATACTCCCGAGTCTTAGAACCACACAGGATCCGTACATCAACAACAACAACCACATGGACACTTTTTTAGCACAAAAGCACCACACACATGTGAAGTTAAACGACTTTCCTACTCTCATAGAGCGGAGTACGCACACTACTAAACTCTCATCTGGAGTATGCAGACTCCCCACTTCCCTCACATACATCACAATTCAACTGCAATTTGCATAGGCTTTTGCAAGCGCAACCTACTACTTTCACACTATTCACTAGAATGTCGAATAGATACCCAACTCTACTAACAGGATCCAGAATCTGGGAAAGTCATTTCTGGGCTTAAGGAGACATAATTCTTGCTACAATTGTCATTTCGAAAAACAAAATCCAATTTACAATAATAATAATGAACAACTAACTTAACTCAAACTACCACCATAACGTTATCGGTCACCACATAACTAACTCTCCAAGGAAACTAACCATCAAGCAGCTACCAAAAACTGCTAGCGCGCTTAGGGCCAGATGTAGCAAACTTTTGCGAGTCGCAAATGGCCCGATTCGCAATTTGCGACCCTGCAAAATTGGAAATGGGATGCAAAAATCCCATTTCGACTCACAAAATGCAACGCGAGCCATTACCGACTCGCAAAATTTGCGACCCCATTTTGCGACCCGCAAATAGGAAGTCTCAATTTGCGAGTCGCAAACCATATGCAATAGCAACTCGCAAATTGCGACTAGTCGCAAAAAGCCCAGTTTGCACTTCCAACTTACCACTAACTCAGAGCAGGTGGTAACCATTACCAAAGTATAAAAGGGGACCCAGAAGGCATCTGGGTTACTCAAGATGGCGGAGATATACCTGATAGCAGTGAGGAGGAGAGCCCACGCCGCCCAGCAGAGGAGGAGGAGGAGCCAGAGACAGGAGAAGATATACAGAACAAGGCAGACACTCTTCCAGCAAACTGAGGCGGAAATATATGATAAATATAGACTCAGCAGCGCAGCAATATTAGATTTAATAGAATTACTCAAACCACAGCTCCAACGCCAGACTGTGCGCGGCTGCGCCATTCCTACGCATGTGCAAGTGCTATGCTCACTGCACCTCTTGGCCTCGGGTAGCTATCAGGGGGTAATTGCTGTGGCAGATGGGGTATCCCAAAGTGCACTCTCATGGTTCTTTAGGGCATTCCTAGACGCCTTACTCACACACATGTCCTGATACATATACCTACCCAAGAATGAGGCAGAAATCAACAGTACCAAGTTGGAATTTTACAGAATTGCCAACTTCCCCCATGTCATAGGGTGTGTAGACGGGACACATATACAAATATGCCCTCCTGCAAACCTGGAATATCTGTTCCGCAATAGGAAGTGTACCCACTCACTCAATATTCAGGTGGTATGTGATGCCCATTATGTCATCACTGACATGGTTGCCAAATTTTCAGGCAGTACTCATGACTCCTACATTTTTAGGCACAGTGGGATACACCAATGCCTGGAACGTGGGGAGTTTGGAGACGGATACCTCTTAGGTAGAGCTGAATACACCTTGAAGACATGCACACAGGTCAATGTGCAAACCACCCATGCCTTGCTAACATTGTACGTTTTGTGCCAAACAGGTGACAGTGCATATGCACTACGTCCATGGCTACTAACTCCGTTCTTAACACCCAGCAATGATTGCGAGAGGCGATACAACAGTGCACATAAGAGGACCAGGAACATCAACGAACGTACCTTTGGACTGCTGAAAGCAAGGTTCAGATGCCTCCACCGAAGTGGAGGTGCCCTCCAGTATACCCCAATAACAGCTTTCAAAATTGTTGCGCTATACTGCACAACATTGCCACCAGACGTGGGCTACCTCTCACCCCTGAAGACCCAGATTCGGAGGATGAAGAGCAAGAGCAACCACATCGCCATCATGGGGATAGGAGCATCGCAAATCAAGGCAGACTGAGACGGGAACACATTGCAAACCAATACTTTGGAAGGTACGTGCCAACTTTTACCATACTCACCAATGTAACACACAAAGAGTCCATGTGTTAAGTGGAAAGAACAAGTGATTTAATAAGTGCAAATGACAAAACTATGTACAATAGGAACAGTTCACGGGCTTCAGTAGTCCACCTGGCATGGGACACATTGAAGTCATGTGCCCCAACCCCAAGGACAGTGTGGAGCTCACACCCTACGGCGGGCTCGGCCAGCCTGGCTGGTACTAGGGGGGTCTGCAGTGCTCTGCCTTGTGCTTCCACTGCGAAGCACCCTGGTGTCACTGGCAGAGACACTGCTGACAGTGGAGCCCTCCTCACTGTCCTGTGGCGTGTCGCCTGTGCCCCTGGCCACCTGCTGTGCCTCCATATGGTCTATTGCATGGCAGAGATGCCCCAGTCCCTGTGCCACGTCACCAGCAAAGTGGCCCATGTCCACCTGGAGGCTGACTGTGCACCTAGACAGCCCTATTGTGTTGACAGCCAGCCTTACTATAGAGGAGGACATCCTGTCCAGGTGTTGCAGCAGCTGGCGGTCCCTGCGCCATGCACTGTCAGTCTGCGTTAGCAGTCCTGCCACTAGTTGGCGCATGGAGAGTGCAAGGTCACCCGTGTTGGTACTGATCACCTGCAACTCCGAATGTACCTGCTGCATACTGTTGGCATGATTGCGTTCAAAGCGCCGCAATGCCCCACTAATCCTCCTTAATTCTTGGGTTTGCAGGCGCTGACCCCGTAGAAGTGCGGCCTCGGTTGGTGATGTGGAGGCATGCCCTGACTCTGCCTGCCGCTTTGATGTTGATGTTCCACGTCGCCTGCGAAGCGGTGGAGGCCCTGTGTTGTCTCCCGTGGCACTCTGGCTCATACCAGGTGCAGGCTCACACACCACTACTGCAACAGGTGTTTCCTGAGGGGACATGGTGTCGGTGGTGCGGGTAGCAGTGGTGGCTGGTCCTGTTCTCTCCTGTGTGTACTGGCTGACCAGTGGCCCCTGGCTGCTTGGGCTGGTGGGGGTGTCTTGTGGGAGACCTGTGGGACATAGGGAACACACTGTCAGTGTCTACTATCTGTTATCAACTTCCTAATAAACTATTGCCTATGAACTGCCTACTTGACTACATTGCCCATAATGCATCAGTCTGGTGCTTGCTACTCTGAAATGGAGCTATCTTGGTTGTGCATGCTCCTGTGTACAAGGTGGGTGGGGGTATGGCATTGATGAGGGTACATGCATGTCACATGGTACTCACCGGTTTATGGTCCTGGCTCAGAGGTGTCCAGATCTCCCTTCCCGCTTACAGCCTCAGGCTCTAGGGTCTCTTCTACCCTTTCCTCCAGGGGTGTGGGTGGTGATACCGTTGATGGTCCCCCTCCTGTGCCTCTCATCTCCCGGAGCCGCTCTGCCACCCTCTCCTTGGTCCGGGAGCGCAGGTCATACCACCTTTTCTTCAATTCTTCCACACTCCGGTGGCTGACCCCCAGGGAGTTGACTTTGTCCGGGATCTCCTGCCAGAGTCTTCTCTTCTCTGTCTCTGGCACGGTGAGGGCTGCCCTGCCAAACAGCTGGTCATGGTGCTGACAGCACTCATCGGACAGCACCTCCAACTCCTTTTCAGCAAACTTAAGTTTCCTCTTCCTTGGATTTTCAGCCATGGTTGCAGGAGCTCTGTTTGTTTGCTGTGCTGAAGTTGAAATGGGTGTGGTCCTCCCTCCTCCCAGGTGAATTTGTAAACTTCCTGGCTGTGATGTCATCATCATGTGCCAGGAAGTGTTTTCCAGAGTGTTCTGAAGTGTTTTCCAGAGTGTTCTGCAGCACCTGCATTCAATTTTCAGCACACTCGCAATTTGCGACACCCACTCGCAAATTGCGAGTCCGTTTTTTGCGCGGTCGCAAAAAGCGACCTCGCAAACAGCGGACTCACTATCTGCGGTGCGACTCCGTGTGCAAGTCGCAAATTGTCCTCACATTTTCTACCTGCATTGCAGTTAGCGAGTCGGTAATTGCGAGTCGCAAATAATCACACTTTGCGAGTCGCTAATTTTTACCTACCTACATCTGGCCCTTAGTCCTTAATAAGTAAACTTACAAGGGGACAAGCATAGGTTGATGAACATTTTGATTCGCGTGGAGTATTCTAGCTTTGATGTGACCAATGTTTTCTCAATAATCAATACACAAAATCAATAACCATTAGGCTAGTCATAAATCAACAGTTAATAAACATCACATCATGACTCTTTGACCATGAATAACCACAACTCAAGATGCGTTTAGTAATTTTATTCCCTATTAGTTACAATACTAATCATTAGTTCAAACTTTATTCGAGTCAACAATTCGGTATTAATTCACTATAAGGTGCCAAAGACATAACCTAATCAAAACTTGCATCAGAATACATCCTAGAGCATTAGAATAAGTCAACAAATAAATCAAAGGTGATTAAGTCAACATAAGTAGCAGTTCAGCAAATCAGTCCGTCAATCATTTGTCTCTGTGTTTGTCAGTGTCTTAGAGTAGGGACCTCATCTAACCCAGATTAGCATTAGCATGTGGGACTTCATACGAAAACAGTTTACAACATAAATTTGGAAAACATCTAGCTAAGAGAAAACTATTAGATAACGCAGTTGGTACCTAGAAAGGAAAGGCACAAAAGGTCATTCAGTCACATTGTCATAACTACCTATCCTCGGTATGGATCAGCAACAAAGTCAGTCTTCGTCTTCAGGTCATCAATTGATCAGCATCGCATCAGGCTCTCAAGAGCATGAGCCCAATGACAGAATCTAGAATCACCTCCCCAACATCGCATCAATGTCGGAATAAGATCTGAGATCTTTTCCCTCTGTCACGTTGTTATATCAAAGACACCCAGACTATCCCCCAATTCCTGATTGGTCAATTAATCACACAATTTTACTCTACCCCATAATTTTTGTAATTCATATCTATGAACTCTAGTATTATACAGTTCCCATGTAGTTGATTGGTTCACTTTATGATGCCCTCATCATCCGGCTCGTCAGGTATTGAAAATGTTGCATCTTCTTCTCCAGTCAGTGTCTTCATTGTTCGAGTCCTGGAAAAGTACACTCAGAACGCTTTACACACTATTTGCTACATTCTAGTTCTAGTACATCTGTACGTCATGCAAAGGTTTCAGCTAAGCTAATTTTACTAAACAATGAGCAATTCACGGTTAGTTCAATTTGTCAGCATCTTTCCATTGAACGTTAATATTCAGCTTCTGCACGAGGCCTGGCAAAACTAGCCACAAAGTTAGCTAAGTTAAGCTCTACAATATAATGCAAAATATAAGTTATATCTCTCAATATGACATACTACTACGTTATTTTAATACATTTTCAATATTTCAGATATGTGTGTTTTTCCTTTAATATAATTCATGAATCATGGTGATCGCTCTCCGAGGTCACAATTTCAAACGTGCACATTATTTCTCTACATTAATCATTTTCTACATTTTTTCATTGTTCAAAATACATAAACATTCATTAATAATTTCTAATCAAGACATTTGCGTTAACAGCTGCATCACCTCCCCTGCAAACATAAGGAACTGATGCCTCACCTCCCCTGCCTAGCAGTAAGAACCAACGTCTCACCACGCGGGTAGCAGTAAGGAACCAACGCCACACTGGCTCTCTCGACACCTCACCTCTCCGACTCCGTGCAATGCTCTTGTTTCCTTGTCTTCCAAGGTACTGTGCCTTGGGTCCGTGTGACTCTGGGACCGGCCCGCACTTCCCCCGAGAGGCGTCGGACTGTTGGTAACGACTCCGTCAAACCATTGTGATATCCTCAGTAAGACCCATTGTGTTTCTAAACACTTTACTAAGGCATTAAGAGGGGGCATTCCATTGTTTTCAATGGGCCCCCATGTACTCTGCAGGATTGGCACCAACATTTTGGAGCTAATCCTACACAGTACCTCAATATCGTCAAAAAATGTGATGCTATGGCCCCTGGTGTTCCTTATATTATATACGACACACACATGGTGGCAGTGGGGGGTGCTAAGGAGCGCAAAGAAAAGTGGCAGTGGATGCAGCACCATTTTGTTTTTTTTAAAAGGCCTATGTGCTCAGCTCCTGTACTCGAGGCACCTGACTATACCAAGGAGTTCGTTGTCCAAGCAGACGCTTCTGAACATGGGATTATCAGCAGGTTACTCCTCCATAAAGAGCAGCGTTGGAGTACCATTGAGAGGGAAGCCTTTGCTGTGGTTTGGTCCCTGAAGAAGCTAAGACCCTACCTGTTTGGGACTCTCTTCAAGGTTCAAACCAACCACAAGCCTCTCAGATGACTGATGTAGATGAGAGGGAAGAATCACAACCTGTTGAGGTGATCCACTTCCCTACAGGGTGTGGACTTTACAGTGAAATACAGACGAGGGACTGGCCATGCCAATACAGATGACCTTTTCGGGTTCTTCCACTTAGATAATGAGATCTACCAGGGTGTAGGTAATTTGCTCATCTCCTTTCATCTGGAGAGGGGTCATGTAGGAAAGTGGCCCCTTATATATGGTCAACTCCCACTTTTTGCCCCAAAGCTGATGTGTATGAATCTGTTAGTGCTCTGGAAGTCTGCTAACCAGGCCCCAGTGCCAGTGCTCACTCCCAAACTTGATTTGTCGACTTGGTAATTCTCTGATTGGCAAGGATGTTAACCCCTTATAAGCCCCTAGTAAATGGTACTCAGGTTACCCAGGACATTGATGGTAAAGGGGTCCCAAGGGCTGCAGCATGTCTGTGCCACCCAGGGTGACCCACATAAATTGTTGATGCAGGCCTGTCATTGCAGTCAACCAGAGCAGTGCAAACTGCTTGACTTCGATTGTGCCCTCACCATGAGTGGCACACCCTCATGCACTTCCTTATATAATAAGCTAGACACCCCTAAGGAAGGCCTCTGCAGCCCAGGAGGCAGGGTGCAATATATTTAAGGTGCAGGTATGTACACACAAGCTTATATGTCTCTACAGTGTATTTCTCAATAAAGCGCACTATACGTGCAGGCTGGTAATAGAATAACATAATACTTAAGCCCAGGCAGTCCTAGGTTGCTAGCTCCATGATGGTGCCATCTAAAGATTTTTATTTTGGTGTCAAACAATGTGCTTTCTCTCCTCCAACATGAACCTGGTGTCGAGGGAGGACTGGCAAGCACCCAGGTGGCACCCCAGAGGTTGCACACCTGTTTGCCCAACATCTTTGTGCTTTGGCACATGCTTATTCCCGTGCCTGTTACTGCCAAGTCAGGTTTCTGACCTCCTGCCAGGTAATGTGGATACTCCTAGGAGTCAGAGACAAAGGCTGAGGCAGGAAGGAAATCACACCTTCAGCCCCCCAGCCAGGCGAGTAAATAGAGCCATCAGGGCAGTGAGCTTCAAAGGCTTCACAGCTCCTGATCACCGTCTGGTCTGTCCCCAGTGGAGGAAACAACCCTCTTCCTGCCCCAGGCACATTTGCCCATGGTCCGTTGGGAAATTAGGTATACAGGACAGCGCACACCCCCAGCAGGCTGACCACACCTCTATATTGAGCAGTCCCGTCTGTGTATGAATTTGTGAGTTCTGCCATCTTAGGAGTGGCAGAATAGAGGATTCTGGGTAGCAAAGGGTGATCTACCCAACCAGGTGTGGTCACCCTAGGGGCATATTAGCTGTAGGAGCTAGCTGCCCATTGACCACTAACCTCCACACCCCTAAATCCCGTAAATCCATGATTTAAGGGACACACCTGACACTTGAACCTCAGATATGATCGACCAAATTCAAAGAAGGACAAAGAGGAGCCCTGCATCACCAATAAATGGATTTTGCCCACTGCAACAAAGCAAAAGAGGGCTACTTTGTTCTTCAGGCAACAGGCTGGCAACTGCATGGATGACCTTCATCTTTGGCTGAAACTCAACACTTCCCACTAGAGGGACACCTGTGGATGCCAGAGGTACACTCAGTTACCTTTCCTATGGGGACTTTCTAAAAGTACCATTTCCAAAATATTTATTGCAAGTCTGACATCACAAGTTAATTCAGATTGTAATAAATATTTCAAAATGTCCAAAACTGAACTTTGTAGCTGTGTCCTAAATAGAGATAATAAGATGAATTGTACTATTGTATTCCAGTGCTCAACTACGTGACAGCTAACCCTGCTATGGCGAAAATTGCTTTTTTAGGCATTTTCACTTTAATATCAAGTTTAACATTACATTTAATATGTCCTACTTTAAAATACCATGCACTTGACCTTCTGAGCAGTAAAGCATGCTTAGAGATAATTTCTTCTTATTTAAATGGAGGGTGTAGGCCTGTTGGTATGACAGTTTGAATCTGCAGTTTGTACCTACACATTAAGATCTACAGATGGCAGTCCTGCAGTCATGATTCAACTGTTACTGTAGTGGGGTATATAATGGGTGCTGCAGTGCTTTTGTCTTTTAGACAGCTGCACAGTTAAGCCGTACCTAAGAAATTCTACCAATGTTTTTTTAAATCATCAGTGTTAACAAAGTGGGATTCACAAATCTTCAGTGTTAACAAAGTGGGATTCACAGTCTTGTTGTGATTAGGACCAACGAATCTGTGTCTTCATTTAAAACTGAACTTTGAGTTAACATGATTAGTAGCATTTCCACTGCATGTGGAAGAACAAATTGCCTCATTAACACTTTTGCACCAGTCCAGTATAAGCACAGATGTCAGTATTGCGCCGTGGGCTAATATATTCAATGCAAGTTCATAAAATGGAGGTGGCAGCTGCATAAATCAGCCTGTAACATACATTGTTTCTGTTCTGTAGTACATGAGAGTGGGGAGAAGTGCTGCAGGACATACTGACAGCAGTTCTCTGTCTGTGGAATTATCTAAACATTTATCTATGGGAGCCCTTATATATCTCACCCATATGATGCCTGTTGGTGCCCAGTAGCTCTTGCCAAATATTACTATTTCTCAAGAGGCTATCTATTGTACTAATTTTTTAATCAGTGTAGAAGGAGCATGCTATTTTCTGCCACATTATTACTGCTAAAACTGAATCATGGCAGGATTCTGTCTGGTTCTGCCTTAATTATTCTCCATGCTTAAAATGGCAATTTTGCAATCATTTTGGTGAGATCTAGGCATCTTAAAGTCTCATAGGTAACTATGTTACAATTATTGTTTTTTCGATTGGAGTTGGAACAATCCAGGATTGCATACAGTGGTGCTGACTGTTCAAAAGCAGGATGGCAAGCTATGATAATGTTCGTACATAAATCTAATTGCTGAAAATACCAAGGGCTTATTCTTAGTTAAACAGCTGCATTCCTTAAAATAAAAGCACTAATATTAAAAATCTAATTTATTACAAAAACACTGGAAAATAAGGTTGCTGCCCACTAATCATAAAAATGGCAGTGAATTTCAGAAATATTCTCCCCTGGTGCTGATAACAAAGATAAGACAAACCAGGTTTGTCATATTGCACAGGACAGTCGTATATATAGAATATGTTAGACCCGATTTCCTTGGCACAGTATTCTCCCAAACCTTTTAGCCTTCACCCCTCTTGTTTTGCTGAATTTGGTTATGTTGTCTTAGAACTCTGTGCACTTTACCACTGCTAACCAGTGCTGAAGTGATTGTGCTCTCTCTTTCAAAGTAGGGTTGACTTACACCTAACTGGCCTCTTTCATTTACTACTACCTAGTAGATTGCACTACATGTACCTGGGGTCTGTAAAGTAAGTTCTACTAGTGGACCTGTAACAACTCTTTGTGACACCCACTAAAGTAGACTTTTAAAGTATGTAGAAAGCATACCACTGCAGCCTGTGTGTGCCTTTTAAACTGCTATTTCTACATGGCAAAATAAATATTTTGCCAGGCTCGAACCTTCATTTTTAAAACATATAAGTCACTCCTAAGGTAGGCCCTAACCACCACGAAGGTAGGGTGCATAGTATTTATAAAGTAGAACATGTGGGTTTACATTTTACTTGCCCTGGCGGTCAAAATTTCCTAAAGTAATTTTTCATTTTTGTAAAGCCTATTTTTCCCATTGATTCACACTGGATTGTTTTATTACATTTAATATGTGAAAACCTTAAATTAAGAGCAGTTGGAGATATGCTGTTTACATTCAAAGGAATTATAATTTAAAATCCTCTTTAATGGTAAAGATGTATTTTAAGTCACAGATCTAAAAATGCCACTTTCAGAACAATGGCATTTTCTTATCCCAACCATTTATGTCTTCCACCGGTGTCCTGGGTCATGTGATAGTGTATGACTCTGCTGTTGGGGTTTGTGTATTTTTCCAGACAATGACACAAAGGGGGCTTAAGTGTGAACAGGATGGGCCATTATAGCAGGATGCCTAGGGAGGGGCTGTACCCTCCCCACTTGCACTTCAAACGGCTTTGCCTTTTTCACACAAAGAAATCTGACACCAGGCCTGCCCTGTCTTTTGTCACCCTCAAGACAGTTGAAAACCTTAACAGGAGAGGAAGAACTTTCCAGGTCCTGATATGGTGGTAGGACAGGGAGTGTCCCCACACACAGGCTGCCCACCAGGTATACATATCGGACTTCCAGAGCACCTCTGCAGAACACTCCTGGACCTGTGGAAATTACAGAAGAACTGCTGACAGAGGGTTGCCCTGCTATTTGAAGGACTACTGTGCTGTCTGAGAAGGAAGACTGGACCTGCTTGCCTTCATCCAAAACTAACCAAAGTGCCTCCAAGATGCAGTTGTCTGACCTCCTTCATGAGCTATAGGAACACTAAAAATTCCAGAGCCTCCCTGCACTTGCCCAGCTGACTTACTGCAACATGACTTGCCTGATCCCTGCTGGCGTTTGCTGGAGTGAGTCCATGATTCCCAAGAGGTGCCACCCCAGGTCCTGGACCCTTGACTGGCAGGAGAGTGTACTCCTCCCCAAAGAAAAGATAAAAATCTCGAAGTTTGGCCTACTCACGACCATGAACTGTCTCCTTCTCACCTAGACTCTGTCTCCCATGATGAAAGTCAAAGCATACCTCCAGTGAGACCTGCTCTTCACTTTGACAGCAACCGCCAGCAATGAGTGGCATTTAGAGACCTGCACTCCATGCTCCAGCAACAACAACTTGCAATGACCACCAAGCTACAGCAATGATCATCCGAAACCCTCTAGTGGCTCTTTGTGTTGCAGTAAAAATTGTCTGCAGTGCCAAAACTGCTCTTCGCGCTAAAGCTACAACCATCCACAGCACTCAGCCTGCTCTGTGAGGCCTCTTCAATGTGAATGGAACTGGGCTTCAAAGGACATTCTTCATCAGGACTAACCTCCACACTATATCCAACCAATGTTGGATCATTAGCCTAAACTTGTGACCTTCCCCTGGTCTTATTTGACCAGATGACCATGAGTGGTGCTTTGTGCTCAGCATTTAGGTGTTAATTTCATTGCTCAAATTAGAATAGAAAACTTTTATTTTACTGATTGAATTTTTGTCATTATGGTATCATTTTATTTAATAAAATGTATTCTATGTTTCCAAATGTGTTTGGGATTGTTCTGATTTTTTCTTGTGCTGTGTTTTCACTTTTTGTGCACTGCATTAATACTTTGCAAATTTCCTCTAAGGGAAGCTTGACCGTGCCAAGCTACCAGTGGATTAAACACAGGTTAATTTAATTACTTTTTGTGGTTCACCCTGACAAGGATTGCGGTTGTTCCCTAAGTAGGGCTTCCACCCCTCCTCAGCCAATAACCCATTTTCTTACAGCATATGATTGTGACCTCTAGGAGAGCCAAAGAATACTAGCAAATCCCAGTTTAATAAGAGCAAGTCATCTTATTCCGAATTTGCAATGAAAGTGGCTTGGTTGAGTTGTCTCATGCAGTCCCTCCAGTGTTACAAGTTATGAGGGCTGGTCTAAGACAGCAATAAGGGCTTGATAAAGAAGGTAGTCCTTTATATTGATTGATACCCACTTTCTCAGCAATGTCATGTCAGTTTTCTTCTTAAGTGGAAATGTAAATTATTTGGACAAGTCTTAAAGAATTGAAAAATAACTCACCCTTCTATTTATCATTTCATTATAATTATAATTTCATTTACAGCAAATCCAGCTTTACCACCGGAATCATCATAAAGAAACCAGTTTTCCATCACAATGACCGTTGTTCTTGTCTCTTCAGGGTTCCATGATCATCTGTCTCCAAGACCCTCAATATTTCTCTATGAATTTCTTAATTAGGAATTTTTGCCAAAAACTTTTCATCTTTATTTTAGCAATTGCTGTTATTTGTTCAATTTTTCCTTTGTTTCATAGCTCTTCTTAACCTTCTCGCACAAGAAAAGAGGGCTGCTTGCAGTCAAGTGTGCACTCTGTAGTGAATTGGATTACCTTATTGGTGCTTACTATCAGTATGTTGTTTGTCCCATTGGCCAGCCTGTTGCTGAGCCTTTTGGGATTTGTAGATCTTGACTGCTGCTTTAATATTACAGCAAGAGAAGAAGGCGTAATAGGAGCTTCCGGTCTTGATATAAAACGTTGACTTTCAAGGCGTGAATATGTTCTCCCAAAAGGTCACCAAAGAGGCGGCATTAAAAAGCTTCAATCAATCCTCTTTTTTAAAAGACAATTAAATACAACTGGTAAGTCATCCTGTACTCTCTGTTGTATAGTTTACAGAGCCACATCAGCACCACTTTACCTGAAATGTTTAAAACCACATGAAAATTGGCAAATGTTTTGGTTATTCTACTTGTCATCTTTATAAAATAAAACTTCAAACCACATTGTCTTCAGTAGATGTCATAGTTGAGCTGCAGGGGACCTGGTTGGTAATTGGTTTTCAAATTAATGCTTATACACTGATCAGCCAGTGCTAATACTGTTCATATGTATTAAGTGATATTTGCGTATAGATGATGTATGTCTGAAGGAAACCCTTTTCGATAAACCTCCTTCTTCTCTGTCCAGAAGACTAATTTATAGTTCCTGAAAATTATCATTGAGTGATCAAAAAAATACTCCAATCACTCATTTTTAGGTTTGGCATGAGCCAAAATCATTTGATTTTTAATACCCTTATCTATGTCATATACATATTTCCAGGTACGTTTGGCCACGTCTCTGCATCCATTGATCTGTCAGTGTGTAATTCACATCTTTGTTCCACTCACCACAGAATACAACACAGGGGAAAGGATCAGCTCACTTCATCCATTGACATATCTTTCTGCGAGTGACACACAAAAATATTACCCTTGTACAGTTTTGCAAAAAGCATTCACAAATATTGGTGAAGGCAAAAATTGACGGCCAACACCAAACAGACTGGCTTTGGCAATGTTTGTTTAACAAGGTTTCAACCAAAATTGTTGCCTTGAATAGCTGACATTAAAACATGATGGATGTGATTTTCCATGTATTATCATTACAATGACCTTGCAAAAGAAACTGTCATGCATTTCACTTTTGTATTAATTTTGTGCTAAGCTCATATTAAAGTAGTTGTTTAGGTTGCATGCATCCCTCAATGCAGTGCGCTTACTTTAAACTTTCTAAAGCTACAGCATTGTTTAACCAATAAGGTGTATTTAAATTCATAGCCCAAACACTCCGAGGGAACAAGAGGATGTACGTTCATTGATAAAATCTCCTTTTGTTCTAATCGACGCTATATAGTTCCACTGAGATTACTCAAAATAGTTATTTATTGATTAAAATCAGTCATTTCTGTCGATGGTATGTGATTTGTATAGTAGTAAGTAGAGCCTTAATTTCTCATGTTTTTTGTGGTATAAAGGTTATTTTATCAATTAGGTAATTAAATGAAATACATAAAAGATATGTAAGTGAAGTAACAGGAAAACACACATAGCAATTTGCCGTATGAATAATAGATGACACCTGGGGGCATATTTATACTCTGTTTGCACCAAATTAGTGTCATTTTTTTAAACTCTAATTCGGTGCAAAACTAACTCCATATTTATACTTTGGTGCTAGACCCCTCTAGCACCAAATTTATGGAGTCATTTTTTGAAAGTGGAGACCTAGTCTGCCTTAATGAGATGCAAGGTAGGCGTTCCCGTGCAAAAAATGACTCTATGGCCTTAACGCCATTTATTTTACTCTAACTCGTTGCAAATCTAACTCCATATTTATACTTTGGTTCTAGACCCATATAGCACCAAGGCCCTGATTTAAACTTTTTTTGCACCGCATTAACGTCATTTTATGACGCAAAAGTGGCGCAAACTTACAAAATATTGGCCCTTATTTATACTTTTTGCTGCAAAACTGCACTAACTCAGTTTTGCACCAAAAAGGTTAGCACCGGCTTGCACCATTTCTGTGCACCAGCCGGGCACCATATTTATGGAATGGTGCAAGCCGGTGCAAAGGGTAGGCTAGAGTTAAAAAAAATGACTTTAGTTGGGTGGGGCTGGCAATATAGAAGAAGAGGGTTTAGCACCAAAAAATGGCAGGTTAGAGTAAATAAAAATGACTCTAACCAGATTAGCGTCATTTTATGGTGCTAAACCTACCATGCCACATGACTCCTGCCTTAGAAAAGGCAGGAGTCATGGCCACCACCCCAATGGCCAGCACAGAGGACAGGGGTCCCCTGGGCATGGCCATTGCACCCTGTGCCATGTATGGGGGCCCATTTCAGGGCCCCCTATGGCACTTTCAAAAATCAAATGCACTTACCTGTACTTACCTGGGATGGGGTCCCCCGTCCTCGCAGTCCCTCTAGTGTGGGTGGGGGTACCCCTAGGGCCTAGGGAGGGCACTTTTGGGCTTATTCCATGGTGTTCCACCATGGAAATAGGGCCACAGGTCCCCTAACGCCTGCCCTGACCCAGGTCTTAAAAAATGGGGCAAAGCAAGCTTTGCCCCATTTTTTGAGCCCTCTTCCCTCCCTTGCACCATTTTTACATGGGAGTATAAATATGGTGTTAAGGCCATAGAGTAATTTTTTTGCACGGGAACGCCTACCTTGCATCTCATTAAGGCAAGGTCAGTTTCCACTTTCAAAAAATGACTTAAACTGCATTTGAATTATAACGTACAGCTATTATTGTGCACACAAATTAATGTCGGTTATGAAAAATGATTGTTTGCATTATGATTAGTCGAGCATATATTAGTGTTTACAATATTGCATTTGTATTAAAACCTATAGGCCTTAAGTTAGCGTGAGTTGTGAATTTAGCTGCCTAGCTCTCATATTAAAGCATTTTCTCAGTTTTTCAGTGTGCTGACTCACAAAGGGCCATGACCCTGCATTTGTTCCTTTTCTCCGTTTCATGTATCTATACCAATTCGGTTCCCATCCGCATGCTAGCTGTCTTAGTATGAGTTTTATACAATTTTGAAACAAAAGTAGATTAAAAGAAATGTACAAGGACATTTGACCATGGACAAAGGAACTTATGACCCGAGGAACGTGCCAAAACGATGAAGTAACCCCGGATGTGCCACCTCCGAAGACGTCAATTATGAAGACCAATCAAAGTGTTGTAAATTATTGTGGGGTGACAATTGGGATTACCTAATGTATAATTTGATAGGTTAAAGATAATGGGTATAGTGAATGTCCAATAGAATTTTGGGGGAAGGTGTTACGAAAAAGGGATAAAAACTCATGTCACAGAAGGGACGTTGGAACTAGGTAGGGAATGCATTGATTTCATCCAAAAACTCTGTTTGGTGATTTGAGACTTAATAAATCATCCTCACCCATAGACTGCCCCTTACACTTCTCCTCCTTATGAGGGAAGTTGTCCCCTGTCTCTTAGACAAAGCTAGTCTGAAGGCGATCTGACTGATGTCCTGAAGACGAAGACTGATCCTGCGTGCTGACCTGTTCCTGGAGGGTAACTATGACAATGCGAATTATAATTTGTCTGTTTGCTTTTCCTTTCTATGTACCAACTGCTGTATTTTTTAATAGAGGCCATAGCTAGATGTTTTCCAAATGTGTGTTCTAAATTGTTTTGCATGAAGCCCAACATGCTGATGCTAATTAGGGGTTAGGTTAGGAGTTCACTCTGACTGACGCAATAGACAAATGACTGACGTTATACTATGCTAAACTAAGACTTAAGTGATATTCTTGTATTCTGATCTATGTTCACGCCGTGCTATGTTTTTATGTTTGTATTCCTCGCATTAATGAAATCTTATCACAGTTGCCATATTGTGACTATACTCTTATGCTTCTTGATTTTGAGATTGACTCAGCTGCTTGTAGATTGTAATCAATAGGGAATAAAATTCATAAAATTCTATCAACAGGTGTGATTATTCATGGCTGAAAGGTCATGGTTGCGTCGACAATTTGATTAATGCCTTATTCCAAAGTAAAGTACATTGTGGTGATAAATAATGATGAAATTATTGATATATTGCTTGACATATTGATTAGTTATCTCGTCCTACGGTGTCTCACCACTGGGTCACAAGATTCATTGGCCTAAAACGAGTCCCAATGTGTATAAAATTGGCATAGAAGGACGCGTTAACAGTTCTGGTAGCAGAGCAACGGTTTGGCCCTTGGGGGCCCTAGGACAAACAATTATTGTTTAAATTGTTTTTCTGTGATAATGCAAATTGGAGGTATGATGGGTTTCTAAGTTCACCATGACTTTCCCGGGATCTCGGAGCCTGCCTAAGTGAGTTGGGAATGTTCTTGGCGTCATAGTGTGTGGTTTAGGGTTTTTGCGCTTGCTTACCTTATGCCCTTTTTGCAGGTGTCTGTGAAAATTTGTGTGTATTTAGGCGAAATATGTGTTGTTTAGTAGGAGTGGGAGTACTCCACAGTATGAGAGTAGGGAAGTCGGCGTACTTCATTTGAGTGTGGTGCTTAATGCTTAAAATTATCCACGTGGTTGGTTGTTTATGTACGGACCTGGTGAGGTCTAAGACTCCGGAGTATGTTAATAAGTGTAGGAGACACTTGGGTTTATGTTGTAATCTGCGTGGTTTAATAGGTCAATCGGGCGTGGTTGACAAGTCAAGTTTGAGTAGACGTGTGTATGAAGACCTTCGATGGAGATTTGGTAAGTTCTAAAGTGCACTAGAATAAGCCATTGACAAGTCGAGAGTAGAATTTGCGGGTCGAATTCTGCTTGCGTATGCAGGAACTGACAAGGAGAAAGTAGCGCCTGAGGCTTCAAGTGAAATCTCTGTAAAGTTCTGAAGCGAATGTGTTACCCTTCCTGTAGTAAACCGGCAGATTTGTGTTGTCATTTAAGGTGCTCGCAATAATTGCATTAGTTTGTGTAGGTTCGTATGGGTTTAGTGAGGAGCGGACGAGCCACAAGACTTTGTCAGCTGCAGTGTGTGTGAGTGTGACGTCAGTGGTGCCGCGCGGAAACAGGTTAGTTGTTGAGAGGGGTCGCACACGGATTGGCTGCCATCCGTGAGAGGCAATAGGTTGAGAAAGGCGGGTGAAGAGTGTCCTGGGAACTAAGTCACTTCTGATTAAAATACAAAACAAGAGAAAATCGCAAAAATGAATTTTGTTAAAGCATTTAAGAGTGCTCTGAAGGGAGATACATATATCATAGCAACTGATGGGGAGCCTACACCACCCAAAGGTACCCCAGCTTATATAGTTATGGAAGAAAAAGGTGTTGCTCCATGTTTATGGATGAAACAGTGGCACAAACTAACAGAGAAAGAGGGATGTTTAGCGTTTTCAGAATATGGGACATTCAATACGAGGATCCTTGCAAGATTGAGGTGGATGTTAAGTGAACAGAAACCACCTCCAAGGCCAGCCCAATATGAGGGGTTAGCGGTTTGGGATCTGATGGCTCTTAAACAGAGGCAAGAAAAGTTTCAGAAAAGATTGAGAAGGGCAGAAAAATCTTATGCAGAAGCTAGATGGGATGATGAGAGCAAAATGTCGAGAAGGGGAATTGTTGATGGACTAAAACTGTTTCCAGCAATAGCACAGGGAGAAGAAACGCAGGGAAAGAAAGCCTAATGTAAAACAGATAAAGACTCAGGCAAATCTAAAGAAAATAAAAGATCTTGGGAAGAGGAAGATGATTCAGACGATGAGGAATTTATGGACAGGTTGTTGCATGATCGCCCACCACCCTATGCGGTGAGCGACAGTGCTCCAAGCACTAGCACGGATCCTGGGAACCAGACGCAGGAAAAGGGAGCTGCTGATACGGCACAGACTAGTGATATGACTCAGCTACAGAATGGTGTCAGTGTACCCACTGCTCCAGACATACTGATACAGTTGCAACCTCCACCGCAGATACGGAGAATATACCCAGACGTCCCAGTACTTGAGACTACCTCAAATCTGATAGTACCGCCAGACCCAATATATACAAAATCAAAGTTAATACAGATTGAGTCAACTCCGAAATTACTGTGCCTGCCACAACCACAGCTAATACCAGGGTACAACCCAGTAGCTGGTCCACCATTAGTACCTGTCCCGGGTACATTGGAACAGACTTATCGAGTCGCTGCTCCATGGAATTTTGGTTCAGGTCAGACACCTGCTGCCACATCATTACCAATCACTGTCGGTTCACCAGTGCCGTTGTATGCGCAAGGCAAACCTAGTGTATGTGATCAGGGAGTAATGACTCAAGATGCGATAAGAGGAGGGTCCATGGGAACTCCCCAGATAATGGCTCCGGGAGAGCAAGCAGTTGAACAGCCGAGGTCTTTAATGGACCTTAGTCCAGTGGGAGCACCCATAGAAGCAATGTGACAAGCAGGACTAGGGGTTCTAACCCCACAAACAATGAGTACGAACATTTCACGTTCCCCTATGGTGCATGCAGGGAACATTTCACTACAAGGTTTCACAGTTCAACAGTTAAATGAATGTTTAGAAAAGACTAAAACTTCACAAAAGGCCGCAGTAGTTACAGTCGAACCAGAAAAAGAAAAACAAGATGAATACTTGAACTTTGTAAGACTAGGGGCAGAAGCTGCTGAATTAGTAGAAGGTACAATGGGAGTAAATAGATTGGAGTCATACACGGAAGCAGGATTGAGATTCCTGTGCCCTAAAAATTACCAAAGAAGTAGGCAAGGTGCATCAGAGATTGGCGAACCTGGCAGATAAGTACAATATTGATATTGGAAACACTAAACATCTGAAAAGAAGTTACAGATTAGACTTTGACTCAAAAGATTTTGAGCACATGAGATCTGCAGGAATGAAGGCACATCTGAACGAATGGTTGCAAAGTGCACAAATCTGGGGTGCACTGGAAAAATGGGAAGGCAGGTGGGCAAAGAAAAGAGATAAGGGAAAGAGTGACAGTCCAGGGTCTAATCAAGCTAAGGCCTCACCTGATTTGGAATCGGTGAAAATATTACCTATGAGAGAAACTGCTAGTGGTGTCTTGGTCCATGTACCATGGTCCAGGGGAGACATCTTATGCTTTACCAATGATTATCCCAGATTGCTAGAGAGAAACCGATCGAGTGGTATCAACAAACAGATAGGTTTGTGAAACTTGCAAAGTGTCTTTGGGAAGACTTGAATACTTTGTTTGAGATCATTGTTCCGCCTGATTTGTGGCTTGAGTGTAAGAGAGGAGTTGATTGGCCGACAAAGGAACCGGCAAGGGATAAGGTAACAGGGGCACCCTCGGAAGAAGTGATGAAATATTATCATAAGGTGATTGAGTTTTTGAAGCAAAAGGTGTCGCCGAATGTGACCAATTGGCAGAAAATCGACCGGACCTCTCAAGAGGTTAAAGGATCAATAGATGCTTACTATGAAAGATTGTTATGATCAAAAGGAAGAATGGAGCCCACTATTATTAATTTACTTCCAATAATAATTGAAATCCTGAGTTCTTTGATTCTATTTAAACTTCAATGGACAATCATGGTACAGTTCAAATACATAATAGGTTCTACATATTAGCTACACTATTTGAAATTCACATTTAATACAAACAGAAACACACCTATACAAATAAAACTAATAATCAAAATAACAACAGAAAATTAAAGAGATAAATGTCACAAATTTGACACAACTCGTCTGTAAAGTCCATATCATTGAACTCCAGAGACTTAAAAGTCAAAAGACACCCAAGTCCAAATAGTCCGTGACAAGGGTGTATATTGTCCCATATGTTGACTTGAAGCAATGCAGTTTCTTAGTGTCCGGTGTGAAACAATTCACTGCAGAATCCGAACCAAATTCAGCCGCCGACACGTGTTTCGTCCCTAAAAGGACTTTCTCAAGGCTCATCCCTTCGCATTTGGTATAAACTTTTCAAAGTCTGCCTGTCCAGTCGGGTACTGCGGTGCTACCCATCTGTACTTATTTCATTTCCAATGGAAAAATTCCCGATGAAGCGTAATTTTCTAACCTTTAATTTTAACTTCGCTCTGGGACTCCTTCAGACAAGAAAACTGATCCTGGAGTGGTGGGCAAATCCGTGTGCAGATCCACTCCAGGATGTCGAGGCGGTGCACTGATGGGGTGCAGAACAGCTCCAACATGGTCTCTGGCTCTGTTAGGTAGAGGCCCTCTACAGGTGGACACTCCAACTCCTTCAGCCTGTAGAACACGCTGCTCGCCGAGGCCGCCTCGGGCCCGGCCGCTGCCTCCTCGAAGCTCCGAGTGAAAGATTGTTAAAGGCATTCAAACACTACAGTGGTACTGAAACTATTGAACCCAAGGACATGAACCATCTTGTGTTTAGATTTGTTGAAGGGTTGCGACCAGAAGTTAGCCAGATGATTAAGAATCATTTGATTTGTTGGCAAGCTAAACCGATTGATGAGGTGTTGCAATATGCAAAATACTGTAGTGATGAGATTGAGTTGAAACAGAAAAAGTTGAAAGAAAAGGTGATGGTGATGCAGATAAGGGCTGCACAAGCTGGAATACAGGGAAACGGAGTTCAACAGATGATACAGCAGCAACCGCAAATGAATGGTGTGTTTCAGGCACAACCAAGAGTGCGAGGCCGAGGGTTTGTGAATCGCGGTTCAGACATGAATACTGTTGTGGTTCAAAATGACACGCAAGGGGTGAAGAAGATGTCACCATGTCACGCGTGTGGGGCGTGGGGCACTGGAAACGGGAGTGCCCGTATATGGTGCAGGATGGTGCTGTTCAGCAAGGTGCTAAAGTTGGTGCATTACAAAATGCACGGGGTCCGAAAATGAGACATCAAAACCCGAATGGTTAGAACAATCTAGTACAAATGCAGGGGGTACAGCCCATGCAGCAGATGCAAATGCCGTGTTTTCAGTCAGTGCAATTGCAACCAGCACAGCAGCAGATTCCTATGGTGCCTACACAGCAAATGCAATTACCAATGGCTCCGATGGGACAACAACAGGTGATGGTTCCTCAACAGGTCACAGGTCAAGTAATGAGTCAAAATAATACAGTACAACAGTTCCCATTACGAGGTGAAAATGGCATGAATGGGGAATGGTCAGACGATAGCTGAGACAGTGAAGAGTGCAGGCTTGCAGCATCCTTAGAAGTGGATCAGAGGGGTCCATATGTAGAAGGGAAGGTGATGGGTTACAAGGTTTCATTTCTGGTTGATACAGGAGCCACACGCTCTACAGTCAGAAGTGTTGAGGTTCCAAAATTGCCACTTTCAGGATGTACCATAAGAGTGGTTGGAGTAACAAACCAGTATTTGACAAATCCGATTACAGATCCAGTGCAGGTTGAGATCGGTAACTTCCAGGGACTGCATAGGTTTGTAGTCTGTGATTCGAGTCTGGTATCCCTACTGGGAAGAGACTTACTGTGCAAGACAAAATGTTCAATTACCTGTTCCAATGATGGAATCGAGGTGCAGACAAATAGTGACGATGAGGGAGACGAAGGGCAATTCTCAGAAGAAGACACAGGAACAGCTAATGAAGATTACCCCTTAATTACCCTGTTCCCGATGCTTACCTTGATTGACCTACCTGTTGAATTGCAGGGGACGGTAACGGAGAAAGTGTGGGATCTGACCGGAAAAGAAGTAGGACTAATAAAAGGGGTAGAACCAGTCAAAGTCCAGATAAGGCCAAATGCAGTATTCCCTCAAGTGCCACAGTACCACATGACTCAAGACGTTCTTATCGAAGTGTCACAAATAATTGCAGATTTTCTCAAGCAGGGGTTTCTGAAAGAAGTTTTAAGCAGTCCATGTAACTCTCCAATAATGGGTTTGAAGAATCCCTGTGGAAAAGTTCGAATTGTGCAGGATTTGAGGAAAATAAATGAAATTGTGATAAAATGCTGCCCTGTGGTACCCAATCCAGCAGTAATAATGTTCCAGGTTCCCTGCGATGCTGAATGGTTTACTGTTGTGGACTTGTCACAGGCCTTCTTTTCGATACCTCTTCATGAGGATAACCAATTTTTGTTCAGTTTCAAATTCTTGGATAAAGTGTACAGTTGATGCAGAATCCCTCAAGGGTTTTCTGAATCACCGTCCATCTTCAATCAGATATTGAAATAGGACTTGGAACCTCTGGTACTGCCTTTTAATTTGACTCTGGTGCAGTACATTGATGATTTGCTGATTGCATCTAAAACAAGGGACAGCTGTAAATACGATACCATTGCCTTACTAAATCATCTGGGAAAGAATGAACACAAGGTGTCACCTAAGAAATTACAATACTGTCAGAAAGAGGTGAAATATCTGGGGCACCTAATTGAAAGAGGTTCCAGGAGAATATCAAAGGAAAGAATAACAGCCATTTTATAGATGAACCCTCCAACGACAAAAAGAGATGTCAGCATGTTCTTGGGAATGGTGGGCTACTGTCGTCAGTGGATACCCAACTTCTCGATCATTTCAAAACCATTGATAAAACTGACAGGCAAAGAAATGAAGGACGAGCCATATACCATAGCTTTGTCTAAAGAAGAACTCGAATCATTTTTGGAGTTAAGAGAATGCATGTGCAGGGCACCAGCATTGGGAATGCCAGATTATACGAAAACCTTTTCTGTTGTTCTGTCATGAACGTGATGCTTGTTCTTTGTCTGTTTTAACACATGTCCATGGAGAAGCAAATCGCCCTGTAGCTTATTTTTCAGCTACCTTGGACCCTGTTGCAGCAGCCTTCCTGGGTTGTTTGCGTGCAGTTGCAGCAGTTAGTCAGAGCCTTACACAATGTGAAGGCATAGTCATAGGATATCCCCTAACAGTAATGGTTCCACATTCAGTTGAAATGCTGTTGACTCGAACTAAAACACAGCACATGACAAATGCACGTCTCACTAGGTATGAGACGATCATATTGGGGTCACCAAATGTCTCCCTTAAACGATGCAATGTATTGAACCCGGCGACTTTACTTCCTGTTGAAAACACTAAGATAAAAAAATGAGGAAGAATTTGAACATGATTGTCTAGAGGTAACAGAGTTATGTACCAAACCTTGTCCAGATATTCAGGACACACAATTGAAAGAAAATGACTGTATCATGTTTGTTGATGGGTCCTGTCTAAGAGATTCTGCTGGAGCGCTGAGAGTTGGTTATGCGGTATGCACTATAGCTGGCATCGTTGAAACCTCCTGGCTCAAGAGAGTGTTTTCCGCACAAGTGGCAGAATTAATTGCCCTTACCAAGGCATGCCATGCAGCAGTAAACTTAAAGGTTACTATCTATACTGACAGCAGATACGGATTTGGAAATGTGCATGATTTTGGCCAACTTTGGTGTCAGAGAGGTTTCATGACCTCATCTGGATCCCCTGTGAAAAATGGTGAACACATAAAAGATTTGTTACATGCAATTCAGTTACCTCTTGAAATTGCCGTGGTGAAATGCAGTGCTCATATTAGATCACAAGACTTTGTGTCCATGGGAAACGGCTATGCAGATCAAGTTGCAAGGTTTTGCGCATTGAACTGTATATCTTTCAAGGAACAATGGGAACTATTACCACAAACTGAAAATGACATATGTTTGAATCTTGCATTACCAGTAGTTAACACCTTAGATGAGTTGAAGACATTACAGAGTCGCGCAAGCAAAGAGGAAAAACGTTCTTGGCAACGAATGCAATGTTTACAGAGAGCTGATGATTTATGGGTCTCTAAGGAAGGAAAACTAGTCCTACCAAATAGCCTTTTATCGCAGTTTGCCTGGCTGTATCATGGACAGGCTCACCTTGGGAGGGACGCAATGATCAGGTCATTTAAAATCGATTGGTTCAATCCAAAATTCAGACATGCTGCCGAAGTCATTTGTCAAAGGTGCATCATCTGTCAACAGATGAATGCGGGGAAAGGGACAGTGGTAACTTTGAGCCACATTGGGAGAGCTGGCGGTCCATTTAGCAAGATGCAAATGGATTTCATTGAAATGCCTGTTTGTGGAGGATTGAAATATATGTTGGTGATTGTGTGTGTTTTCAGTCACTGGATTGAGGCATACCCTACACGTAGGAATGACAGTCTCACAGTTGCAAAATTACTACTTAGGGAACTGATACCCAGGTTCGGGTTTCCGGTCTTTATAGAATCAGATAGGGGCAGACACTTCGACAATGAGGTGATTAAACTCCTGTGCGCTGCACTTAACATCGAACAGAAGCTGCATTGTAGCTATCGCCCTGAAGCAACAGGACTAGTAGAACAAATGAACGGTACTCTGAAATCGAGAATGGCAAAAATGTGCGAAGCTACCAATATGAAATGGTCGGATGCATTACCTTTAGTGCTGATGTCAAAGAGAAATACCCCAGATCAGAAAACGGGATTGTCCCCCCATGAAATCCTCAGGGCTAGAGCTGTGAGGTTACCAGCAGTACCTGCAAATGCTCTAGTGAATATTACAGATGATATGGTGTTGGACTACTGCAAGGGTTTGGCTGATGTGATTAGCTCTTTCTCTCACCAGGTGGAAGCTAACACTTTGCCACCGATTGGGGATCCAGGCCACTCTCTACAAGCTGGTGACTGGGTGGTTGTCAAAAAGCATGTGAGAAAGTTGTGTCTGGAACCAGGTTGGAAAGGGCCCTATCAAGTGATCTTGACAACTACCACTGCTGTAAAGTGTGCCGGAATTCCAAACTGGATACATGCCAATCACACAAAAAAGGTAACGTGTCCAGATGAAGAAGAGCTTGAAGTTTCCGGCACAACAGCTTCAGAAGGAGAAGTCTCAGGTCTAGAAACCAGTCAAGGAAGAACTGAGACTGCTGGAGAACTGAGAACAGCCTCGTCCCTCAAACAATCAATGAGTCCTAGAGAGGTGACAGAGAGCCCGTCTCAGTAGAGGTGACAGGAGAACAAAATCAAGAAGAAGTTCTTCCAGAAATAGACAGATACAGGTTAGAACTTGAACCCGGTACAGACCTAGAAGTAGAAGAAGAAGAAGGAGAAATAGTAGAGAGAAATCAGAGTGAGCCAAAGTCACCTGAGCCAATTGCAGGTCCATCAAGTGAAAACACCATAGTACAAGAGGAGAGTGCTGTCCAAAGTCCTGAAAAGACGCATCAAAAGAAGACGCATAAGGGTGATAACCGGCCAGATAAACCACTCTTCAAGATACAAGACATACTAAGTGACACAATAATAGAGGAAAACGATACATCACGAGTAGAAGACCTAAGTGAAGGAGAACAGCAAGGTGAACGAAGGTTGAAAAGAAAAAGAATCGCAAACAGGAGATATAAAGGTCCTGAATGGGCGTATGCTACAACATCTGAATGGCAACAAGAATTCCTAGCATTCTGCTTTGATCGAGAAGTACGAGGCCAATACTACGGTACCTGAAAAATTCAAAGAAAACTTGATTAAAACTGAAAATCTGAAAACTGAAAAAGAGATTTTACAAATTACCGAAAGTGACACCCAAACCGGATTGACTTTTGAGAAAACCTGATTGTGACAAGCTGCTAACCTGATTTGACAAAAGGGGGTCCTGGAGTGAGTGAAGAGGTTGTGAATATACGCAAAACAAAGAAAAAAAAGTTTAGATCATCCTCTAGTTGAATGTTATTCTGGTATCTGATTATATACAGACATGGCTTATAATAGAAATAGTAGCAAGAGAAGTAAAGTGTGTGGTTGGTTGAGCCTTATAGTAGGTATTGTGTGTGCAATAATTAATGTGGGTGTGATTGTAGGAATGCCGTGGTTCGAGAAAAGACTATTAATGCTACCTCAAAACCTGAAACTACAACACTAACACCGTGGGAAAGATTTGAGCAGGATGCACGACACATGCATGAGGGAACTAATTCAAAGGGGGAACTTTCTACTAATGTCTTCTATCGCTTGTTAAATGAATATGTGGAGACCATGGATGCGAAAGATTGTTATGTGTGCACTAAGATTCCTTCATCTGTGCAGGAGGGAGTTACTTATCATAGCCTCCGTTTAACTTACGGGATTAGTTGTAGCTTGCTATTAACAAGATTCTATAATCAAGAGCATGTGCATTACTTTTATTCAAATGTGGCTGTTGTGTTTTCCTTTGTGCCTGTGATTGAATTTTTGAATAGATTAGCTAAAGAACATGATATAAAATTAGTTAGAGGATTCTTTGAGCCAACACTTACATTTGGAACTGCTTATGCACATCGCAATAATTTGACCTGCTTACTATCACCTGTAGAGAAAAGTTTTTTAGACCACACTGATGATAGACGCAAAGCATTGAAAGAAAGATTAGAAAAAGGATTTGAAAAGCGCACATATGCAAATGATTTTGCTTACACTGCAATCAAAACTTAAGGCAAATTAGCTATAAATGCATTACATGTAGTTTAGGCTTTGTATATATAGAACAAAATCTGAGCAAGACAATTTGTTTGTGGGAACGAGTGAATGCAGGCATGTGTTTCTGTTTCAGAGTAAATTGACATTTATGTTGAATGGACAAGATCCAGCGATCCCTGGGATAAATTATATTTGTAGACTTAATGCTTATTACCGTCTCCCTAAGGGATGGTATGGGACATGTTATTTGGGAATAGTCTTTCCAAAGATCTACCAGATTGATGACTTAAAACAAATACCTAAAACGTCTGAAATGCAACATCCTAGACAAAAACGAGAATCAGTGGCGGCTGTCATTGTTGACATATTTGGAGCTATAATCCCTTCAGTTGGGGTTATCTTGAATTCTATGAAGATACAGAAGTTGTCTACTATTGCGGATAAGATGTTGACAATTTTACAGGGGCTATACTCCTGATGGATACTGAACTTGCTGCAGAAAGAGCTATGACTCTTCAAAATCGGCTTGCTCTAGACATTCTTTTAGCAAAGAGTGAGGGGGTCTGCAAGATGCTCAACGAGCGTCATTGTTGCTCGTTCATTCCGGATAATAGTAAAAAGATTAGAAGTATGCCCACTAACCTTACTAGAGAAAGTACAGATTTGAAGGATTTGAAAGAACTTGGTGTCTGGGAAAAGTTTGGAAAGGGAATTGCCAGAGTAGGAAGTTGGTTTACAAATATTTGGAATGGGGTCCTTGCAAAAATACTAATGGGTCTATTAATTGTCTTGGTTTGTCTATTAGGATTCTGGGGGGCATGGAAAATTAATGACAAAATTAAGAAAAATTGGACTAAAAGAACAAGAATAAATGAAGAAAGTGAAAGAGAGAAAATATTAAATGAAATTTGCAAAAGTTGACATAAAGGGCAAGATGTTGAAATTTGCATTATGCGCAAGGTGAAAAATTAAAAAGTGAAAGGTTGGTGTGATGACGAGTGTCATCAGAGGACGGACTGAGAGAGTGTAGTTTAAATATTACATATACTAGAAGTGATGCTTATATCAATGCTTAACAAAGCCGCATAGAAAACAACAATAAATGGTGATTTGCTTAACGTGCATTTGAATTATAACGTACAGCTATTATTGTGCACACTAATTAATGTCGGTTATGAAAAATGATTGTTTGCATTATGATTAGTCGAGCATATATTAGCGTTTACAATATTGCCTTTGTATTAAAACCTATAGGCCTTAAGTTAGCGAGAGCTGTGGATTTAGCTGCCTCGTTCTCATATTGAAGCATTTTCTGTGTTTTTCAGTGTGCTGACTCACAAAGGGCCATGACCCTGCATTTGTTTCTTTTCTCCATTTCATGTATCTATACCAATTCGGTTCCCATCCACATGCTACCTTTCTCAGTATGAGTTTTATACAATTTTGAAACAAAAGTAGATTAAAAGAAATGTACAAGGACATTTGACCGTGGACAAAGGAACTTATGACCCGAGGAACGTGCCAAAACGATGAAGTAACCCCGGATGTGCCACCACCGAAGACGTCAATTATGAAGACCAATCAAAGTGTTGTAAATTATCGTGGGGTGACAATTGGGATTACCTAATGTATAATTTGATAGGTTAAAGATAATGGGTATAGTGAATGTCCAATAGAATTTTGGGGGAAGGTGTTACGAAAAAGGGATGAAAACTCATGTCACAGAAGGGACGTTAGAACTAGGTAGGGAATGCTATTGATTTCATCCAGAAACTCTGTCACTCTGTTCGGCGATTTGAGACTTAATAAATCATCCTCACCCATAGACTGCCCCTTACACTTCTCCTCCTTATGAGGGAAGTTGTCCCCTGTCTCTTAGACAAAGCTAGTCTGAAGGCGATCTGACTGAAGTCCTGAAGACGAAGACTGATCCTGCGTGCTGACCTATTCCTGGAGGGTAATTATGACAATGCGAATTATAATTTGTCTGTTTGCTTTTCCTTTCTAGGTACCAACTGCTCTATTTTTTAATAGAGGCCATAGCTAGATGTTTTCCAAATTTGCGTTCTAAATTGTTTTGCATGAAGCCCAACATGCTGATGCTAATTAGGCGTTAGGTTAGGAGTTCACTCTGACTGACGCAATAGACAAATGACTGACGTTATACTATGCTGAACTAAGACTTAAGTGATATTCTTGTATTCTGATATATGTTCATGCCGTGCTATGTTCTTATATTTGTATTCCTCGCATTAATGAAATCTTATCACAGTTGCCATATTGTGACTACAATATACTCTTATGCTTTTTGATTTTGAGATTGACTCAGCTGCTTGTAGATTGTAATCAATAGGGAATAAAATTCTTAAAAATTCTATCAACAGGTGTGATTATTCATGGCTGAAAGGTCATGGTTGCGTCGACAATTTGATTAATGCCTTATTCCAAAGTAAAGTACATTGTGGTGATAAATATTGATGAAATTATTGACATATTGATTAGTTATCTCGTCCTACGGTGTCTCACTACTGGGTCACAAGATTCATTGGCCTAAAACGAGTCCCAATGTGTATAAAATTGACATAGAAGGACGCGTTAACACAGGCAATATGTGGTTGTTGGGATGTTTTTTTGAGTGAATAAAAGTATTAACAGTTGTTGATGTTTACTTTTTCTAACTTAAGACCTTATAGATTTATGTTTCCTAAAGTATTATTTAGCTTGAAGATAGATTTATGATAAACAA